>NC_138146.1:30942623-31057623 GCF_964199315.1 Orbicella franksi
AGATCAGCCTCTGGGAGTTACCTACAGAGAACCACCCTTGTTCAATAGAGAACGGTATTTAATGTGCAGGATACGACAAAAACTTTGGTTCTCAACAACCATCCAAAATATGGCATACACATCCATTAGTACCACAAACCCTGACTTGCGATGCCTAGCAACACGTCACAGTGAAAGGGAACAGACACATTTTTTTATCACAATGTAAGAAAAGAAACTGTAATTTAAACCCACCTTACACTCTTCATCAAGTAAGTCAAGGATTCCCAGCTTGGCTTCAATCAAGTCAATACATGGCTGGTTGTCATAAAAATTGATGAATGACCACTCAATCTCTTCCTTCACATATTCATCCTGCTCCAGTTTGAAAACATGCTGCAAACATTGTTGTACAATAAGCAAACATAACATTTCTAAAGCAAAGCAATGGCTTTATATTTATTTAATGGAAAACAACAGCAAACCTTGAAATAACGGGCATCAATGAATACAGAATGATGCAAAATTCTACAACTCTACTGATAGCAGTAGGACATTTCTGAGGTGCTATTCACCTCTCTGCTCTTTGTCAAAATGAGTCTTTTTGTGTGAATATATAATTATGTTCCACCTACAGATTCTTATTCACGAAAAGACTCATCTTGAAACAGACGCAAAAAGCTAGTAAGAGCTACTCAGAAATAGCCTATTATGGTCTCAACTTTGTAACAATTTTAAAAAAAACAACAATTTAGTAAAACCAGAAACAAATGTAATTTTAAAAAAAGCAACACTGGATTGAATATAATTTCCATTTCCATTTTTGTAAATCTGGCTGCAGTGATTACCTGTGTAAACTGTTGCTGGAGTTTTTCATTTGCATAGTTGATACAGAACTGCTCAAAACTGTTCACTTCAAATGTTTCAAATCTGAAAGAGTCATTGTTTCTCAATTTAAGCAATCCACTTCTGAACAGGTTTATATTGGTAATAATAATATTACAATTTATACACAAATTTATAAAATTCTGATTGACATGCACTCTGATAGGTGCAGATAAGTAATCTTGAATGAGGCTATGTACACCCTGTTATCACATGTCATAATCTATCAAATGTTTTCACTTGCACGCGATTGGTCTAAATGTGCATGTGACTGAATATGCTCAAACTAAAACTGGGGAATACCCAGATGATATTCCCCAACTTTCAAAACCGCGGGTGTTGCAAAAACATTTGAAGGATAATAAACACAATAGCCTCCATTTGGGGAGAAAATAAGCTCGGATATTTGTTCTTGGACATTATCTGTTCCTCATAGCTCACAGTTTTCCTCGAGCTATGCTCTCAGAAAACTGTTCACTTCTCAGTACAGATAATGTCTGCGGACAAATATCCAAGCCTATTTTTGCCCCAAATGGAGGTTATTGTTTATTTATTGCAATTTATTAGCTTATTTTAAAGATGTCTACCTCTCTCCTTTGCATTTCATAACCTATTTCAAAATACTCAAAATTGAGCAATCAACCATTGCTTAGGGTTCTTCTGTTCTACAAATTATCAAATTCTCCCAATGTGAACATGCACATCATTTTCTACTTCATATTAACTATAGGCTTATTAATTAGATGACAACATAAAAGTTGCAATTCCAAAAAAAGTTCTACACTGCACTGAAGATTGACAAAATGTCTTTCCTACCCCAACCTACAGTACATCCTATCAGGGGTCCCAGCTGTGCTCCATGTACATGCATATGCATCCCATATTCAAGCCGCCTGTATAATGTACAGTCTGCTAAAAACATCTTTACCAGTTTTTCTCCAGGAAAATGTAATTTAATTTTTCAACAGACTTTGTGAACATTTTTTTGCAGAATTGCGCCTATGTGTACCTGGTCTATGACTAAATGTTTCTTTTTTAAATTTAATTAATAGCCTCCTCAGAATACCAAAAGTGCCAATGCTCAGGCAAGCCATTTTCAATTAGTATTCTGAAAAGTTGGAAAAAGAGAACAGAAAAAGCATACAAACTACATGTACGCTTATTTCTGCAGTAACTTTTTTGTAAGGATTTAATGGCATGGAGCTTAATTGTAAAACTCACCCATAAATGTCAAGAATTCCAAGGAATGAGTGATGTTTGACTCCAGTAGTGAGAGAATTATTGATACATTGGACAATCCACTTAAAAAGCTGTGAATAAATGTGCTTGCAGATGGCTTCTCTTCCAGAATTGGCCTACAAGCAGGAACAATGCCACATACAGTTATTTTGAATTCATTATTTCTCAAACCTTTACTTCCTTATCATCACACACTATTTGAAAGCCACCGATCTTGCTTACCTCTTCAGAATTCAGTGGTTTGATTAACACTTCCTGCACAGTGACAATTTTGCGATTGCAAAGCCACTTCTTAAATTGACTTCTATCTATACCCAGAAGGTCTGCTGCAACTGTGAGATGAAAGTCACTGTCCTAGAAATGTTTCATAATAGAATACTTAGTAAGAATGCATCTCTGAGAATAACGGAAATCAAATATTGGTTAGTGTAATGTTGGTAAAGATGAAATGATTAAAGGATAAAGCATTAACTTCTTAAGTTGAATTATTCGCTAAATAAAATTGGAGTGACCCCAATGGAAATAACCGTTAGTTCTAACCATACCTTGACAAAAATAACAAAAGTTTTGGTTGAATTTCCGCAAATTTTTTGTAACCACTAAAGGTTTTTGATAAAATAAGTCAGTTTCCCCAGTCCCTTGTCACCCTGTTAAAGCGACGTTCCACTGAGCTGCTAATTTTTGGAATTTGAAACAAATTTACTTTAAAAACTGTTTGCCAAACATTTTGTAGAATATACTTCTACAAAGCTGCTATCAATTTTAATTTTAACTAAATTTATGAAAACAATCATAATTATAAAACAACACATGATTGATCATCAAACATAATAGTTTCTTACATCAATTTCACTCTCTTCCTCTCCAGATGCATGAATATATATGTTACCAATGTGTAGAATACCGGCTAAGATTCTAAAGATCATGAGCTGTTCGTCCTCCATGATTCCCACAAGATCCATAGCTTCACGCATCTCCTCAAAATTTTCTCCATCATCAACTTCATACACATACGGGCATTCTCCCTGATTCAAGTAGTAGAAGTTATCTTGGTGTGCTGGACAAAACATAAACAAACAAGACAAAATTGTAAAGGTTCATGCTGAAAATTGTGCTTTTTCGCCACATGGATGCTTCTACATGTACCATCAGTTTAGAAAGCTTGAAATGTAACTGTTTCTTCAATTAGATAATGGCCAACAATTGGTCCATAGTAGTCTGATAGTTGGCCAACAGCTTTTCTTGAGGAGATTGAGCTGTTCTTGACAGTTTAGTTAAGGTAAGACGACTAGATATAGCAAAAAGTGCACTTACAAATACTTTTTAACCCAACTAAGTTCAGAAGGCCAGTATCTACAATCAACCAATTAGATGTATCCATTCCCACTCCAATATTCTCCACGAGTATTGGACCAGGCACCGTCCTGAATGATCGGGCCTCAAAGATTTTCTGGTAGTTTTATGGCTTTCATTTCTGAAATAACTTGTTTTCACATAAAATAAGCCTTCTTTTCTTTTTGCTTCATGCTTTCTCAGTAGTATTGCTTAAAAAATATTCTATATGCATGGAAGCTGTAATCTAATTTCACAAAATACCATTGTTAGCTAGGCAAGTACACCTGCAGTTATAATTATAGTTAAGTCTTGCCTCACCAAGTCTAAGATCTTTGAGTTCCGGGATATCACAAGCAGCACACAGCTGATAGAAAATGTGATAGTTCCTTTCATCAGGTGCTTGAAATACAACTCGGGATTTCTCCAGTAGATATGTCCTCATGTGAGCAGCTATAATGTGATAGTTTCTGTCAAAGGCTATCTCCAAGTACTTTCCAAATCTACTGCTGTTGTCATTGCGTATTGTCTTTGCATTACCAATGGCCTGAAATAAGTTATAAATATCAAAAGTGAGAGATAGAAAAAGAGAGCTACGTGTATAGCCTGTATCAATCAGCTATACTCAAGAAAGATGGGACAACAGAAGTCTGGCAAGAAAACACAAGCACAGGCTTTATTTCAAGTGAAGTCCACATGGAACTGACGCCATCTAACATACGGGAACTAAATGACGTAACGATGTAACGATATGTCACGCAACATGTCACATCTCCCCCAATATAGAAAAAGCAAGTAAAAATGAAATATGAAATAAAATAAAATCAGAAAATAATGAGCCATGCAAATCTAGCATAATAAATGTTCATTGGCAAGTGTTCAATGTCTATAACCCCTTCAAAGTCCAATGATCATGGGCCTGGCCTTGTAGCCACACAGCAAGTTCTATTAAGTCTCTTTAGTATTCAAATGTCAATGTTCAATAATAGTGAACCATAACAAGTGTTCAACAAACTAATCAAACATGCGATGCTAAAGTTAGGTTCAGTGTTCAGTACTCAAGGTTCAGTAACTGAGGCCAAGAAGCATGACAGTCAAGTATTGTAATCTGCGAGATAGGATGGTCTTTTTACAATCCGTCCTGAGCGGGTCCTTGTTATCACACCGCAGTCCGACTCAGCTATCTCTCGGTTGAGTTCAACAAGGGAAGTACCGGTATCCAGGGTGCTGCTTGACTCTCCTTGACAAGTTGAGTCACCGGTTGTGTCAGGAGTGTTTGAGACTTGTGGTGGTAAATTAGTAGTAACCTCAGGAGGCAGCTCATTGGTTCTCTTCAGATGAACTCTGTTTCATCTGTAAGACGTCCCATCTCCTGTCTCCACTTCATATGACCTCTCATCGAGCCTTTCCACGACAACTCCCTCCTTCCACTCCTTTTTTCCCAGTACAAACGGCTTCATTCGCACAGTGTCACCCTCGCTCAGAGGGGGTAGATCTCGGGCGTTGGTGTTGTAATACCGGGCTTGCCTTTGCTGGACTTCCTTCAATTTCTCTCTCTCGTGAGCCAAGTTGAGTGTCCTTGGCTCCAACAGGGTGCTAGTTGTAGGCAGTAGAGTTCTTGTTCTTCTGTTCATGAGCCTCTGGACTGGACTGCTTCCAATGCCTTGTGATGGGGTGTTGCGTTCAGCAAGGAGCCCCAAGTAGAAATCGTCTCCAGCTTTGGCAGTCTTGCGAAGCAGTCGTTTGGCAGATTTGACAGCTGCCTCTACCTTGCCATTGGCTTTGCTGTTGTAGGGGGATGTAACACTATGCTCAATGTCCCAGGTCTTTGTCATTCTCTTGAATTCTGCAGCTGTAAATTGAGCGCCATTGTCACTTACGAGCTGACATGGACTGCCATGTCTGGCAAAATGAGCCTTGAGTTTCTTCACCACAGTCTCAGCATCTACACGGCGCAGCTTGTCCAGTTCCCAATAGCCACTATAGTAATCCACTGTCACCAGGTAGTCTGTCTGGTTCAGGGAGAATAGATCAACAGCTACTTTCTCCCACGGCCTCTGTGGCACTTCATGGGACATGAGGGTCTCTTTGCCATGCGAGATTTCAAACAGCCTACAGGGCTCACAGGTTGAAATCCAGTGTCTGAGTTCAGAGTTCATGCCAGGCCAATACACACTTTCCCGTGCCCTCCTGAGACAGCCTTCAACACCAGCATGGGATGCATGTATGTCTCTCTTTACTTCGGCCCTAAGTCCCTGGGGTACAACAAGGCGCTCACCTTTGAAAACGAGCCCATCATAAATGCTAAGCCCATCTCTCATGCTGTAGTAGGGGACCAGTTGGGAAGGAACGTTGGACTTGTCCTCAGGCCAGCCTTTCAGTATGGTGTTCTTCAGGGCTTGTAAGGTGTCGTCTTGTTCAGTCTCCACTCGAAACTTCTGTAACTTCCCTTGTCCAATGGGCAGGAATTGGACGGCATTGACAACTTCAAATTCATTGCAGGTTTCTTGGCCATCAGCTGGTAGGTATGATCGGCTCATCATGTCTGCCAAGTGCTGTGTGTGACCCGGAGAATACTGCACTTCTATGTCATAGGCCAGACTTCTGAGCAACATGCCTTGTAGACGTTTCGGTGCCCTGTCAAGCGGTTTTTTGGTGATGGCTTCAAGTGGCTTGTGGTCCGATCTGACAACTACCCGGCGACCAAAGGCAAAGTGGTGCCACTTCTCCAGTGCAAAGACAATAGCAAGCATCTCCTTTTCTATGGTGGCATAACGGGTCTCAGGATCTGTAAGTGCTCTGCTAGCGTATGCCAGTGGTCGACCTTCTTGCATAAGTGCGGCACCAATTCCCAGGCTGCTGGCATCACACTGTATAACAAGCTCTTTGTCAGGACTGTAGCAGGCAAGGATTGGAGTCTGGGTGACTAGTTGTTTCACTTCATTGAAAGCTTTGTCTTCAGCATCGCCCCAGTACCATTCGACTCCCTTTTGTGTAAGTCTTCTGAGTGGTTCCATTACTTGGGAAAGCTTTGGAAGGAATTTTGCAAGATAATTAACAGTTCCATTAAGTCTTTCAATGTCCTCCTTGGTCTTTGGTGTTTGCAGCTTTAGGATAGCTTCTACCTTACTTGGATCTGGTTTCAGACCCTCTGTAGTGAGTTGGTGCCCCATGAAATCCAGTTGTTTCACTCTCAGGGTCACTTTCTCCTTGTTGAGGCGGATGGATTTCTCTTCGCAGCGCTGGAAGAGTGATGTGAGGTTTCTGTCATGGTCCTGTGTGGCATCCTCAATGGTGTCTCCAACACCATAGATCAATATGTCATCAGCTATACAGGCAACACCCACCAGTCCTTCCAGAGCTTGATGGAGTCGTTTTTGGAAGATCTCAGAGCTAACAGAGAGTCCAAAGGGAAGACGTCTCCACCTGTACCTCCCGAATGGGGTAGAGAAAGTGGTAAGCAGACTGGACTCTTCTTCCAAGGTACAGTGCCAATAACCATGACTCAGATCAACTTTGCTGAAAACTTTCGCCTTTGCAAGGTCAGGGAGGATGTCATCCAGTACAGGAAGCTGGTAGTGTTCCCGCTTTAACGCGAGGTTAAGGGATCGTGGATCTATGCAGATCCGAAGACTTCCATCCTTTTTGGTTGCAATTGCCATCTGATTTACCCAGTCAGTGGGTTCATCTACGGGAGCGAGAACTCCCACCCCGACCAGTCTGTCAAGCTCCTGCTTAACCTGGTCTCGCAGCTCAACAGGCAGCCTTTTCGGTGGACGAAGTACCGGCTCTGCATCGGGCTTGATGGTCAGACGTACAGAGCCAGATAAGGTGCCAATGTCGCCATTGAATACATCAGGAAAAGCTTTTAAGACGTCTTGCTGGCCTTCAACTACTCCATTAACACTTCCAAACTTATCATAGTTGACTGTGATCAGCTTCATCTTCTCAGCTGCCTTGCGACTCAGCAGTGGGGTTAGTTCAGCTTCAACAACAACAAACTTCACCATGTACTTCTTGGAGGTTTTGGGGTTCTCTAGGAGGAGTTTACAGGTACCAAGTGCTTGCATTTTTGCTTTGTTCCACATTTCGAGGGAAATGTTGGATGGCTGAATTTCACTGTTGCCTATGCAATTTCTGGGAATGATGCTGACAGTAGCTCCACAGTCTATTTGCAGTTTGACTGGGCTGGAGTTAATGTTCATTTCACAATAGATTGGCTTATCCTTCCTAGATGCAACACCATTGACAAAAGCATTAAGGGTCTTTACAGAGGCCACATCCGAGTCGGAGTCAGAGGAGTCACAGGCCTGATTCACTAGGTGCACCTTTCCTTTCGTCTCACAGACCACAGAGCCCTTCCAGTGATTCATTTTCCCGCATGCATTGCACCGTTTACCCCATGCAGGACACAATTCTTTTTTCAGAACATGAGTCTGCAAGCAGAATTTGCACTTGAGCTTTCGTGACTGCGTGGTTTTCCTGTCAGATGATGGTTCAGGGGGGTCACTCCGTTTGCCATTCGCTCTACGTGATTGGTTTACCCAGTGGACTTCCTCAACTTTTTCACTCGCACCAATTGCCTGCAGTTGAGTTGTGGCACTTTCAGATGTGCGGCAAATATCAATACATCTCGTTAAATCCAGCTTTCGTTCTTGAAGGAGCCTTTTTCTGGCATCGCCATTTCTGATGCCGAGAACAATACGGTCTCGAAGAAGAGAATCAGTCATTCGAGGGCAAGTGCAAAAGTTACATGTTTCAGCCATGTTTCGTAGTGCGATCAGGTATGCATCGAAGCTTTCGCCGACTTCTTGATTTCTTTGGTTGAACTTGAAGCGTTCATACGTCTCGTTGACTTCACCCGTGAAGTACTCGTCAAACTTGGCTATTATGGTGTCAACCTTTTCGGGGTCTTCGCCGGTATTGTACCGAAAGGCGTTGAAGATCTCCAATGCACCTTGACCGATGGTACAGAGAAAAAGGGCTTTTTGATATTGAGCATCTTGGCTGGTAATCTTCGCTACAACCGCGTAGTTAATCCAGGTTTGTTTCCATAATTTCCACTTTTTCGGCGAACAGTCCGCAAGGTTGAGTGGAGCAGGAGGTTTTACATGTGGTAATGGCGGGCGATTCGGTTGAGCAGCGTTCAAGGTTGGTGCAGAAACGGCGTCAGCTTCAACTCCGGTTGCAGGCATGACTTGCAGCGGTTCTGAGCAGATTCTCAACCGCTGCCACCATGTATCAATCAGCTATACTCAAGAAAGACGGGACAACAGAAGTCCGGCAAGAAAACACAAGCACAGGCTTTATTTCAAGTGAAGTCCACATGGAACTGACGCCATCTAACATACGGGAACTAAATGACGTAACGATGTAACGATATGTCACGCAACATGTCACATAGCCTACATACCAGGCATATTTTTTTTGTGGAGGCGTGGTGGCCTCCTGGTTAGTGTGCTCATATCCGGATCAAGTGGTCGGGGGCTCAAGCCCTGGCCAGGGACATTGTGTTGTGTTCTTGGGCAAGACACTTTACTCTTACAGTGCTTCTCTCTACCCAGGTGTATAAATGGGTACCAGCGAATTTAATGGTGGGGGTAAACCCGCAATGGACTCGCATCCCATCCAGGGGGGAGTAGAAATACTCCTAGTTGCTCCATGCTATAGAAATCAGCATAAGCAATGGCCTGATAGGCCACTTGGCTCATATGCAGACTTTTATAGCCTACATACCTAGCCCATTTTTCGGTGAGCGAGTGCTGATAAAATATTCTGATCAAGTGTTGAGCCTCCATATTGGATTTGTAATATTCAAGAAGCCTCAAGTGAGCAAAAAAGTGGACTAGGGGACGGGTAGGGGAAGGATGAATTTCCCAGCCCTCCACTGTTCTACCCTGTCTCCAGCCCCCACTCCCTTCTGCTAAATCCTTCTGGAGGGTGGCTGTCAACATTTAAGAGTCCAATCTTTAATCTACCCAAAGATTGATCAGTGACAGGTACATAATATATAGATTTAGGCTAGCCTAAAAGCGTAGCTCCTGGGACGGGTTGTTCAGAGTCTGATTAAGCTAACCCAGGAAAAGGTAGAATTTTGATTTCATGTAACTTTGCGGTGAGGTTTTCTGCATATTGTTTGGCCTTCTGGTTTGAGTTTTAATAATCACCATATACACAAAACAAAGCAGCAAAAAACATTAATTTGTATAGAAGAAAAAGTTACAATTCCATTAACTTTTAAACCTGGGTTAACGTTAACTGGCTTCCAAACAATCCTGCCCTATTTTCAGCAAGTTAAGCTAACATTAACCCACGATCCAATCGAAAACCAGCACTTGGTCAGCGGTCAACTTAAAAAAAAAAAAACATGAGATCTCGATGACCTGTAAACTTGAGCCCGCGATATGGTCTCGTGATACTATTCAGTGGATACCTTGTTTTGACAGGTGTCAATTGATCATAACATGGATGTCCAATATCAAAGAAGTACACAACGTAAACCAAGGCTGCATGTCTCTGTCAACCTATTATTCGGAGTATGGCTGCCAGGTTGTGCAACTCCGTTGTCGTCGTCACCGTTGTGCGTACGCACCCACAAACAATACCACTAGCCATAATAACCATGAGAAAATCAACTCATGGGTTTCCTTTTCTTTCCTATATGAGTATGGGGCTCCCCGCCCCTGGAGCTCTGCTATAAATTAAATATTACTGAATGCTACCTGAACAATATTCAAACTATAAAATTGTCAACTGCACCTCCATAATAGGATTAGACGCCAAGACCTTCTTTTCAATCTGTGTCTCTGTGGATGCTCCGCCCACTGATGCAAAATACCTCATGGCATACTTGGCACTTACTGTCTTACCTGCACCACTCTCGCCGCTCACAATGATTGACTGGTTCAGCCCATCTCTGAATTAGAAAAAGAAAAGAGTGTTTACAGCTTTAATGTACATCAGTGTATCTCTGTTTGCCACACAATGGAACCCTGTTTTTATAAACTTTTTTTCTTAACATACATGTAGAAATAAGAATTTACGACGGGGAAGTAGAGGTGGTGAAGGGTTACAAAAATATTAATTAACAGCAAAAAAAAAAAAAAAACCATCAGAACCTTGAAAAAAATGTTACTTTTAAAACTTTAGCATTATTAAATCAACTAAACAAAAACAGAACTTACATGGAAGTAGCTTAGTCCAGAAAAAAAAAGTATTTTTTCCTTTAAAATTTAGCAATGAAAAGTTCTCTTAATTTAAATTAATTTAACTTTTGCATTTTTGTGACTTTTCAGCACCGGCTAATATAACACTCACACAACTCAATAAAAGCGTGTTGACACTGCTACTGCCGCGCCATAAAAATGTAAATTCATGTGAACACTTCAGGTTTCAAAAATACTTAAACTAAGTTACCTTGCCATGGCTCTAAAAGCATCTTCAGCAACAGCAAAGATATGTGGATCCATGTCACCCATGGACTGCCCACTGTAGGCAGATATGATGTCTGGCCCATAGAGAGGGAGCTGTTGATAAGGGTTAATCGCCACCAGAACAATACCTACAGCCAAAACAGTAACACTGTCAGAAACCACAAGTGCTGAACATATTTAACAGTATGTGTCTTTTATCTCACTGGCAAAACAATACTAAGCATGGTCTTGCTACATGTGGTTTAAAATATTTATCTTTGGTTTATAAATTTTCAAACCATTTTGATTTCTATTTCTGATTGTATTTTAATTATTGCAACTTGAAACAAATGGATATAAAAATTATTAACTGATGTGCACTTTAAACACTACATAGTTTCTGTAATGGCATTTGACAAGATAGAAAAATGTATTGTTGCATACCCTTACTTGTTCTGTAAGAGTGATGGCATTGATGAAACAAGATACAGTCAGGGGAGGGTTTATACCCATGGAGTCATAAAACCGGAATAGTTTCTGTTTACATTCAGATGGACCTTTAAGTGGGGAGGGGGAGGGAGCCTTCTGACACAGGGGAGGGGTGGGACTTATATCCAAAACTTTACAGTTGGAAAAGTAGGTCATTATAACCAAAAATCATTTCTCCAACAGAGCATAGAGAAAAACAATTAACTGGGAATAGTGAACTCAATTAACACAGTCAAATCAATGACTAAAAACTATTGTCATTTTGTCCTACAAATGTAGGTAATGACAAACCTGTACAATTAAATTGATAATTTGAGGACTTATCTAAAACCTTAAAGAACAATGTTTCTCTTTTGCCTTCCTGCAAAATTGCCCAGTTTAAACAATAAAACTGTAACATGCAAACGTCCTTCCAATTTACAAGATATACAAAATGAACTCACTAATTTCTTGCTAAATTATGTTTCTGGGGGGATCCGATTTAAACTGATAAAAATTCTAAACCAGAGTGCCATTAAACAAAATGTAAATACGTAACCAAATAGAAATGACAGGAATCTTTCCTCGCCCGAGGCAATGTAAAATTTAAATGTCTTTAGGAAGAATGCCATCGTTGAACCAAAACCAAAACAAAAGACTACTCGAAATGCTGCTTGATAACAAACACTTTTGCTTCCTTTACAATAAGATATTGCTTGTGCGCTGATTTATCCAGCGAATAAACAGGGCAGCTTACAAACCTTGAGTGCAATTAGCATCGAGCCAATAACTTCGCGATATGGTTTGGAAGTGATTAAAATTTTAGTTCCAATATTATTTTGCAACACTTGAAGAAAGAATTTAAGCTTAAACAGCAGGAAATTTTTCATAAACACGGAATGTATACTCACCGCAGTACGTGTATATCGCATTAGACTGAAGGAAACGCACTTGAAGATTGTATAACACTAAAAGCGAAAACAAAATAAAGAGAATTAACAAACAGCTTCCAAATAGATTTTTGATTTATACTAGCGGCAACCTTATGTGACAATTTAAAATGAAGTTCGTCAGACACAAAATATTCAATGGGTTTCACGAAAAGACAGAACAAAGGAAAACAATTCTTAAGTTCTCGAGAAAAATGTACACAAACAAGAAATTGATTGATATAACTAAAGTCTGCATGTACAAACCGGCTGGTTCGTGTAAGTAGCTCAAGGTTGTAAGGTCATTTTCGCCAACAAGGATTTCAGGGTTTCTCAAAGGAGGGAGCTTTTTCTTGTCCTTAGAAACATCAACAGTTATGTCCTGTCGAGGAGAAACAAATGCAGACTGTCTAAGCTTCCGTAAACACCTCAAAATAAAAATGAAAACTCCGAACTCTTCCGAAACTAACAAGAACAACATGAAATAATGACAACTTACATTTCCATCTTCCAACTCAATCTCTAGGACACCGTCCTCTTTTAAATCTTTGGTTAATTCTCCACCAATCCATACAACTTGATCATGAGGTATCCATACCCGAGCTCCCTGAAGAAAGGAAGAGAAACAGACAGATAAATTTGCAATTGCGAAATTTGCGCCAGGTACAAGTTGACAACAAACGAAGCCTTGAATAGTACCTTCGTGTACAGTTCTAACGTAGTCATTTTCAGGCGTTTTAAATTCTATATATCCATTTAAGATGTTAAGATGTACTATAAACATCCTGCAAAGAGTTTCCACGCTAAAATAGCGTAGAAATATGTGACAGAATTCGGCTCAACCACCGCCATTTCGAGAGTCTTGGAGCTCCAGGAGGATAACCGCTGACCAACTGTACACTTGTTCCTTCTGTCAGAAAAATACTTCTAGCAGGAAAAAAGTTGAAACATATAAATCAAAATAGCTACAATAGTATACATGACATTTTTGAAGATATAGACCTTTAAATCTGCATAAAGAGGCCAGAGTATTGACGTCACAGCCTTCATATTGCGTCGTACAGACTTGTCATTTTACATTTTGTTCCTTGCTGGGACAGATCTTTTCAGCGAGTGTCTGATTCGCGCGCGCCTAATTTGGAGAGAAAAGTGGAAATAAACTCAAGGGTTTGAAGATTAAAATCTAGGTGAAAAGCTCATGCGTCAGTATAGACTTCTAAAAGCGATGAGTCGGCCGGCGGGCCAGTAAAACAACAGCAATAGCGATATTAATAAATATTTCGAAGTCAGTGAAGGTCTGCATGATTCTCCTCACCACTGAAGCGTCGCAACAGGTGACTTCGCAAGGTGTTTGAAGAGTCGTTAGAAGAAGTTTGATTAGATGATCGAGTTCCTTAAGATATGCTTTATAAAGTAATGAATAGCTAGAGAAACAAAGGAAAAAAAGAGAGTAAGCTTATACATTTAAGCAATAGAGAACTTTTTCTGTGTTTACGTAGCCTCATCTGAACACAAGGTGGGTTGGGAGAATTCGAGACTGTTATTCAAACCCGAGACGTAGTCGAGGGTTTGCATAACTTTCGAGAAATCTCCCAGCCCCACGAGTGTTATGTAATCGAGGCTATGTAAACACGAAAAAAAGTCTCTATTGCCTTTATAGAGTAATTCTCATAAAATACGCGCGAATCTAAAACGTCACAACCGTGTTTAGATACTCTCATCTAAACACTACCAATGAAAACGCGCGTAGTAGCTCAGTTATTTTATAGTTAATTGTGTCAAGAGTCAATGAGAGTTACTGGTATCCCAAAAAGCTCGTCCGTCGAAGGTTAATATTGGCCTAGACTTTGTTTTTCTTTTTTTAAACCACAAACATTATCATTTTGGGCGGCCGTAATGTACGTGACTGGGATACTTCGATTTTTACCGTAAATTTGTACAACTTGATACTTTTGACCACTTTTGTTTTTCATGCAAATACAAACGTTTCCATACTTTTCGTGAAAACTTCAATGTAGTTTGATACTTTTGCTTTTCTTGCCAACGCAAGCTGAGGGTGTCAATGGGGTTACACGTCAACAAGTCTAAAACTTGACCGTGGTCAACAGTCAATCAACAGTGGCGGATCCAGACCTTGAGCTAAGGGAGGAGGGCGGCGGGGCGGTTTTGTTTTGCCTGCTCTGCCGGCTTTTCTTTCTTCTGCGATTTCTTCTCTTTTTACCCACAATAGTTGGGGGCGGGGCCTCCGGGCCCCTCCCCTAGATCAACCGTCAACCGTCAAGGAAGCCGATCATCCGGCAACTCTGCTCGCTCAATTCAAAGGGTAGCATAATAAAGAATCCTGTCACATACTCAATCAAGTTCATGCCAGTTTCAATATTCCCAAGTAAACCGGTTGTCTGCTATTTGTTGTTTCCTCTCGTCATTCGCAGCAGAAATGTAAACAAACGAACAAGTCGACATATTCCTCTGTCTTCACTGTGGTGCCTGGATACGTTGTCCGAATGTTGCCAATGAACCTGTTACAATCGATAAGGACTTGTACATATATGTTCGCTGGTTTTCGCGCGCAATCGTTTATGATCATTGAAACTTGGAAACGCCGAAGACTATGCTGGTTTGCCAGACTCACTTTTCTTTCAACGGGAACTTTTACGATCAAACCTGTGACGGGATAGCTATGGGTCTCCCCCTACCCTTCGCACCCATTCTCGGGTCACCATAAAAAGGATTTGGTTAGAAAAATGCGAGGACCATGCCCTGAAGTTATTTTCTATCGTAGATATGTAGGTGATCAGTATGTTTTGTTTATTTATCAACGAGAATGATGCCTTGTCTTTTTTTATCATATAATTCACAACATGCCATATTAACATAAGTTTACTCTGGAGACGGAGGCAATACACAAATGACCTTTTTTAGATATTCTTATCGACAACAGTCGCACTGTATTCATCAGTTACATCAGTGTTTCATAAGAATACCAGGCTTCTCGCTTCTCACTTCTTTTTCCGGCTATACAAAGTTGGTCTCATCCGTACATCGGAAGACGAGGCCTTGAAATAACAACACTTAGAACGTTTTTCATTCTGAAATTCGACAATTAACTTCTATTTTGATGAAAAAACAATTTTCTTGTATTATTATGCGAAGGGCAGTTAATTGTAATCGTTAGAAGTTCTACAACGCCCCCAACTAAGTCATACTGGGAGGAATATTTCAAAGATTTAAAGAGGGTTTCTTCAAATAAACGTTTATTGAGGCCCCTTTCCTCTTGGAGCACAAGGGAGACCGTGATCATCGCTGAAACTAGGATTTGCACATAAGGTTAGCTTTTACTTCTCATAAGTAAAAAAAAAAAAAAACGTTTAGTGTGAAGGATTCGATTCCCAATGCGTCACCTTCTCTGATCTGGTGGTATAGAAATTTAAATGGGCTGCCTGCCAGTTATGTCATGTCGGTGAAGGTTCGTGTACACTTGACACTTTCGGATCGTACTTAATTCCCATATTAACAAACATTTGCAGGGTTCAGGTTTGCAAGAATCTATGTTATATGGAATATTTTCCCATGTTGTCAAACCGTGGACTCGGCGTCCATTAGCTTCCAACTAAAGATTAAGAAGCCCTCCAAATAGACTGGGAACGCCCAGCCCTGGACAAAAACATTAATTTGACACTTAATTTAGTTTTCATTATTTAGTCTTCCTTGTTTTTTCGTTTCCTTGTTTGGTATCGTAACTCCTGGGAATTGCATAATATTTTCGGCAGTTTCGTATTCGTTTCGAGTCCTTTGTGGTCGCTTTTTCGATCATTCCTTTTGTATTATATTCAAGAATTTGTATCGTGTTTATTGCAATTAGCTTCGTTTCTATTCTTTACAAGCACTTCTTTGTTATCTACTTTGCATATTACTAGTCACATATTGTAATTAAGCATCCTTAAACTAATGATGAATACTGAAGTACAGTGAAACCTGTATTAAGCGAACACCCTTGGGACCCTCACTAGTGTCTGCTTAATACAGGGTGTCTGCTCAAAAGAGGTTCTAACATATTGTCCAATAATAGTTAATTATTAATCCTTTTGTAACACAGCGTAACACAGTGTAAGATCAAAGACTAGCTAAGGCTACTCATAGTACAATGTCAGTCAATGCATCAATGTCAGTCAATGCATCAATCTGGAATAGTCACTTAGCTTTAAAACGACATCGCTGAACAATGTTAAAGGAGTCCGAGGTGAAACTTTAGAAGTAAACTGCCCTAGTCGGCTTATTGCAGGTTTTGTGCAACAAAATGTCTTAATATTGGTGTCCGCGTCCGCTTAACAGAGGTGTCCGCTGAATGCAGATTTATCTTACAGTAAATGTGGGACTGGAGAAAATTTTGGGACTCAAGCTGGTGTCCACTCAATAAAGGGTGTCCGCTTAATATGGGGCCCACTTAATACAGGTTTCGCTTCAACTTCAACTCAAATTCACTTTATTTTGCACTTACATTTTGAAATTACAATATTAGCATAAAAAAAAAAAAAAGATACATATATAACAATTAAAGGTGACAATGGTATTGTCAAGCAAATTGATTTAGATCTTTAAACTTGTATGATATTTCTTGCCAAAGATCAATGACCATAAATGAGATCATTTGTTTGCCAGTATTTGTTTTAACTCGGAATTTGTGAAGATTTTGATTGCCCGCATACCTGGTGTTACAATTATGTACGTTGCTGGCATACTGGAAAAAATGGTTAAAGAGTTCTGGCAAAATACCTTTGTGCCATGCATGTATGAATTTGAGAGCATGCAGGCGATATACATTTGTTATCGTTAAGATTTCCAAGATATTAAGTAAAGGTAGAGCACTATCGGTATTTTTGCCAGATAAAGTTGCAAAGAACATTGAAGTGAAAGACTTTATTTAATGAGGGTGACCCGTTAACATTAACCTAATAACATAAGTTTGCTTAGTTTGTATTTTTGTAAATTTTTTTGCTGGTGCTGCCCTAGATTACAATAGCATACGAAATATAAGGATAAATAACTGAGATTTTAATTGATCTGCGTAAGATGTTTGAAAAGTAGATAATGCCTTAACTTAGAGATTACTCCTGTATTCCGTGAAAACTTCGCACATACATACGAGATGTGGCATTTCCAAGTTAAAGAACTGTCGATCATTGTTTCCAAATGTTTAATGTGGTCCTTTTGTTCTATGGAGTGGCATGATCCATCTCGGTTAGTTATATTTATATTAACATTCGTGTTCTTTTTCCTTTGAGATTTTACGATCATGTAATTGGTTTTCTTCCGATGTATTTTGTTTCGATGTTTTCTTTCGACTTGTTTCTGCCACACCATTCCTTAACTTTTTTTAGTTCTGAAATCATTTGCAATCCTAATGATTTTAAATCTTTTGCAGAAGCAAACAAGTTAGTATCGTCCGCAAATATCTTAAATGAAAGGACCTCAGAGCAATTAGGGAGGTCGTTGATGTATATCAAAAATAGGAAAGGACCTAACGAACTTCCTTGAGGGACACCGCAGACCACGGTTTGATAGGACGACTCAGTATCACCCAAGGCGACGTATTGTTTCCTTTTTGTAAGATCACTTTCAAACCAGGCCAGCGGTACCCCTATTATTCCGTATGATTCTAATTTTTGTAGAAGGATGCTGTGGTTAACCGTATCAAAAGCTTTCGAAAAGTCTAAGAAAATTCCACATGTATACAGATTGTTGTCAATTGCTTTTCTTAAAGTATCCGCAATTTCAGTTATGGCTTGAGCGGTGGACCTTACCCTTGCGAAATCCAAATTGATATTCAAAAAGAATGTCAAGTTTCTCAGCTCGAAATAGGAAATAAGTAGTTTGTAAACCAGTTTTTCAAATATTTGTGGAAGGGCTGACAGTGTTGAAATAGGACGGAAGTTCGTCGGGCCAATTATCTCGCCTCCTTTATCAACCGGCGTAATCTTTGATATTTTGAGAAGATTTGGCATAATTCCTTGCGAGAGCGATAAGTTGGAAAGTCTAGCTAGGGGTTCACTCATAAAATTGAATGCTAACTTAATGCACCTGGGGGGCGTACCTATAAAAGACTTATTTAGTTTTAGCCCAATCAACGCATCCTGAACTTCGAGATTGTAAATACCGCTGAACGTGACTGTTTTGGAGTCGCCCACGAATGAAATTAGTAGGACTTATATTGTAATTTGGGAGCTGTGCCGCGAAGTCTTGCCCAACATTTATAAAGTGACTGTTTAACTGACGACAAATACTTGCCTTATCATTGTAACACTTTCCTTTATATAAGAGTTTTTGAATTAACGTACCCTGTTGGGCTTTCTTTCTGTTTATAATCGTTCCTATCAACTTCCACGTTGCTTTTAAGTTATCACTAAACATTTTAAATTGAGTTTTGAAGTAGTTTGTCTTTGAAGCTTCTTTTATTTTGTTCAGCTTTTTATTGTATTTCTTATAGTCTTTAACTTTGTTTGGGTCATTACTTATCCCAAACATGTTTTCTTTGTGTCTTTTGTTTTTTTTTTTAATGTTTAACTTCTTTCTCACTGCTACGGAATTTGTTACAATTTGTCATGTTAAAATACAAATATGGAAGCAAGGCTGTTACTAGGTAGGAAACTTGGAACTAATCCCTGACGCTAACTTAACGCGACAACGACCGCATGATAGATCGAGTGGACCTGCAATGGGCACGATGATGTCAATTGTTTCACACTGAAAAACGGAGAGGAGTGACTAAACCCAGGCAGGAGCATACGCGCGTGCTCAATGAATTATTAGGTGCTACCGAGTGTGACATCAGGTGAAGCAGTAACAAAGTCTATTCTTTGTTCACATACAGCTTTCAGCTGAGATCTCGAAACTAAATTACCAGGGCAATACTGCAACGATTTTATCAGTTTAAATGCACTTTTATGCGGTATTCGCTTATTACACTGTTTAACAAAGCTGTTGTAATACCTGCTTGCTAATTCTCTATGGTAAGTTTTCCTTGCTTGTTAAGAGCTTTGGTATTAAAAATGATGGCAAAAGAATTATTCAGTGGGAAAGATTTCTTGGATTTTGAACGAATTAACAAGCACAAACATTTTAAATTTAGTATAGACTACGAATATTTCAGTATTCATTTTTTATGGAAAATATTTGACAGCACCAATTAGGAAAAATGTCATTTCACACCTTAATTTACTTTATGCGGCAGGAAGAAAAACCAGGTTTATCAAAAGCTAGTTAAACGCTCTCATCATTTCCTCAAAATAGGAGAAAAGAAACAAAAAATGGAAGAAAAATGAATTCATTACGAAGAAAGACAAAAAGCTTCAAATTATGGCAATGAACAAATATAAACAATAAAATGCTAACCAAAAGGTCCACGCAAAAATCAAGGCGTCGCGATTGGGTGAAATCAGGTGGAATGTAAGAAAATGCAAATACAAATATTGCCAATTTTACTTGATAGACTTCGTTGCAGTAAAGATAAAACATTTCCAAAGTTAGAGACAGTTGACACTTATAGCATCGCCAGTCTAGAAAAAAACAAAACAAAAAGACCCACAAGATATATATAATTAATGATGAAGAGATTCACAGGAAATAAATACAATTTGGTTGGTAAAATAGTGCCCTACCGTCAACACAACAAGAATTGCACTCTTAAGATAAGAAAACCACAAAGCTACAGGTCCAGATTGTTTGTAAGATCTTTAAAAGTTTCATTCGTGTTTCCGTAAATGTCTCGATTGTGGTTGATAGAAAATAGATACGGTGACTATTTTATTTTTATTTCACTGCGAAATTGCAAGCTGAGGGAAGGCATTATTGTAATTGGCAAAAATTACTCACCAGCGGGAATTCTCTGCGAGAAGAGTAAAATAAGCATATCATTTTGTCGTTCTTGTTCAAGGTGTGGGATGCTGTTGTGTTGTTTGAAACAAACTTGGTCGTATTTTCAGCAATGTAGCAATTCGACTTGTCGCTTCAGCGAAAAGGGCCGTTATTTTTGAGTTTTTACGCAATAATCCGTGGCTTTTGGAGTCGTCCAAGTCTGTTTACGCTGGAAATTGCGAATTTCCTTCGAGGGAAGGGACCCGCCATGTTACCATCTCTTGCGCACTTCAAAACAGACAGGAAGAAATTGTTATTGTTGGAAGTACTAGAATTCTTCATAATCCTTCGACAAGGTAGGTTATCGCTTAAAACGAGTATTTCAACTATTTTAGTTGTTAACACCAGCATATATTGTCTTCAGGAGATTTAGCTTACGAAAGCAAATTTGCAACTGGTATGCATAAAGTAAAGAGTATTTGTTATCATTGGAAGGAATTAAAAAAAAACAGGTGATCATATTTTAAATTGGAAAACGTAAAAAAAGGTATGGTCGTGTCTAAATTCAATCAGATTGTCTGAAACTGAAGCAGAGCAGCTGTTTAGTATGCAATTTGCGAGATGAGCGCGACTATGGTATCGAACTGGAAGCTGGGTCGCTTCACGCGTTCCTTCCCTCGTATTGGCAAGATTTGCAGTAAAGCGTTTTATGACCTGTACAGAATTCGGCAAATAACGAAATTCCTCAGTCCTGAGACATCCAAAACTCTTGTCCATGCATTCGTCGCTTGACCATATCTCCTCTCCCTTGTACGGCCTGCAATGGCTTCCTGTGATTTATAGTGTTCGGTTTTTAAAAAACTATTACTTCTTGTTTACAAAGCTCTTGATAATCAAGCACCTGACTTTATAAAGGACTTTATATAGACTTTACCACAACCTGTCGCTTGCGCACACTCCCAAGACCATAACCTCCTTGCTGTTCCCAGAACCAAACACAGGACATTCGGTGATCGCGCCTTTGCATACTCTGGACCTTTTCTCTGGAACAAACTTCCTCGTGAAATAAGACTTAGTCCAACCCTGACTGTTTTTAAATCAAAGTTAAAAACTTACTTTTGTAAATTAGCGTATAGCATGCCATAGTTTTATAATATGATTTTTAAATTGTATTATTTTTAGAAACATTTTTCTTATATTTTTACTGCAAAACTAAATCTTACATTGTAAAACGCTTTAGAATATGTTATAATTTTAGCGCTAAATAAATCTATTATCATTATCATTATCATTATCATAATTATTCGAGCAATTTTGCCAAACATTTTGTGGCACGCGTAGCAATAAGTTAGTGTGTCACAAGCGAATGTCGGTCGCAGCGAAATATCGTTTTTTTTATATTTTTGTCGCATTGATTTCTCGCAGTGTATGGAGACGAGGATGTTACATGTGAGCAAAGAACAAACGACGGCAAATGTTGTGTGCTTCCATTCACATACGAGGGACAAGAGACCTATTTCTGTACCAGAGGAGGTCCGTCCAACTTCCACTGGTGTGCGACAACCGATAACTACGACCGTGACGGAGAATGGGGTATTTGCTCTGGTAAACATAAAATCGCTATTTACAGTTTAAAAGTAATTCTAAGTGCAATTTTTCTGCACCTTTGCGAGGCAAGTAGGGTGAAGTTGAATTCCTTACAGAGTAGGCATTGATTAACTCGGCAAGGTAATAAACGTCCCTTGTGCAATACTTCCTCGCAGCAGCCCCGGAAAGTGAACATTTGAGGCATTTTTTTCTTTTGTAGGGAGTGTTACAATAACTTCTCGTCAAGATTGCAAGAGAAGATTACATAGTGAAACAACCAGACGTTTTTCTGCACCACAACTTCGTTACACCCGCAAATCACATCCTAGTTTCCTGGCCTATAAGTGTGATCACACCATTTCCAAGAAGAATTTCCATCTACATAAGCATGTGACAGCGATTTGTTTCAGGTGCACTAACGGCCATATAGCGTCGCACTAGCTACAGGTGTTGTGTTAAGAGGAGCTATAGTGAGTCGCTCAGTGCCATAGAATTGAACTAGCCTTGGGGTTTGGAAATTGTCAGACTTATCTACTATAACCCGGTTTTTTTCTGTTGTTGTTTGACTTCCCTAGGTGTGAAATGTTACATCTGCACAAGTGGGATCTCATTATCTGACTGTGAATCTCACCAAGAAGCTCACAACTGCCCGTACATGTACGACCAATGTCTGACTCTCAGCAAGGAAAGATTAACAAACTCCACCAAACTCTTCCACAAGAAATGCACCTCTAATACACTGTGTACTGCCTACAATCCGACATGTGAGGGGCTGGATGTGATCAAATGTGACTTTAGTTGTTGTATGGGAGATTACTGCAACACTGGCTCGCGTTGTGTGAAACTTGGGAGTTTTGTTCCGTTGGTTACAGCTGCTTGGGCTTATTACGTGTACGATTGAGCCAGGAACAAGATTGAGACAAATCATATGACGGTTTTTTTAGAGCGGTTTCCACTTGATCATGAGTGTCGTAGTAGCCACTCTAGCCAGTCAGAAATTACACAGAAAATCAAGTGAACCAAACAATGTGAGCGCGCGAATCGTGATTGGTTTTGGTCTTCCTTGTGATTGGTTGAGAAAGTAGCGCTTGATCTTTTTAAACTAATTGCTAAGCATAGTGAAGCAAAAACAAATGCAAGGTACTTTTGACACTTTACTGAAAACCGCTCCATATACCTTTTTCGACTGGGCGGTTTGTTGCCCCATTTCAGACCATGTGATGATACTCTGGAGAATTCTTCCGTTCAAATTTTCAAATAGTCGTCTGCAAAAGAATAAATAATTTTAAGACGGATAAAAGAACAATTTTCTAGAGAATATCGCGTGGTCTATAATGGGAAAACAAACCGCCCAAGCGAAAAAGGTCTATTGATCACCAGAGATGGTGTGAGACAGAATTTAGCATACTGACGAATTCATTTATGGACAAAAGTGTAAGCCGAGAAATAAGTGCAATTTATTAAAGAGCCTACCGCTAGCCATGCTGGGGAATTGTAAACAAAACAAGGACTAACCCCTTTCAAATTTTGTCATTACCTTGTTACATCATGTAATTTTGGCTCTTAAAGGGCATTTGAAAGCTAATTTATGGCAGTTAGTTTATTACAAACTATTGACGGTGGTTATATAAAATATAAACTCTTGTTACAACTACATCTAGGAACTTGGCAACTCTAGATGTAGAAAGCAATATCTTGAAGAAAAGATTTAGCAATGCAAAACCTGTCTCCAGTTCTCCAGGCACTGAGGACTCAATAAACTTTACACAAAACATTAGCTATAAGCTTTAACTCTAGTATACTTTAAGTCATATACAAAAGTACTATTTATCAAGTTTTGAACTAGGAGTAGCAAACAAGGTAAAAACCAATGAGCAGTGCAAAATGCTAGAAATAGTGTCCAGCCATTAGATGTTGAGTTTACAATTTTTCTTACCAGCCAGAGTTCTCTATTTGGTAACAAAATGATGAATACTTGCAATTTATCCGACAGAAGGTTGTTCTGATTGGGATGACTGTTAAATACATGCACTACAAGCTTTTTTTTTCAACATCAGAAAACTGATTTAAAAAGATGGTGCCTATTTGGTTTCTAGTTATTGTTTAGTTCCACTGATAGGTGACTGGAAAAGGGAGAATATGAAAAAAGGTGTAGAATTTTTCAATGGTTTCTACCAACTGCAACGAAAGGACCACTCCAAGACGTGGTCCTCAATTTCCATGCAATATTCCCAGAAAATTTCTGTTCAGTCATTTACTGGTACTTTCCAACCAAATGTTTTACTTAAATGGTAAGCACCCAAGGTCAGTGTCTCAAATCCCCTTTCTCATTTGTAATATACATTTGACATCCCTCCCCTGTTTTTTTTTTCTTTCTGTGACATTTGAGCAGTTTTCAATTGAGTGTCGTAAAACCAAAACCAAACTAATTACTTACCAGTTACACCACTCAGCCAATCTCAAACTGTAGTAAAACAAAGACCAAAACCAATGACAGTAATAACCTGTGGTGATTACTTTCAACACTCAATTGAAAACTGCTCTATAAAGAGCTGTGCTCTCACAACCTGTTTAGCTGAATTTGTTACTGATATGTAACAGAGAAGTTATGAATTAATCAGTCCTGGAAATTGAAAAGTGTCATCTTCTCCCTCCTCTAAACACAACAGGCTCAGGTTCATGACCAAAGCTTGAGTCCAATCTACCTCCATCACCTGTACACCGAAGGAAAAAGACAGTGCATTTATGAAAGACTGTTTCAAAATTAAATGGTGGTTTCAGTTATTATTGATTTGTGCAGTTTCAAGAAGACTCCATGGTAATCCCAAGAAGGTCATTAGACATTCTGAGCAGGAGGTGGGCAGGGAAGGGGGGGAGGGGGGGGGGGAAGGGGGATGTGTGTGTTGGTTGGCTAAGTTTTTGAAGGAAGTAAGACCCTAAACTGGAATTCCCAAAGGAAAGTTCAAGACACAAACCTTCGGTGGGACTGGAATTAATATTTTAAGGGTAAAGACATTCAGCATTTCATATCTTCATTTAACAAACATGGCACAACATTTTGAAATACATGTCAGTTACACGATGAAATATGTCCTTAAAAAGGTGTATTGTGTGTTTTAATGTTTACATTCAGCCTTTCACAAGATAAAGCACACCATTTAACATAAAATTCAGTGTCTTCAGTACCTCTATCTTGAACATGCAGCAATCCCTCTGGATTTCCTCTTGAATGTATATCTGATCAAAACAATGGAAGTGAAATGACACTATTAAGAGATGCCAGATGCTCCTAACATAAGATAACTGCAAAACAAAGATCTGATCAAATGTTGCAGGGCCACTGTGGATCAATGTGTTAAGTCCCTTCCAGAATCACAGGGGACCCTGTGCAGGTTATGGTCATGTAGCCTCTTCAACATTGGGTCATTCTGTTTCTTTTTTTCACTTAGCATTGAATGCACTAAATCTTCACGTTATACAGAAGGGAAGAAATCATGATTGTAGCAATAAGAAAAACAATTCTTAATATGAACTCTTTCCTGTGAGACTAAATACAAATTTATAATAACAACTTCCCCATGATCGTAGAGATTGATATTTAAAACAAACAAACCGACAAAAAAAATTAGTGCTATGTACTTCTTGTCACAGAGGAGTGATATGAGTAAGTATCAAAGTGTCTGGGTATTTAACAATGTTCAATGTACATCATCACAGTTACAAGGTAACAGAGCATTGTACTAACCTCTTGAGACAGGCCTTAACAATGACTCATCCTTCAGTCCTCTCAATCTTCTTCCATCGCTGTGGCCTCCTTGAAGAAAATGAGCTAAAATGCCATACAAAAGTGGCCTACAAGAAAACAGCAATCTTTCTGTAATCTGTGCTTGCAAAAATCTAAAAGATTTTGGATAAGGTAAATGGTGTAAACCATGATAGTAAGAGGAATCTGCCAAAACTGAAAGCTGAAGCAGACAATGCACATATCAAGTTGCTGAAATTTGAAAATTCCATTGATTTACTCTACTGGATCAAATAAATGTTCATGGTTGTGTAATACACTATATTCAGGAAGTCTTAGCTCGAGTAAATCCATGTATAGAAATTATAATGTAATCCTCTTACATGGAGGGTGATGTAGAGTCTCGCTCTGTGATGTTAAGCTCTTGAACAAGAAATTGTCTGTCCATTGGTTCTTTGGGTTGACCTGTCTCTGGGATTACATGTAATACAATGGAAGAACAGGCATTAGGGTGACTGTGTCACAGGGAAATTTGAACAGTGAAGAAATTCAGTTTTCCATGATATTCAGAACAATCAAAGTCTCTTAACTGGTGGCAGTCTCAGCCTTCAGCTTTGCCTGATAACACCACACCCTTGATTATTCCTCACATTACAAAAAACCTCATTCAATATGCTCAATTGTTCTATTTAACATCGATTTCTAGCACATGTAGACATACATAGTCTGACTCATAATCATTATCATTTTCATAAAAAAATTGCAATTCGCTAATCAGAAGCCATTCCTTTGTCATGATATCCTGTAATACCAAGACACTGGTCTGATATGGCCAGATTCGTGGCCACATTTAGGTGTCATGGTAAATAATAAATCATGTTTTGGTGGCATATCAGGCATGGTTGGTCTTGAGTCGACCAAACTCAGTAGTCACCCACTTCATGCATGTATTAAAGAAAGTTCTACCTGCTAAAAGGACTGACTCCGTGTATTTGTATTTGTTGAATGCCAAGTATTCTCTGATAAGTTCATTGATTAACAAGTTCTCATTGGAAAGTACAGGTCTTGCTTCTGACTAAAATAATATTGAACAGATTTAACAGAATAGCGTCAGCGTGATTGATTTTAAATTATAAGCTTGAGCTTAACTTGACACACAAGGCACACAAGGATACTCAAAACAACAGTAGGTGCAAACTTCGTTTACTTGATCGTCCAAAGCGCCGAAGACTTCTGCACGAACTCGAGCGCGAATTTGACCAAGAACTCCTCTGTTTTCTAAGGTTTCTTTTAACACTGATACGAATGCAAAATAAGCAATTCTTACATTTACGTTTAACCAACAAATCAGAGAAAAGAACTTAATAAGAATGACACATTTAGTGACAATTTGTGTGCAGCGTACCACTTTTCAGCTCGTCCACTGTCGCCATTTTGAAAATGGCGGTAGAGTTGTTTGCGTTTCAGCTGATTCTTTGCGGGCTCATCATCGACAACAGACAACAACTCAAATGACGCGAGGGGAGAGAGAGGTCGTTTATTGGAGCCAGTTCTAAAAAAGAAAAAGCGATTATGCCTGGCTCGGGAGAATTCATTTCTGTGTTTCATCTCAAGAAATGTATGGAAAAAAACTTCTGTGAATTTTTAGTCAATTTACGCATAAAGGTTTACTAGTAATTAAAAAAGATCATTTTGAGACACCGACCGTACCCCGGGACCGTACCATGGTAATGTCAAAGGAACTTAGCGCCAGTCTGGTTCCACTGATGAAGCGCCGGTTCAGCAGTAGACTTACTTGTGGTAAGGTTTGTCGTACCTAATTACTTTATTTCATGCTATGGATTCAGTAACGATGGATCCGAACAACCCAGGGAGAATTTCGTTGGCCTATCGAGAGCTCACGGAACTTCCTACAGGATGGAACAGCAAGTATGACGACATCACTGTCCTGGATTTAAGCCATAATAATTTCACGTATCCTTTCTGTAGCTTGAGGTTAGACTATGCAGTTGGAACTTGTTGAATGAACACTTAAACTCACGGTTCGTGGTTTTAATGATGAGTGTCTTACAGATTGATTTGAACAACAACTGGAAGCATTGTTGGACCCCGGCAGAGGGTGGGGAGGGGAATCTTATATGAAAGGTCAGGGATGCTCGGGGGAAAATTTGAATAAACCCATACTAGTAAACGAGGGGACTTTTAATTTTTTTATTTACTCGAATTCAATTACACAGTTTGATTTGCCTTCTCAAAGATATTATTCTAATAAAGATAATATTCTAATATTCTATTATTCATACCTTCCCTGGGGTTGGTCCTGGGTGAGCATGGAAATTTTCAGGGACACACACACTCACTCAATCCTTCTCGTTCCCGATGGAACAAAGGTCGTCCACCAACACCCGCCACCTGACCCTATTTTCACACGTGAGCTGTCTCTCCTCCAACTCTGCCATTCTTGTGCGCCTCTAGGTGTGCTGGGGTCTGCCCCTTTGGCGCTTCCGCTGTGGGTTCCACTCTATCGCCCTCTTGAATTGGCTATGTATCTGTCTGGTTTCCTCAACATGTGGCCAATCCAACCCCAAGCTCTTTGCCTTATCTCCTGCTCTACTGGTCACTGCCCTGCTTGTCTCCAAAGCTCCTCATTGCATATTCTTCCAGGCCACCAAATCCACAGGATGTTCCTCAACCTCTTATTGATGAGCACTGGCAGCTTCTGCTTTAATCCCTTGGTCAGCCACCAAGTTTGACAGCCTTCACATTTGACCCAAAGACTCTCAACTTGGTCTAAGCTGTCAGTGCCGTAGACTGCCATATTGTTCTCAACATTGCAAATGTCTTCCTTGCCTTCCCAACGCGTGCCTGAGACCACACATTGCTACGAATTCTTGCTCATGAATGCATCTGGAGAAATTTCTGGGGCAAAATCTTAATTTTACTTATCATTTGCTTTATTATCAGGTTGTGCTCAAACTCAGTGTTGTCTACCTTGACCAATGATAAGCGACTTTCATTTTTTACAGGACTTTACCCAACTCAACACATTAATTCTAGACAATAACAATCTGACAAATCATGTGAAATTTCCATACATGGAGTCTCTACACACACTGTGGGTGAACCAGAATAAAATTACAAATCTGAGTGCTTTTATTGAGACTGTAGCAAAGTGCTTGCCGAATTTGAAGTACTTCAGCATGATGAACAATGAAGCAGCTCCAAGTTATTTTAATGGAGGTACCTACCAGCAGTACAAAGACTACAGGTATTGAAAACAATCACAAAATAAGAGACCACAGGGTGGAGGTGGCATGGCTTAGTGGTTAGGACGATGGATTTGTAATCTGTAGGTCCCAGGTTCACAGCCTCCTACCTGCCACTTGATGGATTTGTGTTTGGTGGTCCCAAGTTCAACTTCAATTCATGCTTTGTAAATAGCCAACTGTTCAGCCTCCAGCCAGCTTGAATTTTAACATGTTTCTGTTCAATTAACAATGCTTACTTACTTATTTTGGGGTCCCCAATTTGTAAAGTAATGCTAAACGTGTCAACATTTAAATAAAGTGGTTTTATTAATATGGGATGTATTCTGTTGTGATGATCCAGATCAGGATCAGTGATTCTAGAACACTTGGATTATGGTGCATCAAGGGAACTGACAGATTCCTGCCCAGAGTGGATTCACCAGTTTGATGCTATATAATCTGAGGGTTCTTGGATCGTAGACCTGCTTCAGATCATCCCAAAGGAATGCACTGAAAATGTTCACAGAAAATTGTCAGATCCAGAGGTTGACCAGTACCAACACTTCGAATGATTAAAACAAACTAATAGCTAAAAGCAGACAGACAGAGTATTAGTCTAGATTTAATTTGTGAAACAAAAATTCTTTGAAGGAACTTTAATTTATGTATTTAGATTTATTTCCTTCTGTGTGAGAAGATCAGTGTACTGTTTAGATTAATGATTTTACTTCAATGTACTACAGGTATTGAAGCCCCTTATGGTCAGAACCATTGTTATCTTTATCATATATTTCCCTTTTATGTTTAGGATAATTTTTGTGGACATGTTGAAAATTAATGTTCATGTACAATCTTAACTTGTCTCTCAGTCATGACAGAAGTCAAATGCCAAATTTGAGTCCCTGTTTTCTAAGCCTGTTAGTAGTTAATGAGATCCAAATATTTAATGAATGATATTCAAATTTGGCATGCTAGTATTTTATGATGCAAGTGATTCTCTTCCTCATAATTGACCTCATTCAATTGCATGCACGTATGACCAGACACTGCGGGCTACAGCTGTTAAGTGGCAGGAGACTGGATTTGCAGTTTACATACATGTATGTACATGTAACACATTTTGGATTCAATGCAGGTGTTATGTTATAAGCCATCTTCCTAGCTTACTGGTGTTGGATGATCATACTATCACTGGAGAAGAGAGAGAAGAGGCACGCAAAGTGTATGGCAACAGGAGACTTTCTGTTAGTTCTAAGAGGCCCAGTAAAAAACACAAGGAAAAGGTAGATGCATGATCTTTTTTTAGAATTACAACTGTGATGGTCACATCTTCATTTCATTTGAATCTTCTTTTGTTGTTGTCAATAGCAACCTATAAAAGTGCATTTCATACCTCATCAACATAGAGTATGAACCATGTATTTGAATTTTGTCATAGCCCAAATTATGATCAGTTCATAAGACTCCAGATCAAGTGGTACATGTTTGAGTCCTGGTCTGGGTCATTGATGTGTTCGTGGGCAACTGATACTTCACTCTCACAGTGTCAGACTCTCCACTCTGGTGTATATTAAGTGGTAAGGTCTGGTAAGATATTAAATGGTGAAGTCTGCATATGAGCCAAGTCGCACATCAGGCTGACACTAATCTATGTTCTTTTCCAAGAATACAACACAGTATACCCGACTGGAGCTTGAACCAGGAGTGAGGACCGCTTGATCCCAGGTCAAGTGCACTAACCATGAGACCATAATACTTCCCACGGTGTTATACCTTAAATGATGGACCAGCATCCTATTTGGGGTTGGGGGGGTGGGGGGAGATTGGAGTAGTAACACCCTTAGTTCCTTCATGGTATATAAATGATAATATATAGATTTAGGCCAGCCTAAAAGCGTAGCTCCTGGGCCGGGTTGTTCAAAGCCCGATTAAGCTAACCCAGAAAAAGGTAGAATTTTGATTTGAGTTTTGTAACTTTGCGGTGAGGTTTCTGTGTATTGTTTGGCCTTCTGTTTTGAGTTTTAATAATCACCATATACGCAAAACAAAACAGCAAAACAAAACAGCAAAACACATTTGTATAGAAGAAAAAGTTATAATTCGATTAACTTTTAATCCTGGGTTAGCATAAACTGGCTTCCGAGCAATCCTGCCCTGTTTCCAACAAGCTAACCCAATATGAGCCCGCGATCCAATCGATAACCAGCGCTTGGTCAGCGGTCAACTTCAAGAAAACACGTGACCTCGAGGAGCTGTAAACCTGAGCCCGTAATATGGTCACGTGATACTGGTCAGCGGATACCTTGTATTGACAGGTGTCAATTGATCATAACATGGATGTCCAATGTCAAGGAAGCACACGGTAAACCAAGGCTGCATGTCTCTGTCAACTTATTATTTGGAGTATGGCCACCATGTTGGGCAACTCCGCCGTCGCCGTCGTCGTCGTCGTCGTCGTGCGTACGCGCCCACGAGCAATACTGCTAGCCATGGTAACCATGAGAAAATCAACTCATGGGTTTCCTTTTCTTTCCCATATGAGTATGGGGCTCCGCTTGGCAGCCCTTTGGGCCGCCGGAGCTCCGCTATTACTGTGATATGTGATATTAGCTCCCTATTTGAACATGCAAACCGCAATATTAATAAGAATTTGCACTGCCCAACACTCAAAGGAATAACAATTATATTACAGGTTAGTGTGTTTAGAAATTTGTATAAATTGACATAATTTTGCCTTTCTTTTTATCTTGCAGCGAAAGAAAAGTGCAGAATAGCATCACTATTTTCTACCATTAGCTGGAGATTGAAGGGATGTACACTTCCAGTGATGCAGGCAAACTCATTTGCATTGAAAAAATAATGAAGAGGAACTATTTTTTGGGTGATCACATGTTAAAAGGGCCCTAAGAAACATTTTTGCAAGGAACTGAGATCTTTATGGACTGGGAGAGAAAACAATTTTGTACTATTTAAAAATATATTTTCAAAAGAGAATAAAATAATCTGTTTTTTTTTAAATATAATTTTTGATGTGAGTAATTATTTGTAAATTAAAACAAATCCATCAAGTGGATGCTTATTAAAACATAATTAAAACCTGCTCAGGGGGTTTTCCTCCAAATGTAAAGAGTCTGTAAAAGCATTGAATTTCGTTGAAGCATTTACAGCAATGTTTTAAAAATTACTTTTGTGTTGTATTTTGAATAGCTGAAGTGATATATTGCTAGCAAGTACTGTATCTGCACTGGGAATGAAGATCCAAAGAATCAAATGAGTTTATGAGTCATGATGAATCTTGAGTCAATAAGTCACTGGTCAAATTGCATTCAGGATAGCCTAAATGTCATTCAGATTGTCTCATTTGGATGGCCATGAAACAGCATTTTCAATTGGTTATTCTTAAAAGAACTTTAAATTGGCTAGCTTAAAGTACTTTCATTGGCCTTAAAACAGCATTCTGGTCAGCCTAAATAGCACTTTGGCTAGGCTAAATTAAGCACTTAGGACAGCAGTTTGGTTAGCCTAGCCTTTGTTTATGGTTAGCTTTCAATAATGGTGATGGTAACAGGATTGATTCATTCATCTTGTTACCAGAAATATAAACAGTGATAATAGACATGGTTAGAGTATTTACATATTAATCAATCAATCAATTTATCAAAAATCTAAAACATGATTCAAAAGGAAGACATGAAGTAAACAAGTGTTATTAAATAGGTTTTGTACTAAATAGTATTTAGTAAATTCGATTTGCAGATGATGATTTACATGTACACGCCTACAACTGTTTGTGTGTTGTTTTTGATAATGGAAGAGACTTGACATCAGGAGCTCCATTTCCAGCTGATGTTTAATTTTTTGTTTAATTTAATTTTTTTTTTTATCTTCAGCTGCTTTAGAAATCCGGTTTCTATTTACCTCATGTGTGGAAAAGGATTGGGGTTGGCATGCAGAAAATTGTTGAATGAAAACGTTTTAATTTAAGGAGTATAATTCAGATGTGTTTGCATGTGACCCCACACACATGTACGCCTTGCAAGCCTATAATAGAACAAACTGACTAGGCGTGGTCAACATGATCACGTGTATCCCATTTCTCGGGCAGGGTGCAATGTGCAAATTATTTTCTTCAGCAACTGACGCAAACGAGAAAGATCGGTCATGACCCGGGAAAACAGTCGCTTTCTTTGCACGTCTGAGACTAGAGCTGATGGTGTCCGGTCGTTCAGCCACCAAATCGATTAGCCCCTAACCAGAAGTCGAAAAACACTGTCAATTTCTCGTTCTTCAAGCGTAAATGGGGGCTAATCAACTTCTGGTTGGGGGCTAACCGGTTAGGGGCTAATTGACTTGAGGGCTAAACGACTTACATTCCAGCACATTACCCCCACTAGAGTAATGAGTCTAGTGTCCTTGATTGACTTTAAACCATCCATCACAAGCACTGCATTGATTCATTACGCCGCACGATTGGCGATTGGTAGACGTGCCGGCTTGAAACTAGGTTCGATGACCAGCCGCTGCTCGGGAAAGAAGCCCGCGTTAGGATGGAACGGACCAAGCCATTGACGACCCCAAAATCAGCAAAAGGGCCGTAATGTGTTCATCTTTGGAAGAAGGAAATACCAAAAACAACTTTCGCGAATTGAAAGTCTGAAAGATGCAAGCGTCTGCGGTCTACGCAAAAGCCTAAAAGCGAACTTCCCTTCACCATAGCTTCGAAAAGGTCGCTGAGGGGTGAGACGGGCGAGGGGGAGGGGGAGGGCGAGTTATGTCAGGAATAATCGAATGTGAAATGCAGACACGATTGACGAGAGAAAAAAAGGAGTTCACGTCGACATTTTCTAATTTTGCATATTGTTGGATTCGACTGCTTTAATCTGTTTGCAATGGTGAAATTTTTATTGGCCTCAAGAATGACAACATTTTAAAAGCTTACTTTTCGCTAGATACAGTTTGTTAAGTACTCCTGGCTCTCAGATTGTTGTGCAAAACATGAAAAACGCTGATATATCCATCCATGTTTGTACAAGCTTAATTACCCTGTTGTATATCTCTAATATTAACAATACTCTTTTACTTTACATCCAAATATTATTTTGACCACATATGTGCATTGTCCATGGATCTTTTCTTGTCTCTATACAGAATACTTGTATTCCGTTCCATCCGCCATGAGTAAAATAACGTTCTTGTGGTTAATCCACACCAGCCGTATTAGTTTTAGCAGGGCAGGAGACATTTTAGGCGAGGGAGAGACAGTGGAGTAAGACCGAACACACCGCAGAGAAGATCCCAGCATGCCAAACAACGATGAACCAGTCTGTAAAGAGAAGAAACAGACAAAGGAGAATATTGACAAAGCCAGGCTTGTGTTAGTGCGGATACACCATGCTGATAATTTCATAGCCTGCGCAAAGGCTCCCGGCATAGACGGAAAAAATTTCAGCGAACGAAGCGAGCGGACGAGCACGAAACTAAAGAATTCGGAGAGCGAAGCGATCGGGGCGGGATCGGGGCGTTCGGGAACGCCGGGTGTCTGTTCGCAGATAATAATTTTAAGGTTTATTGAGGATACTTTAAGAAACTAACCTAGCTTCTCAATTGTTAAATCATTGAAACTATGCCAATTAAGACGAAGTGCTCGAATGCCATCTTGAAATTACCGGCACGTTTGTTTGAAGCAGTTTCTAAGCAAATTACTAACTGTATTCAGTGCTTATTAATTACCTGCCAAAAGCAGATCTTCGAATCTCCGAAGCTGTACGAAGCAAGAACACGATCATCAGGCGAGAAAGACAGGGCCGTTACTTGAGACGAGTGAGCGGACACCATCTGCAAAGAATGAGAATTCAATAGTTATACACACTGAAAGAATTGTCGGGTGGATATTTCCCCAGAGGACATGCTGGTAGGGATTAGTAGAGATAACTGAATGACGATTACAATCTTGCTAACTCCCCTTCTCGTATCATACGAACTTCAAGGAAACATTCTGTGGAACCCTGCATTCTACGACATATCACTGTGGTCAGTCCGAAAGTCAAGTCTGGGTTGAGGAAGCCAATGATATGCGACAAACTATCGCGGAAAAAACAGACCTATCATTCAGAACTCGGAGCAATGACGTGCCGCAAAAAGCGCGGGAAAAACCGCGGACTGCCGTTAAGTCACCCACGACGAAAAATGAGGATCACAGACTTTCATTTTGCAAAGTGTCATCCTCACTCTGGTTGCAGCCTGAGAAATGTTGCAGGCAATTCTAAGTAATCACACAGCTCAAAACACAAATTAATCTTCAACAAGGGTTTGGCTAACTATTACTTCTATATTCACCAGCTGTTCCCACCTGGCAGCGCGAGGATCGCAGATCATACAATGCAAGTTGTCCATTCTTGGCGCCAACTGCAAGGCGACGGGACTGGGGAGAGTAGCTCACCATGTTGAACCTGTTGGAACATTAGGACACTTGTTGCTAGCATGATTGCCTTCACTGTGTTACAACTGCAAAATACCCGACAACGCGAAGCGAGTGAACGCTGAATTGTATCAGTCACTTGGGAAGACGACCCCCCCCCCCGCCCCCCGCAAAAAAAAAAGCCCCGCGAGGGGTTGTGGCAGGGAGCTAAGGGCGAAAGAATCGGAGGACTAAAGCCGGAAAAGCTACGTGTTATTAACAGCGAATTATAGATGTGTATAGATGTGCAAAAAGGACGATATTCCCAAAGCGTCCACATAAAATTGTCACACGAGACTGTCGTGATTTGTAATCGAATTCTCCAAACCCTTCTCATACGAAATGTGGTGAAATCAATCAGGAGAAGTCACTTGATGACAATAATAAACCTTAATACATTGCTTAGTATGTCGTTATCAAAAACGAAACGCAAAAAAAAAAAAAAAAAAAAATGATAATGAAATCCTTACCTACAAAGTCCAGGAAATAATTCGGTCATTCCTTTCTCTTTAAGCTGCCTCTGATCCAAGCAGTAAACTACGATATCAACAACCTAGTGACAAATAGCTTGGTTAGAGGTTACACCATAAAATTATTAATTATACATCCAATCAAGATTCGAAGGATATACATGTAATGTGATAATAAAATTTCAAGGAAACCGTTGACACAAAATGCTTCTGAAGCTCAAGTATCAGTGATAAGGAATGGCTTAAAGCTTGAAAGTATGTTAACTTATCGTTGGCAACAGTTATTCCCGAACACTGTCAAGATAGCAATCATAAGTAAGACTAAATTTGTAAAAAGCGCACTAGGAAATATATTTCCAAGTATCGAGCATGGTAGTACATACATCAGTCAGAAGGTCGACAACTTCTTGCTGTGTCTTTTCAACCATGAGGTCAATAATTCGCAGTATCTCATGTTTGGCACGGTTCAAAATTGATGTGCTCTGAGCTTCTGCATTCTGCGAGGGCTGGTGGCGAACGTGACTGTACACCGCAATGGCTGCTGGGGAAGGCTGATTAAAGGAAATGGAGGACGCTGCTGCAACACTGCGGGCTACCTGGTGTGTGAAATTACGACAAGTAAAAGTAAGGATGAAGCTCGATTGACTGGTCTGCAAGAGTGAGTTAGAACTGAAAACAGTCACTGACTCGGCTTAACTTTGAGAGTACCCTCAAGTTTGTCTCCACAAAATGTAAAAATATATAAAATATAAAAACTTAATTAATCACTCCCCCAGTGGGGTTTTTCAGGGCCAACGGAAACAAATGATGAAACAAATACAATGTAATTGAACATAACGAGGTTAAGGATCCCAACTGGCAGGAGAAGAGCTAGTTTGCTAATTCCAAGCGTGGCCGAGGAGTTGAACTCGGAACTACTAAGATCACCACCAGCCGGTGGTCAGAAAGGGACGTGAACACGCGACCTCCGGATTTCAAGTCCGGCGCCCTAACGACTCGGCCACGCTGTCTCAGTAAAGTTAAATATTAGCAATTCTACTGACAAATTCTATCCACATGTTCAAGAGTTTACATGTATAGGTGAAAAGTTAAAAAAATTTCCTTGACAGCTTTTGTTTGTAAGTGTGTACGCCAAACCGTGTGTTCTTACTTAGCTATTCGTAAACTTGAAGTTGATCCGGCATAGCGAGTGTTTGCTAACGTTTTGAGCGTTACCCCTTCATCAGAGCAAAGGCTCAAAACGTCAGCAACTATGGCGGATCAACTTCAAGTTTACGAATAGCTAAGTAAAAACACAGAGGCTTGTCGAAAAATCATTGTCACGTCTCTCAAGATCCACTTGCATGAAACATCACAAATCTCACTGATATGACAAATTACATTATCACGTATTTTTCCGGCGATAATGTAAAAACAACTTTTATACGACTTACCTCCTTGGCGATAGTTGCAATGAAGACTGTGGGTCGTGCTGTAGCAATAAGCGAGAGCGCATGTCTTGCAGATCGATGAGTATCCGCTGACGGTGATAATGGTAAACCTTTCCTGAACGTGAGATCACGGTTCTTGCTGTCAGCGGAAAGCTCTAACAAGGCTATTAGGACCGCTGACACGTCCATATATGGCTCCCAAAGCGTGAATCCGCGACCAATCAAATCAATGGCTGCCCTCCTAACAGACGTGTGAGCAGTAAGTTGCGAGGAGGGAGGTTTAAGCAGGAGATACATTAAAGCCTTGCCCGTAAGCCGCACTGTGGCGTAATCCATTATTACTTCACCACCTGGAAAACATGACGGCATGGAAAAAGTGGCAGAGAAATCATCCTCAATTTTCTCATCCCCTCCATATTGACAAAATTTATATAAGGAAAGTTAATTATCCTTTACACACTACAGTTATCCAATGATTGAAGAAACAAAATAATAGCAGACTCAGCTAAGAAATTTGAACTTTTTTTTCTTTTCCATTGTCGTCTTTAGTAAGGAAGTATCCAGTCTCTTTAGTTTTGTGTTTGCTTGGCTTGGAAAGAGTCTATAAAACTTGAACAAATCAGAACATAGGTGCTATTATTCAGCCAATCATGCACTGAACTGCAACCACTTGTGATTTATGTCACGTGACTTTTCCCGCACTTAACAACGGTTACACGTGACCGGGCTATTGCTCTGGAGTTTGTTTCAAAGGTGATAAACAACCGCCCATAAGAGAGGTGTCTGTAATCCGCTCTAGTTTTGACTTAACTCAAAACCAAACAGCACAAGTTATGTTCTCGGTATTTGAACGTCACACTGACTTGCACAAACAGTTATTACTCTGTAGGTTTGCGTAAAGATGAAGTGGAAGTCGTTTATTCGTATCTTGTTAGTGGTAATTGTCTTGTGATGTTCTTGTCACAACAAAGGGACACGTTCAAGTTCAGCTTGGAATAGGCAGGTTTACTAGTTTTATTACACCACATTCAATAAGCCGCTATTTACTTATTAACCTATAGAGTGGGCTTTAACATTTGCATCCATGCATTAGTCACGATTAGCTAGCATGGACAATTACTCAGTAGAGGCATTTTAATTTTATGTTAACGACAATTACATTATGTTAGCAGAGTTTCAAATCAGCACTTACGTCCATTGTAACCTTTATTAAGTGCGCTTTTGCCCTCTTTACCTGGAGTCTCGCTCAGCTTATCCAGGCGCCGTGAACTGGTACTCTGTTTTTTCTCACCATCGCGAGCACGACTCGAGAACACTTCAATCTCCCGCTGGAACTCCGCTCCTATCACACCCATCAACACGATAGCGGTTGCTTGGCGACGGCGCATGTCATACTGAAGAAGCTTCTTGACGCTGGTCAAAACAGTGCTGACGTCATCGGGTGGAAACAAAACTTCGTCATCAACGTTTTGGACCTCGCCGCTACGCTCTGAAGAAAGATATTTCATTTTTATCCTAACAAAAAACGACCCGCAATGTTTCATGTTAAAATGAAACCTGATCCTTTATTCATTTATAGGCAATCGAATCATCTTAAGGAGAGCTACACAAAATGCATGAAGCCCTAATTCATGAATCAGCTAACATTACTCACCAAATCCCGAATGCGGACTGGGAGGGATGGGAGCATTTGCAGCATCAAGCTTGTCAGATTTGTCCTCAGTTCCTCCCTGCCCGAGGGTCGTAGGCAGCTGAGGGGCCCATGTATCCACTACCTGTTTACGACCCTCGAACCCGATCCTGCGCAGTTCGGCTAATAGAATAGCCTGGGCCGCTTCACGAACCTAGGAATATAACAAAGACAATAACCAACCAACCATTTATTTGCCACAAAACAGAAAATAAATAAAACAAGAACGAAAATGTTACACCTAATTACACTGGTTTGCAAAACGAGGCGATCTGAAAGCTTCACTTCAATCAATGACTTTGACTTTTGCACAGCTGCTTCTTACCGTAACGACAGCAGTTCACTGACAACTAACCACATGTAAGACAAGTGCAAAGAGCGTGATCGGTGACATCACTCGGCAAAATGTGGATATGAAATAACCCCCAAAAGCCTTAAAAACTATGACATACCTCAAGGCATCGATCTTGCCATCTTCTTGCCAGAATATGCAACAACGGTGGTTTGTAAGGGGAGACCCTTAGAATATCAGCTAAGAGACAGCAGTGCAATGCAGCCAGCTGACTCCAGCCAGCTTTTATGTGCGCGCGGTGATTCATGGCAAGTTGCACGTCCACCTCACTCAAGCCAGGGGGGTGTTCGTTTTCGTCGTAACTCGATGAGCTGGACGGGATATCGCGAGCTGTGTTCGTTAAAAGAGCAAGACGCTTTTCTTGAGGAACAAAACTGATCTGATTCATGCTCATAAGTGTGTTAGCTACAGATACAAGCCCGACAAGATGCAAAGTTGTCAACGCTGAGGACAGCTGCCAACGCGACTGAAAACAAGTCCTTAAGGCTGAAACAACGTTATGCTCCGAGGGAGCCGGCGATTTCACTTCCACTAAAGTTTCTTCCTGTGCTTCGTTAAGTTCTGTAAACAGGGCTTTATTGTCAGAGAGTCTTCTCAAAGTGGATTCAGCGTCGCTATCCCTCTCTCCACCTGTTTCCCCATACCACCCTGGTAACATCAACGAAAGCCTGTTCCCACGAGTAAGTAATCCAAACGAAACTGGTTTGACCGGTTTAAGAAGGCCCAGTCTTTCGACGCAGACCTCGTCCATGTTAGGGTCCAGATCCCAGGAGTGAAGGCACGAGATCATAAGTTGTGCGACATAATGAGTTTCATTCACAAAAGGTGACTTTCTGTTCTTGTGCTCCGTGGATGATTTCGAAGCTGTATCGCTTTTGGTTGGCTGAGTCGTTGCAGACTCGCGTTTCCTCCTTTTACCTCCAACAGCTGTCTTGGAAATATCGGCTTTGCCTGGAGTTTTAGCTGCGAAAAAGAAGCAACTTTTCAGCTGGGAGAGAAGTTATCATTCTATCTTAAGATGAAGTAAGTAGAAGTAAAGTAGAAGTAAAGTATGAATTTCGAGGCTAGCAGCTCTTCAGGTCGGCGGTGTTTATTTGTCCTCAGTATTTTTTTAATGTCATTTCAGGATTTATGGCAAGTCTTGCTAAATGGCTTGTCCACAATAATTTCACGGTTTGTAAACTAATACCCAGCATAATTCAGGAGTAAACAAGAAGAATAAACAAGAAGGACGTCAACAGATTCGGTCACTAATTTCCTAAATGATACATAATTGCCTTGCAGTGCATAGACAAATCATTTGGAGAACTAATAACGACATTGATAATTACCACCAAGCAGAGGATTTTCTTCAGTTAGTAAATTGCATATCAGCGCCTCGATATCAAACATAAGCACTTGTATTTCTGGATCTCTCACACCACACTTTGTGGACATCACCTTCAATGGGCCACCGGACAACACCTCACCATAGCCATCACCTACAGGCAAAATAGCCACGGCATGCAGTAAGCGCTGAGTTTTCTTGGTCATTAACAGGGCCGTGCATCATAAACCTTGACGTTGAACATGATGGCAAAGTTTCAAATGGCCAGATAAAGCTACTGATAATTTTCAATGGTTTACGGCACGTGAAAAGCAAATGCCACTCACGTCTGTGTACCACGTGGTACGTGCAAGACGTAGTAGAATGTTTCTGGTACATTTTATAAGAATGGGCATTTGAGCAACACAGTAATAAGTGACAATTCTCTTTTTGCATAGTTCGCAACGAATCCGAACCATGCGAACCTTTTCATGCCATGTTAGCCTTAGTTATTATCACTTCCAAATACGTTCCTGGACCTTATGGAGATCCAGCTATACAAAGCCATTTCCATTCTTCTTTAAATGATCTAACTGTAGCCTATGATTTTCAGCTTTTCACAATCACGCCAGTCGGTAGTTACCGCTTGATCTACGCTAAAACTGAGCTTAATGACCGTTCTGTTCCACTTACCAGATAACCTTGGCGAGGACGAAGGACTCGCCGAGGCTTGCTGAAGGGAGCTTCGCTTAAGCTTCTTGACCGCCGCCGATGCAGCGCTAGTTGGCAGATTGGAAGTAAGGTGGCTGATCTTTCGTCCCAGAATGGTCTTGGCTTTGGAGGGAACACCAGCTGAAGCAGATTTCTTCTCCTCATCACACGCGGCTAAGATATTAAGAGCAACTTGTCCGCTAACACACCGATCTAGGTGACCTGTAGAGTAACATACAAACTCTCCTTACTTGTCTCCACACGTTTCTCATGGCATAAGTTTAAAGAATTTCTTAGTGCAAGAGCCTGGTTTAATCCAAAGTGATCAGTTCTTCGTTCGCGGTAAGGACCGCAAATTCGGTGTTACTGCTGAACAGAATAGACTACGTTATCACTGGTGCCACGTCATTTTATAAGAGATAGGTCACGCTAGTGTGTCATGTCATGTTAAGCGGCAAGGCCATGCTGGTGTCACGCCATGTTAAAGAGTTAGGTCATGTTAGTGCCATGTCACGCTAAAGGGACTTAGTAAAGCTTCTGTCATGTTTAAGCTAGGAGTGATCATGTCAAAGACAAATCTCACGGGCCATCTCAGAGAAAGAACTATTCAATCCAATTTTTTAGTTTTCAATTTTGAAAAGCACATACATACATACATGCATAAACTTTATTTAAGCTCGAATTTCAGAGTAGCTTGACAAGCTAATATTTCCGAGAACAAAATATTTGATAACGAAAAATTAAAATAGAAATTGCTATTTACATATTTACAATTGACTTATATTAACTAATTATAAAATTGTCATTTACATGTTTCATGAATTGGCTTTACTGATGTGCTTTTTGAAGTCTGAGAAATTACATAACCTTATAAAATTGGGTAGAAAATTCCATTCTTTTGTTGCTAGATAAGTAAAGGAATGGTGACCAAAAGTTGTAGTTTTAGGTTTGGGCATTTCCAGTATATAGTTTCCACGTAGGTTGTATGAAGTAGAACGGAACGAGAACATGTTTCTCATATAGGCCGGATAGCTAGTGAAAAATAGACTTTTGCACAAAATAGTAAGGAATTTACAGATGCGTTGACCACCGTGCCAAAGCTCAAGTATCAACCGATCAGAAATTTTTAGATCAAATATTACTTAGTTTCTTACAAATCACACCTGTTTCCATTTGCCAGACGTACACAGAACCGTCAGTACAGCCTACCACCAAAAAGTCGTCTAAAGCTCTCCATTTTATCGTCTCCACCGGAAACGCGTGAAGAGAAGCCAACATAATGCACTTCCGCTCGCGCAATCCCAGCAATGCAACCGAGTGGTCCTGGGCTACAGAACAGATGCAGGATTGAACGCGATTCTAAAAAGAACAAATAGAACAGTTCAACTAAACAGCTCAGTTTAAAACAGGCAATTGATCTAAACAAGACTCTTACACTGCAGTCAGGTGGTGTACATATTAGTCGAAGCAGTTCTCCCGTGTGAGAAGAAAACGTGTACAGTAAGTCTCCGGTGAAGATGTCCCACAGTTTAACCGAGAAATCCGCTCCACCTGATACCAAAAATTCTTTGTCATAGCGAGGATACTCATCATGAGGGTACAGCAGACATGTCACTCGGCCCTTGTGTCCTAAGAGCACCCGGTGTGTAGGCCATCCTGAAAAATGAGCACCCGAGGCAGATAGGTGAGACCATGACAAACATGAATAAAACATTTTTGCATTCGGGACATCAAAATACAGTACAGTGGCACTGCCCTTCGATCTGCTCGTTCAAGCTTAATTTATTTATAAACCACTGGTTTTCTTGATATTCTGAAACAAATTTCTCTGACTAAACTCACTATTATGATCTCACAGTACAGCCAGCACAACGCGTTAACACTAAATTAACGATGGTTGACTGATGTACATTGCATTGCAGTCTTTTTTTAAGACAGTAAAACTTTGTATTTATGAGCCAGTTCGATATGCAGAAACTTAAGAATAATATGCCACCTTTTAACTAACCAGGCTATCAGAAATAAGAAAACAGCTCAAACCCAATTCAAACATCGTTTCATATAACCATTGAATTGCAAAATTGGCGAAATAAAAGGGTTTAGACTTGTCCACAAGTCGAGCCGCGAAAGCCGAGCTCGACGCAAGAAAAATGTTCGATCAGTAAAGCTACTTCTCTCAAATCAGCTCGAGAGAGACAGCACTTATCGCAGTAACACTAACACAACGCTACAATACAAAGTCGAAGAAGTGTGCGGATTAGACTAAGGAAACTGTACGCTGGACGTTTGAATACACTACCTGAGCCTGGCAGCTGAAGCAACTGAGCAATAGCCGCCTTAGCCGCTGATATGATAACGACTGAACCATCCTCACGGCCACACACGATACAGTCTTGAGCTGGTAAATACAGTGACGCGCTAACAGGAATGGCTTCTCCACAATCATCCTACAGAATAAACAGTCAAAATATTTCAGACCTTAAATACACCGCAACTTACAACTAAACTTCCTTTACTTTAAGTCACGTACAATTTGACTAACACACGCACGGAATCACACGTAAGTGCGGCTTTACTTGATCAGTAGCTCTCATATGAACGAGCCAAAACGCAAGAAGCTGGGGCTAGTATATTTTCCCCCAGTTTCGCGGTCGCTCTCTCGTTCTTAGCACCCGAGAACAAAATAGTATTTTCCTTTTGTCGTTTCAATCACATTGGAGACGCCATGCGATGATACCAAGTCGTAAAGCAACAAGTTCTCTCCCTTCAGCCTCTTCAGTGGACGAAGGGAAACCTCTGCGAGGAGGGCGATTAAAGGATATACGGACGAACTTATGACATGTTAAAACGATTCAGAACTCAAAAACGCGGCTTCGATGGCCTAACATTAATTTAGTTGCGATAAAAATTGTTGTCGACAATTAAATGTCTCGTCTGTGGAGGCCCGTACAAAGCTGTATGTAACAACTGTAAGTTCTATTTCTTCCATGTACTTTATTAAAGTTACGACCAAAGTTAGCCTGATTCTCAGGAGGAGAACGAGTAGCCTCAGAGCGTCTGAGAATTAGGCCAGAACCAAAGTGGGCCAAAAAATTTTAAGCTTAGAATGATGCACTTTCCATTTCCCACACGAAAATCCGCCCTTGTAGCGAAACTTACCAAAGAATCAATCAGTCCGCAGGGCTTCAGGGTTGTCTCCCAACAGTCTGCATAGTTACACGCCACCACAGGACCAACACCTACATATACAAAAGGTGCAAGGAAAAGTGAAGTATTAGATAATCGCCAGCTATAATTCAGTTTTTATCAACCACGATCCCCAGTTTTTCGTCTGTCTGTTAGCTCGTTCGTGCCTGCGTGCGTACATTTGTTGGTTCGTTCGTTCGTCCGTTCGTTACCCACAAATAGCAGTAGCTAATCGGAGTGGGGAGTGGATTAATAAATCAGTAGTTTATACTAGGTACTGGACAACGTATCGGCAAATGAAAAAGGAACAGTGAAATGATCCAAGGCAGCAAAACCACCATTTTAGTAGGGTATGTGCAATCCACACACCACGAAAACAAACGAAATTTAACTCAAAAAAATTCAGAAAATATGAAAAAGGCTACTATAACAATAAAAAATACAGAAAAAACACCAACAACAGCAACAATAAAAAGAAAGGTGCTCTTATGCGTTTTCTTTTGACACGCACGCACGAAAGCAGAAGAACACGTAAAAACATTACCGGTCGCATTTGCGTCGTAGGGTTTTGTTGACGTGAAAAGGTCGTCATTCAGTTTCCACACACTGACACTACAAATAATGAAAAGATACAGTGCAACAATTATTTCCGTATATTCCTGTTCACGTCTTGAATGCAAAGGAAAAAGTTGATAAGGCTGTGGGCGGTCAGTCACAGTATTTTGAGCTATTTTTGCCACGTACAAAATTACATTTAAATTGAAGGAAGCCTGAAAATAGCAGTTTACTGACTAAAGATAGAAAAACACCAAAGAGATAATAATAAACCATAAAGGAAAAAGGATGGTTAAGCATGGAGAAGAATGACACGGATTACAAACCAAAAACTTGAAACTTTTAAGCGAAAATTTTCAAGCTGCGCAAACCGTGACGTATCTCCTAAGTTAGGGAACTTCATCATCGCTCAGTGACAGAATTTCTCCAACAATAAATCTACCAGGCTCTATACACAGAGTCGAAACTCTTTTACATGTGGATGTCAATTTCCAAAGCCCCTCTTCTGGAACATCTGGACTGAACCTGTGGTTTTTGGTTGAGACGCTTTTTATAAAGCTGTAGCATGATGCTGCCTGATGGAGACAAAATGACACGTAGCTTTCTGTGTACCTTATTACATGAAATTTTGGCGATACTTTAATTAAGCGAATTTAGTGATTTTTCTAAGAATCGCTAAATTAAAATGCATCAAAATTAAGTGTCGCTAAATTTAAATCGTGGCTAAATAAGTGAGTACAAAATGAAATCCCGCCATGTGATCAGTTTCACACAATAAGTTAATGGCCAGGCTAAGAAATTCTCCAAAGAGAAATTTACCACCTGGTACACGGGAGAGGTTCAAAAGGTAGTTAGAGAGCGGGACAAGCTTTGAAGACAAAGAGGTTGATCTCAGCATGTCAGTAATGAAGCAAATTCACGCAGGCTGGCTTGTCGCATTATTCGACTCTCTGACCGGTGCTGAAGGAAGGAAATGTATTCTCAAGGGTGTGAGCCAAGGAAATTGCCAGTAGAGACAAACCACTGCCACCTGTTGATCCATTTGAAGTAATCCACCGCGCCTGATCGGTGTCGTTAGAACGTTAATGGTTAGGTGCTCGCAAAAGGTGCATTGACTTTGTGTGACAATACAAATATGAGTGAGAAAAACATTTAGATAGGACATAACAGTTGCAGTTTCGTTTGTTTCGTTCAAAATTAAGTTTCAAAACGTTGTATGATTGTGATTTAAAGGAAGCTATTGACGTTTATGATTTTATCACATAAATGTTTTCAATATCTTAATTCGTCAAAGTTTCAGTTCGTGAAATCGCAAACATTAAGTGACTTATGTTCCAAAATTTACGAAAAATCGCTAAATTGAAAGTGCCGCTAAATAAAGGTTTCTCAAAATCGTTAAATTAACGTGTCGCCAAAATTTCATGTAATAAGGTACATATTGTTGATCAATCACTGGACACTCTTCAGACACTTCAATCTATCAAACTGTGTCTAACACCCCCTACACCAGAAACAATTCAGCTACCTTCCATTTGATCCCCCTCTTAACAAGAGTTTGTAAAAAGGTCCCCTCCGTCCATAAGAGAAAAACATGGCTGGATCAAAATCTGGCACAGCACTCTGCAACAGAAGTTAGTAAATTGTAAATTTTATTGTACACTTTTGAAAACAAAGTTGTGATATGAGAGAAAATGAAACTTGATGTGAAGATAGTGATACATTAACTCCAACTTACACATGGCTTAGTAAGGCAAAAAAGCATAGCCTGGGGTTTTGATGGAGCAGAACAGATTCTTGTGATTTCCCTTTTCATTTTTTAAGAACCATTCTATTGATTGTTCATACCTGCTCAGCTGTCTTCTCAAACACCTGAATGATTCTTGGTTCTTTGATTGGATTGCCTGCTAAAGGTTGTTACAAAGACAATTCTCCCTTAATTGTTAGAAAAACAATGGAGAACACCTTAATTTATATTGCATACAGTGGAACCCAGGTAATATTTAATTACAGTGCGCATCCATGAAATTTTGCAACAGAGCATGCTCCTAAATCTAGCCTCAAGGTGAGGTTCTACAACACATACAGAAAACAAGAATATATTTTTAAATTAGTTACATGTATACATACACATGTAAGCCATTTTACAAAGACCCTTTTCATAAATGACTGTCAATATTCTTCAGTAAACTTGTATAAAAATTAGCCTTATTGACCTTATTTTTAAGTTGATAATTCAAAAGAAGTTTTACTCTCAAACAAGGTAAGTGAGGCTTAGGAATTAAAATGCATACAAAATAATTTGGCAGCCATTTATGAAAAGGGTCTGTTTATGGGACAACAACAGGTGGGAAGTGCAACTTAAAATAGGTAAGAATCAAATAGTACCGAGTAACTACTAACAGTAGCTTACATCATTTGATAAATTATCACCATAAAATTCAATCACTGCATTTTTCTGACCTTGCTTTCGGTCCTGAAGACCAGGGCAGCACCTGAGAAAGGAAGCACTACCAGTAAGAAATAAAACTAGTGCTGTAATCCACACATGTAAATTTATAGTATGAACCTGTAGTCCGGGACTGTTTTATGCTATACATGCAATTGAAAGGTCAAATTTCACTTACGATGGAGGAAGTTTGTACAAATAACTCTTTCCATCCTGTGCAAACAAAACAAAACGTGAATTTTCCGATGAAAAATATCGTTGTAAACGACAATTACATGTAATGCTTCTTAAAATTTTTAGGGTTTCTACAGGATGGTGCATATGTACTTCAAATTTACAATAACCAAGTAAAGAGAGGAAAAGATACCTGATTGCATGCTACATAATACAATACGGCATAGGCTACATGTTACTGCCTTCTTATTAAACACTGATAACTTACCCTGCTCCAAACTAGAATGCAGTCTGCTGCAACAAAGTTTCCTCCCATCCAGCTCTGACCTGGAGGACTGGACACGGTGGTCAGGAATTTAAAGTCTCCAGCATCATACATCTGCCATAAATTATTTGAAAATGTTGTTCAAGTATAACAATTGTACGCTGTTTTTTAGGTTTTGGTGTTGCTCTCATCTAATGTAATAATTGGCTTCTTCTTAACTTTCATAATGCAAGCAAACTCACTGTTTCATTTTGTATGATATCACAAAGCAGAGGGGAGAAACGCCTTCCATGTTTTTGAATGTCACTCGACATGCAAAGTTACCTACCGGTAGTAAACTTGTTACCCAGTGACAAAAATAATTTTCCATGCAAGAGAAATGGATACATCACATACCAGTATATATTGCTTTACACTGTCTTTATTAATGAGTAACATTAATTTTAAAGAAAAACTTAAGAAAGCTAACATTGATATATAAATACTCTGCAACAATATTATATTGAGACCTTTTCATTGTACAGTGCAATTGCGGTTCACAAATTAAAATTAAAAGTGCCTCAAAAAGTCCTGGTACAGGAATTAAAGGTAATATGCCAGCACATACCAGCCACTCTTTTGCACATATAACAAGAATGGTTCTTTGTGTAAAGGGATTACAACAAATCCCAGTAGCTTTGCTGTCTGTGACTTGCTCCAACTTTTTTTCGTAAGTGGGCTCACTGTACTGTGGAGTGTAAAATGGGTGATACTGATTTTAAAACTGAATGTGTAAAGCTTCAGGCTATTGTACATACATGTGCCCTTTGTTATCTATGGGTCTCAAATTGCTTATTTCAGTACAGTGCATGGACTTACATATGTACACGTGCACTTACATGTACAAAAACAGCTGTATGCTGACCACCTTAAAAGTAGCACTTAATTAGAAACCTCTATTACATAATGAACTGTCAATAATACATGTATATTCACTTGGTACTAACTTGTAAATGTATCTGTAGTCAATAAATTAGAGATACAAGCTAAATCCATGTTGTAAAATAGTTTAGGGCCCGGTTGTTCGAAAGCCAGTTAAAACTTAGCCAGGATTAAAAGTTACAATATTAATGTGACTGAACTATTCCTTTTTCTTGTATAAAAATGTTTTTTACTACTTAAGGACATCCGTGTGGAAATTCTCCAGTTGATAGATTTCTTTTAAATTTTTACTGCAGTCAGATAATGAGTTACTTGTGTCAACAATGCAAAAAAAAAAAAAATGGGGGTCACCGACTTTGTTTCAGAGATAAAGCTTGTGGAAAACTACCCTGATTTTGAAAAATTGGCGCACGTAATTCAGCATGGTGTACAGGGTTTATAGTTAAAAAAGAACTAAAAGAAAAGAATTCGATGGTGCATTTTGCAAGAATTCAAACTTCTAATTGATAGATTTTCATTTTTTCACTAAACGTAGAAAATCAGTAGAGAAAATAATCCATCAAAAGAAAAATAGGGGTCACCGAACGTCCAAGATCATTAAATCCTTGCAAAGCTATAGCAATTGCCATCTGCGCTATCATTGTTCATTTTATTACTTATGCATGATATGGCGTGTGAATTTGTGAACGTAGTAAGGATGCGCAGAAACAATTAGAGCGAATGTCCTTAATTACTAACATTTCATATTATTCAAACCCAAAACTGAAAGACAGGCAAATATAGAAAACCTCACTCAAATGTTACAAAACTGAAATCAGAATTCTTGCTAATCCAGGGTAAAGCGGGTTTTGAACAACCCACCAAGATGTGTAACTTGCATTTTGTAGGCTTTAAGTAAGCTGTGACTGGTAATCAAAACATGTCTTGTAATACACTGTACCTTTGACTCTACATTTGGTTTCAGCATCCAAATGTTCAGCATACCAGACAGAGACACAGCTACAACAACATCCTCTGTGAAAAAGTATATTAAACAATGTCTAGATTTTTGTTGTCATTGCAGTTGTATAACAATTACAGTTAATACTAATGCAGTCATGTAGTTTCATTTGATACATTTTGTAAATCAGTTAATAATGTATTAACAATTTTATTACCTATTAGTATACTTATACTGTTCATCTATATATATGGTGGTGTAATACCTGGTCTTCTTGCAGGCCTTACAACACATGCTGCACTGATCCAGTTGGTAGCTGATGGAGAACGTAGAGTGTACAACACCTGTATATTCAGAAACAAACTTTAATGTATAACAATGTTGTTACATAACTGACTTTTATCAACATTAATAATAATAATTAGAGAACTGTCATGTAATATGTTATTAAAGGCATTGATTTAAAAACTGATCATAATAAAAATTATTACTGACATTGTTTTACAAATAAAAGTTTCACATGCGTGAAACTTGAACATACCTCAAGAGACAAGGCATCAAGGACGTAAATATCAGAGTAGCTACCATAGCAAACAACGCGCCACTCTTTTCCAGTGCCAATGGCTACATGGAAGGACTGAAAGGAAATTATAATTCATCATTAATTTTGTAATCCATCAAATATAATATTCTTGCACTAAATGGAGGTTAGATACTGGTATTATACAGTGCATCACACTGTACATGTATTTGTATGCATTTGTTAATCACACATTATCTCTGACTATGTTAGAAGTAATAAATTAAAGTATTTCCTCTGTCAGTAAAATAATGATAAAAAAGAAAAAAAATAATCTGATTATCTAATAAACATGTGTCAATGTTTAGATAAAAGGGCATCACCTATGCTGGTTTCCCAGGCATGCATTTAAAATGCGCTGCCAGGACATTTCTTTAAGGAGGTCATTCTTTTCTCTGCAATACATGTAGGTTTATATAGTACCTAACGTCAATCAATAGACTACAGGCACAAAGCATAGGCAGACTCACCAACAGTGCTAAATGCATTCCTGCGATAACGTTAGTTTGTATACATATTCCATCATCTGTATCCCATAAACAAAGCTCTCTAAAGCAAAATCACACAATATTTCTGTTAAAAATTACAAAGATATACCATGGCATAGCAACAGGGTGTCCCTAGAGGTGGTGTGATACATGTAGTTTGTATGGGTACCCTGTTGTAAAGCAACCAGATGAGTAATTTATACTGGAAAAACATTAATTTGGGTTCACAACCGCTACAGGTGTTAAGTGTGCACGAGACAAAGTTGCCTAACACCACTGAAGCTTATCAGAGTTTCTGTCACATAAGGTAGCAGTACAACCTCCTGATTGGATGTTGAGCCATCACTGGATACTTCCCAGCATTTTGTTGGGTTGTCCCCAGTTTCAAGGACCAGCACCCATTTAAACTCCTGGCTAGACATACATGTACATGTAGCAACTGTACATGTGAGAGTTATTGCCTTGCCTAAAAACACAAGCAAGGTCCAGAGTCCAATTTAACACTAATCTTTAGGTCACTGTTCCTCCCGTGAAGAAAGTACTAAAGTTATCGTTAGCATAGTACTTCTGAGTGTTCCCTAAAATTCAGTGCAGGATTCTTAAATTATCTTTCTGTCTTACCCATTGTCAGCAGCACTGATAATACTGGACTGATTATCCCAGCCATCAGTAGCTTTTGTAAGTGCTGTAACCTTTGCTGAATGGGCAAATATTAGGTTCCTCGGAATGATCTGTAGTACAATAATAATAACAAACAATGAGACCAGCCATCAAAATTTACTCTTACACTGCAGCTATTTTGATGAATATCTTATTGTATATAGATAAACAGATATTTTAAATTCTAATCTTTTTCTTTTACGGTGAAACATGATAGGGCCAACCTCTGTTTCTTCCTTTTCAAGATGTATCTTATTTTGTTTTTATTATGGTAATCTGTCTCGCATGGAGTGTTCCACTCTTTTACAGATTATCCTTCTGGCTTTGCTTGTTTGTGTATGCCTTTAGACTTAGATTTTAATTGCCATTAAATTGTAATAAATAAATAAAATAAAACATGTTATGTTATGTAATCAGTTAAAATTCTTGGTGCCAACTAAAATGATCATGAGCAATGGATAAGAATGTATTTGTATAAGATGCACATTGTTGTCCAACTGGAATGGTTTGACACATGTACTGAGTTTATTTAGCAGAATTCTGTGGCCTTAATTTTGTGTCTTTATCCTTTTAAAAATGTTGCAGACTTTCCTATGTTTTGAATCCTTTGAAAACATCAAGAACTAATATTTTGTATGAAACTACAAAATTGATTGTTGTATCACCCCAGAGGAGGGAGAGGAGAGAGGGGGTAGGAATGTAGATAGCCAATAAAACAGAGGCTAGAATTTATAGAAGACAACTGACTCTTGTACAAGCAGGTGTTTTTTGTTTGCACCCGAGCATGTTCTGTTCAATATTAGAATTAAACAAACACTCATCAGTCAATTCTGTTATGGCTTGCCCGCACATAACAAGCCGCGAAAGTCTTCCTTCGCCTATGGAGGGATCCTACTATTGAAAAAAATTCAACCTCCCAAAAATTAAGTTAAAAAGGTAACTACTTGACACTTTTTGGGGAAAAAACTAGCCCCTAAATCGCCGCCAATGTAAACCCCACGTCCCCTCAGGCTTACTTTGATCTCTCCATCATCGGCGAACCGTAGGTCCCAGATACCCAACTGTCCATCTGTCGATCCAGTGACGACTGTTTTCTGATCATAAGTGGTTATGACACACGAAATGCAATGTGAAGGAGGTGTACTTCCCCACAAAACAACTGGGACCACAGAGGAGGAAGACATTTTTTGTCAACATCTCTGTGGTCCACAATAAAGTTGATCAGCGGTTTTAACCCGATGGTAATGCGCTTGCTCTCAGTCCCTCGCGGCTACAATACTTTTTCTTCCGACAATATGGCGGCAGCTACAGGGAATGTCATAGTAATTGAAAATGACTCACATTTCCTGTCAGAAATGACCAAAGCTGGAGCTAAACTTGTAGTTGTTGATTTTATGGCAGTTTGGTGAGTAAAGAAAAGATTTTTCTTCAAACATCTCTGTAAAACTCATAGTGATCAGTCAAGGCTCAACTCTTTGACTATGAGCGTAAATTTATCGGCAGAAGTAACTACACGTAGCGACACTCTAGCAGCACTTGAGATTGGAATTTATTAGCAGAAATTTGCTATTATACAACCAAATTAATCATTATTAAAACAGACGCTATGTTGTTGATTTTTTTGCGTCATAACACTCAAACAAAGACACTTAATAGATGTACTTCCATTGTGGCTCTGTCGCGAGTGACTCAGCAAAAGTAAAGCTTATAGCTGAGCTTAAGGCCCTTGCAAGCTAAAATGTGGTACTACATTTAAGCTTATCATGACCGCAGAGCACAGACCATAGCACACAATACCATGAAGACTGAATGATATAGCTGTTGTAGGTAATTTTTTTCTTCAGGTAAATTTGATTTTTACCTAGGTAATATTTTTTTAACTAGGTAATTTTAAAACAAATTTTTTTACCTGGATATCTGTTATGATGTTCTTCATTTTCACATAGTAGATCAACGGATATTGACAAAGCTGGAGTGCCGGTTAGCCAGATTTTACCCGTTAGCCCGTGTCGGTTAGGGGTGATACTATTTGGCGCAAAGACAGAATATCACTAGTTTGCTTGCGGTTTGCTTTCACTTCAGTTTGCTTGCGGTTAGCTTTTTTTAGGTAGTTTAGGCAATATTTAATATTATTGTTGTTCCGTTATTCCACCTTGAATCGTCCACTGCTTTCGTTTAATGGCCGCTGCATCGGTCTTGGTTAGTCCAAATTCTGCTTCATTTTTGCTGTCATTCTTTAGCCAGTTTTTTGCCTTGTCGTAAAATTGATCGTCGATAAACACAGTTAATTTGCTTTCCTTCTTTTTAGAGCTTTTTTGCGCATCTAACTTCTCATAAAACGTGTCTTTGCTGACACAAAACGTGGCAGTTTCCATTGCTTTCACGAACGAAGTCCCGTTTTCATCCAAGTGTGCATGTGCACGTTTTGCATAAATTAAGTTTGGACCGAGGTGAGTCTGGGACCCAAAAAAGCAATAATTAGGAGAAAAAAAAGAAATTTTTTCAACTTGAGCTGTGTAGTCTAGTGGAGATCAAGATGGACATGTAATCTGAAGGTCTTGGGTTCAACACACGGTAGGTACTTGTAATTTCCTTCTTCCTTTGAAATTAATAATTAGATAGGAAAATAAGAAGAGGTAGGCGTAGAATAGGGAGTTAGTGAAAGAGAAGAAGAAGTAGGTGGGAGCAGGGAGAGATGAAGAGAAGAGTAGGAAATGAGATTTTTCTCCTCCTTTTTTTACCTGGTTAAAAAAAAAAATACCTAGTTAAATAATAAATTTACCTAGTTAAAAAAAAATTACCTACTGAATATTTTTAACTGGAACATAGCCATGGTATGAAGGAGCCTTATAAAACTGTTAGGGATAGAATATAATGAGCACATCAAGAGCCAGAGTTCGATGATGAGAAAAATTAAGCTGATCTCAAATGTGGATAAAAATATCAGTGGAGCATTGAGGTCAATTTGTATCTTGACCTTCAGTTACTGATTGTTGAAAGTATTGCCAAAAAAAAGTTTTGTATTTTATTGGCTTTAATTGAGTTGTTGAAAACAACTGTGTCAAGTAAAAAAAAAAAATGGTTGAAACAAATAATAATACCTGATAGTAACTGGATCAAATAAAGTTTAATTCAGGGAGTAATCTTGCAAGTAATTTCAAAATCGGAGGAGCGTGAAGTGTAAGCCGATTTGAAATTACGAGCACGATTACTCTCTGATTTGTATGACGTGAGGTCCAATTACTAATTAATTGTATCTATAACGAATAATTTATTTCGGAATTAAAAATGCCTTTTGAGAACTTATTTTGAGGGAAAACGTCTGTAGCGCTTTTCATAAGTTTTGAAAACTGTTGGAAATATTGTGAAGGAAACCATTAAAGCGCGCGTAATTGGCGTGCGAGTCATGTGGGTATCCAATTACAGGTATCCAGTTACAACAAATTCAAATTGGACACCCACGTGATTGCACGCTGATTTACGTGACAAATACGGTAGGCACTTGGAGAACCAATCGCGAATGAGAATTTTGTTATAGATGCTGTATTATGAAAATTACATTTAAGTAGCCATGTGGAATAATAATATTATTTTTATGGTACGCAGGTCAACCCTAAAAGCAACTAGGGTAAAAATTAAACTATAACATGCTGAACATGCTAACCATGCTATAGAAAATACGGCCAATAAGAATACAAGAAAGTCATCGTATATCTTGCAGTATAACATCCACCCTTCTCTCACGCATTGTCCATATGTTGCATTGATTGTGTCGGGCACTGTACTTCTATGGTATAGTATAAAATAGTTAAATGCAAAGTTTTTGATTGGTGTAATATATTACATCCCATGAGTCATTAATGCATTTTTTGGTTCATGTATATACCCACAAGCCTTTATATACTGGAAATGTACATGTATCATTGTTATGTTTGAATGGCTGCACTGATCTAAATATTCAATATATTCTTTTGTACATACATGTAACACACAGGTGTGGACCTTGCAAAAATATAGCTCCTACTTTTTCTAAACTTAGTACAGAGTATTCAGCAGCAGTTTTTCTGAAAGTTGATGTGGACAAATGTGAGGTTAGTAAACTAATGTACATTATACATGGCTGTGTCTAAATAAATACTAATCAGGAATAAAAAAAAATGTGTAGGTAGTTAATTAGATGGTTTTCCATGTGATCTCAAGTAACAACCCTCTTTACTTGATTGGATTTTGTGACCTCTTTCTGTACACCACTGAATCTTATTTTTTTCCTTATTTTGCTTTCATAGGATATAGCAGCCAGATATGGTGTCTCCTCCATGCCTACATTTCTTTTCTTTAAAGGGAAAGTCAAGGTGGATGAAATGAGCGGAGCTGATCCAAAGAAACTGAAAGAAAAAATAATCAAATGGATCGGCGACAGTGATAGTGATGTTGGTGTAAAGGGGCATGTAAGTTATATGACAGTATGCATCTAGCATTATCATGATTGTCACAATCTCTTCATCACTCAAGTTGAAAAAAGAAAACTTAAATTTAACAGCGTTACATGTAAATGCATGTGATAGTTTTCGGGGCACAAAGTTTTTGCAGCGATAAATGATATATATTCATGTAAGTGTGGCTGTGCACATAGTTCAGTTACCAGGGATATTCTAGAAAGTGCTAATTATAATTTTATTTATTAAAAAGTGACAACATTGAAACTTATAATAATTGCAACTAATGCTGGATTTTTTGGCATTGTTTTTGTTTTCTTTCAATAATTTATCACAGATGGATTTAGGTACTTTTATAAACAAGAGTGGATGTGAATGTCTAAATGAAAGTGATGATTACCATCTACCAGCTGCACTAGCCAAGGGTCCAGATTATTTGGAAAGTGACTGTGATGAACAGGTACAGCAAAACAAATTGACCTGAGTATTTGACAAATTCTTTTTTATGTCTTAATCCCCTGGGGAGAATGGGCTGTGAATTCTTCTTCGCTATGCCACTTGGTCATGTGCAACCACTGCTGCCTCTCTCCATGATGTACAACCCAAGGCTGTCCTTTTTTTCTCTGTGGTTCTGCACCAGGTCTAGACAAAGTCTTAGGGCCTTGAATTCTAGCACTCGCATATTAGGAAGTCAGCCCTGTCAAAATGTGTTGTGGTAGTAGACAGAATAATTACTGTTCTACATAATATTATTATGTAATTTGTGGGCAGTAGATACCTGACACTTACAATGTACTTTTAATATTCAGGATACATGTACAATGTAAACTGTGGACTCTAGTGTGAAGTGTGCAACAAATAATTTTTATTATGTACAGTAACTGTGGGCAGCAAATTTATTGTTGGCTACCAGCAAATTTGACAGGGCTGGAAGGTGTCTTCTTTTTGAAAAATAATATTTTACAGTGTTGTTTATAGGTTGTCCAAGGTGGACATTGACATATATGTATAATATTGGAAGCCTTGTGTATGTACACTGTAGCTGTGCACCAAGAATCAACATGGGACAACTAGCTTTCACAAGGCTTGTACAGTGTATTTCTGAGCCTTGAAACACACAGATCTACAATGTTGTTGTTTTTTGTTACTGCCTAGTTACTGGTTACAATAGCCTTCAATCAAGCTGTAAAACTTCACTCCCTCAAGATACAAGGTCCAGATGATGGTAAGTGGATCAGCCATTGTACTGCTCATAAAACCAATATTTTTTTGGCGACATTCCCATTGTTGTTGCCATTGTTCCTTACCTTAATAAGAGGTGCAACACTTGATGTACATCCAATCCTCCAGTCTGATCAATGGGGTTTACTCAGTCCCATGAACCAAACAAAGTCCAGTCAAGCTGTAACTCTCACAGGAACAGCTTCCATTTTACGGAACTTACAAATTTATGTCATCTTAAACTTTGCAAATTCATGTTGTAATATTTTTCAATAGCACAATATACCCAGGGGGGTTATGGCTAATGATGATGATGATGATGAAAGCGTACATTTAGTATTTCAGTGCTGCATCCTTCATGGATGTCTCTTTTAATCTGTTTAGGAAAAGTTTTGGGTGGGAGTCAACATTGTGGTGAGGGAGGGTGTAGAAAGGAGTAATATTGGAAAGCATACACGTACATGTGTGAAAATATGTAAAATCATTCTGTAGAATTGTGGAGCATGTTGTACCAACATTTCTGATTACTGTTTTTTCAGGGAGAGGACCAAAAACAGTGAAACTGTTCACAAACCATCCAAATAGCATGGATTTTGACTCTGCTGAAAACTTTCAAGCAGTGCAGACTCTTGAGTATGTCACTCATGTGTTAGATTTAACTATTTATATACTTTGTGATTTTCTTGGTGAAAATCTCTCAAGGATCCTCAACATTTCTAGAGGATCTCCATATCTCCATGACAATCTTATCAAGGATAATCCTCAAAGATTTTTTTTACATTTGATTTTGTTTACAGTTCAACGGCTTACATCAATTTGCAAAAAAAAAAAAAAATTGGCTAAAAATTAATATATGGCTCTTAAGTTTACATCTTTCAGTATCTTACATGTACGTTACATTACACGTGAAAGAAAAAAAATACGGAAGAAAAAGGACAACAAGAACAAAGGACAAAAATATATAAATGAATAACTTCGTGATTACAAGAAGTAAATCAAGCTACATAAATTTTATTATTTCTTTGGTTACTATTTATTTAATATTGATTTGATTTATTTCTGGCCAGGGCTAAATAACCATTTCTTTTCAAAATAATCTAAAACATTTATAATATTTTACATTCAGTTTCATATTTTGTAGCTATTTTGTTCTGATAACCTTGAATTTTAGGGGGTGTACATTGTAGTTGGTTTCTTCTGTAGTCTCACAATAACAGCTTTCCAACAATAATAGAGGATCCTGAAAGATCCTCTTCTGAGAAATTTTATGTGCTATATTTATAAAGATTCTTGCCAAGGTACATGTATTTAAAGGATCTTTACAAGCCAACAGATGAGTGTCTCCACCGCTTTTTCTAATTCTCCCAAACTTTCACAAGTGTTTCAGTCCATAACTCAATAGAGACACTTGTAAAAAAAAGTGTTTTTTTTTTAATCTTTTGTAGAAAATGGTCCAAAGAAAATAACAAAGTTACATAACTATTACTGACAACTTTTCTGTTTTTCTATGGAGCTACAGAATACGATTTTAACCAATCAGTGTCTATAATATTATTTTCTTTGGGATATTTTCCCTACAAATATTGTGCCATCATAAAACCCAGTAAGAGCGTTTAAGCAAGCACTAGGGGAGGTCCTATGTTTTATTGTACTGTACAAATATATGTCCAAGCTACTGAAAATAAATATTTATTTGAGTTGATGTACATTTTCAGCCGTAATTTTCTCATTCAACAGTCTGTATTTTCATTAATACAATGTTATTTTACAATGTTACAATGTTATTTAATTGTGCAGATTGACACCAGATGACATAAAAGATGATGTCATAACCCCACTGAAATTTGTCAAATTTCAAAATGTTAATAGTCTAACAGTAAGTAGACCTTGGTGCTTAATATATTTACTAATCAATGAATTTAATGCAGTCATAAAATTTTGTAGTTATTATATTACTAGAAACTTTTGTTACTTTCTCTCTTGATATACTAACTAAAGGTAGATACAGTGTACTTGTAAGTCCAATAAGAAAATCCTTCCTTTCTAATGTTCTGTTCTGCAGTTATTTTTTCAAAACAATCAAGGAGGTGAAGAAACTACTGTGTTGGAGTATATTGGATTTATTGGAAGCCCTTTAGATTCAACTAATATGGAGGAATTTAAAAGGGTAAGGTCCATCATTTTGAAACAAGCTACAAACTCTAAGAGTCAGTACAGTTTCATCAGTTGTACAATTTGCCATATGAGAACTTTGACTAGGCCCCTTCTGTATAAATTTGATTGCACTGAAAAACTTCTAAGTACCCATAATGAAATACAGTTTCACTCTTTTGAAAACTGCTCTAAAATGACTTTAATAACACTGCTACAGCTGTAGTACTTGTCTGACAAGATTATCTTGTGCATTGTGCACAATGATTTTTCACTCTTCTTTTTTTCTGTATTTTTTTTGTTTCATTCAGGTGGCTGGAAAGAAAGGAGACAGGCACTGAGACCAAAACCATGCTGCTTGATTTGCCTGCCTGAGCAGATGAAATAGTTTTGATAAGATTCTATTCACACAGTTCTCAAAATTAATAGTGATACAATCAGCTGTAATGCTTGGCACAGAATGTTCAAAAATATCTTAACTCCACAACCAAAATGCATCACTCAAGAGAGAGACTCATCATGACCAGCTGGCATGTAAGGTGAAAGGCAACTTACCTGGAAAAAAGCACTAATTGTAATGGTTTTGCAAAGATTTTACCTGCAGTCTCAAATTTTTCTCAATTTTTGAGAATTTCTATTGCATTAAATACTGGTCAGTTATATCTTTAGAGAGCAAGTGTCCATGTATGAAGCAAGTCACCATCCAAATGCTGTCAATTAAAGCAATTAGTTTGCAAGAAGGCTCCTTGTTAGCACTTAGTTGATTAAACAACTGGCATCAATAATGATAAGTTAACCTGGCAAAACAAACTTGGAATTAAAACTGGTTTTCAAGCGTTAGCCCGTCATCAAAGCAAAATCTATGAGTCACATTAACATGTAAAGCACAAACTAACCCATCAAACAATGTCTTGCCACGAATGAAAGTGGCAAACGTTTTCAAGAATAGTTTACTACGTCCTGCCCTAACTAATTATTATAACTGTCAAGGCAGAGTCTCTGAAGACGTGTTCAATCATTCAGTGATCATAGCAGTTTTTTCTGAGAGCACCATAAGAAGGGAAAAGGGCATTTTAGTTCAAGCAAACATTCTTGTGTAGATGTTGTAGGTCAAAATGAAATTCAGGTTAAAATGATTTTAACCCAGTTTTATGCTCAATTTCCTGTGTCTTCTAACCCTAATTATTCATGATCCATGAATATTTAGGGTTGAGAGACAAAGGAATTTCATTTTAACCAGAATTTCATTTTAACCTGAATTTCATTTTGACCTATAACATAGATACAAAGAAGTGAAGAGGCAAACTCTTCTAAGACTCATGACAAACCCTTATCTATCTTTTGCATTTAGCTCAGCTGTCCACACTTGCAACATAACAAATGACCATGAAAATGTGTAAAAGAAAAGAGCTTTTTTTTCCTTGTGTTAAATGCTTACTGCATTATATCCCAGTTATGTTGTGCTGTGTGCACCAGCAACTGACAACAGTGATCAACTAAAGGTGTCTGTTTAATTTGTTTGCATTACTTTGTTTTCATATAATTTGCCAGTACAGAGTAGGCCTCACACTACTAACAGACTTACAAGTGATTTTCGTCCAAGTATGTGAATCTAGTTTCAGTAGAAGATTGCCATATTAAATTTTTTTTTTTTGAAATTACGGTAATTTCATATTTAGGAAGCACGAATGCAACCAACCATCCATTTATGACCTCCAAATAAATAATTTGTTGTTCAAGACATTGTACATGGTCATCTTTTATCTACTTTTCCAATCACTTTAAAAGCATATATATCAGAAAAGTACAAACCAAGATGAAAGAATGTTTACTTAAATACATTTAGTAATTCTCCCATACACCATAAATAGCTAAAAATGCAGACATATAGCCGGATCTTTCAGCAAGTGCTTTACCTTGGCTATTCATTTTCATTTTCTGTCATTTTTTGAAAAAGACTAAGATAAAAATAAAATACTACTACTAATAATAGTTGTTTTACAACAATATTGTTGTAAAAAACCAGTCCTTCCATACAACCATAGTTAAATTAAAATCAATTAATTATTAACTAGATCTTTCAAACCAATGCAAGTCAGGCACAGCAACTGTGGGCTATTTTATGACCCTCAAACAAACATTAATTTTGGTCTCCTTTGCAGCTCTCTCTGCATGCTGAATAGCCTGGCGGTTCCCCTTAGTATGATATTCATCTTCTTATTCAGTTCTATACTACAGTGGAACCTTGATTTAATGAAGTCGCTGGGGACCAGCCAAATTTGTTCATTAAATCGAGGGTTTGTTATATCAAAAACCTTTTTTTTTTTTAAATTTTTTTTAAAATTTTTTTAAATACTAGTGAGCAGCACTTCAGCAACAGATCTTGTCAACTTGCTTTATTTTCTCTGACCAGTTTCGTCTGATCATACAGACTTCATCAGGGAGTTTGAACAAGATACATAAAGGAACTTATTTTATACTTATTCTTTAGAGTACAAATCGCGTTCTGACTAGGGTGTGAACAGCAAAAAACACCTACAGAATTGCGTGCAGGATATGACTAAAATCCTGCGAATGTGCTATGTTTAATTTTGGGGCTCACGGATTTAACGTTAAATCCGTGAGCCCCAAAATTAAACATAGCACATTCGCAGGATTTTAGTCATATCCTGCACGCAATTCTGTAGGTGTTTTTTCCTTTATGTATCTTGTTCAAACTCCCTGGTGAAGTCTGTATGATCAGATGAAACCAGTCGGAGAAAATAAAGCAAGTTGACAAGATCTGTTGCTGAAGTGCTGCTCACTAGTATTATTTAAAAAAATTAAAAAAAAAAAATTAAAAAAATAAAAAAAATAATGAATTTGAGGGGAAACAACCAAAAATGTTTGTTATATCAAGGTCATAGTTAACGATTGATTTGTAACACAGGTGACTTCTGTCATGCAATTCAGTGCAATTTTCGTCACCCAGAAGTGCCGCGTTTTGAGATGCAATTCATTAAGCATGGTGGCTTTCAGTATCAATTATTTTCACTTTTGAGCAGACACGCAGCTTTTGTTTACAAAAGAACCACACTTGCAGAGTAGCGATTTAAAAATGTTGCAACATAGAGGTTATACAGAAAAGATGTAAACAAGGAAACGGGCTTTAGTGTTGTTATGTTGCACTACCCAACATTTCTGGATTTCAAAGAAGATAGAGCAGAAGTTAATTGACGTTGAAATACTATAGTGCCAATGTCTATGACATATAATAAGCTGTTGACTGAAAAGTTGCTGTCTCTTTACCATAAGGATTACAAGGATTTGTTGACGGTTGATCTGTTCAGCGTTTATCTTCTGTCACGTGTTGACATTGTAATTTGTTATATCGAGGTAGATTTTACGTTTGGGCTTCCAGATTATGCTCGTTATATTGAGGTTCGTTATATCGAGGTTCTATTCCATACATTTTACTGTAACTTTGGCCGGGACATATAATATCATTCGTTATATCGAGGACTTCATCAAATAGAGGTTTGTTAAATTAAGGTTCCACTGCATAACTCTAGGTAATCTCTTGTGTTCACTGGCCTTACAATATTTTGAAATAAAATTTAACACTTGAAGGTCATTGATCTTCTAAGCTGGGTCCTGCATGGGAGAATGGTGAGAGCAGGCTGGGATCTATACACTCAGCCATGCAATGACTGATCTTGCCACAGGGTACTGATTCTATTAACATAGTGGGTATATACATGTAGTGACTACAATGTATAGAGGTTTTGCACAGCAGCCATTTTGCATGGCAGGAACAATAGATTCTTTTTCCTATGGGAAAAAAATGTTCTTCCTAAACGCAAAACATTTGCATTGTTCCTGCCATGCAACATGGCTGCCGTGCAAAACCCCTATTGTCTTAAACTAGTTGCAATTGAACTGCAAGTCCAAAATGATCTGAGACTAATTTTTCACTCTTTGTTACCAATTTCAGGATCTGTTTCTTTACTACTGCAACATTAGAACTAGTGAACATTGCATCGTAGTTGCCACCATCAGTGTTAGTTGGACGTCTTACTGGGAAAACGGACTGAAGACCAGCTTGATTCATTGTCCATAGTAGTTCTCTATATTCCTCACTGCTGTTACTAGTGGTTGGGTAATTGTTGTCAATATTAAAGTCTCCAGCCACAACAACATGTGAACCTGAATTCAAATTTTTCATTGCTCCAGCGAGTTCTTTGGCTTGCAAAATTCTGGCCTTCACTCCATGAGGATCTAGGTGTGTGTTAATGACATAAAGATGCTGAGAGTTAAAGAAATATTCTCCAACCACAAAGCCCCTGTAATCAGTAAATTGTGCAATTGAGTAGTTGTGGTATAGTCTTGAAGCTGTCCTTACAAGTGGTATACGACTAAATATAACAATACCACCACTTTTTCCGACATAAGGTGCCAGAAAATCTGCAATAGAAGTTCTGTAATGAAATCCATGTTTTTCCATTGCTGCAATTAAAAGTGAGGCACATTTTGAAACGACTACTACTCCTGCATTCAAGATGTATGCCTCTTGAATCAGTGCAATGTCAAAATCCTTTATCCCTTCCGTGAGACTCTCAATTCTTTCACTGAGGTCGAACACAGCATGAGGTTTAAGAAAATCACACCATAAGTTGTAGCTGACCAGTTGAAGGTTCTTTTTCACATCCAAGCTAGATTCCATTTTGTTATCTTCCTGGGTGACATGATGGAATAGTAGACTTTTGTTTGTGCTGAGTCCCCCATTCAAGACATTGGAAGCAAAGAGTAAGATTAACATTGCACATGCAATCTTTCCCAAAAAGGCAGGTTTCACCAATGACCTAAGTCGCATCTGTAATGAAAATAGTTTCTTATCAGGATCAAAACATAATTATGAGACATTTATTCATGTTATAACTTGATAAAAATGTGAACCCACAACTCCATGGCAAAACACTGGCTTGGCTCGTTGCTTTTTTTTTCCTTTTTTTGTTGTGGGGTGGGGGCTGGGGTGCAAACTTTTGTGCCATAATCACACAGTGAGTGCACCACAAGGTAAAGATCAGTCACCTGATCATATTCTGAGAAATTGTGCACCAAAATCAATGTTAAAGGGAGGAGGGACTTGCCTTTTCCGATTGTTTTTTTAAGCCTATGCTATCAAGAATTTTAAAACCACAGCAACAAGACAGTAGTATCAAGAATGTGATCAATATTTCATAAGTGACTAACTAAAGAATACATAAACATAATTTTCAATTTTTGTTTCAAATCCTCAAGTCGCATAATCACAAATTGTATAGACTATGTTTAGGCACACCGAGGTCCACCCTACGAGCAGAGCCTCTATTAGCTCTTTTTGCACATGTACCATAAGAAAAGGCTCTGCTTGCAGGGTGACCGAGGCCCTATCCACGCTTATGAATTTTGTATGTGTTTTCGCTACACACTTCCCATGCACAATACCATTTACACAGCGTTTTCCCTGCCCCCAATCAAATGCTGATTGAAAGTGTTTCACTAATGTGAAATGAGAAAACACCACCACTGTCATTTGCACATGCACACATACAGTGTGAATAAAGTCAGTGCATTGTCATAAGCCTGGCTCCATTCTTGCTGTCCACTGTAATACAATAGGGATTCGTTTTCAAATGTCTCAACACAGGACAGCATTATTTTCAAATGTAAGTTTTTGATAAAAACAACGAATTTCAATTGCTTTAAGCCCTGGCCAAATGGATTCATTAGTAGACTCAAGTTGAAAACTTGGGTCGACTTGCGACTACGTTTGGCTAGGCCTTGGGTGCACTTGCATTGACTTGAGATAACTTAATTACATCAGCAGTTTAACCAATTTAACTTTTCATTAGAATCTTCCTTTTTCATTCATTCATTTACATATCAGAATGTATGTGTTTTTCAAACGAAAAGGCATTAGTGGATAGATCAAAGTTACGTAATTAAACTTGCTAACTAAAATTATTTAAATCAAAAAAAGCCCTAGGAACTCTTACTTACCGCAGTTGTATTATTTCGCATTTTTAGCTATTTTTAGAAGGAAAAACCTAGAAAAAAAACATTTTGAATATGGTCGACTTTTCGCGTAGCGACCGCGTTATCTTTTGTTCTTCTGTTTGTTGCCAAGAGCATTCTTTAGGTTTGTCTCCAAAATGAAAAGCCACAATCCTCTCCATGCCACATGGCATCTAGTTGGCGGTTTTTGTTTCCGTTCCGTTTTTCTACCTGAATATATTTTCCCAGCAGCCCCTTGGGCTAAGCAAACGACACAAACAAACCGGTGTCACTGGCACGGAAACAAACACCGCCAACGACCGCCAACTAGATGCCATACGCGCCTGGGCATTCAACAAACAAAATGGCGGCTCGGTTGCGAGGTCCAGTGAGCGCTGTAAAGAGTAGGAGGAACCAGAAATGACTTTAAGCAGTCGACTAATAAGGTATGATATTCTAACTGTTTTTATTTATTTATTTATTGGTACATAATTCCGTCGGGAAATAATCAGGTGAACTCAAATTTCTAGTGACCGTACATTTTCCATTTTAGCAATTTTTAGTGTACAAGCCAGAGCTTAAGTTAATTTAATATTCTTAGAGCTGTAAACAGTGTAGTTTGAAAAAGGATCGAAAGCAGCCGAAAGAACAACAACAATTCGCTCAAGTTACCAATTTTTCGTCCTTTTGAGTTGGGAATAAATCCATGTCGTGGTTTGAAGACAACTATGTTTACATCAACAATCATTATTGTGTACGGTATCCATGGTCAAATCGTTCCGCAGTGTAGTCAGATCGTTCCACTTACAACAAGTTTCCGAAACGATTCTCAAAATGATTGCTCCACTTGTGAGCTTTGAGTTCTGAGTACCGAGCCACACATGTATATTTCTGTAACTATGACACATTCAGTCACTCCACATAAGCTTATTTCTCCGCGTAATATTGAAATCTTTTACTGATGAGACCTTCATCAAGCCAGCCAATTAATCACATAAAGACCATTGTACTCCCCATAAGTGACACAGAGCTGTGTAGGCCTTTCTCTGGTTCAAAATTTTCATTATCTGAGTGTTTTCGACATTATTTTCTTTTATTGGCCAGGTGATGGCCAGGGTCGTTGTACTTGTGTGTAAATGTAATGACAGAGATTGTCAGAAATTCTGAAAACAGTGTTTAACTAAAATAAAAGGTACCACAATTTGATTGGCTAGCAGCCCGTCAATCCAAAAGTGACATCAGAAATTTGACATTCATGCAAAGTGCGACATCCGGAACCCGACAAGATCAAAATACATATGGTCGAGTCCGAGGAAGTTCGAATTTTCTGTTCCCTCGTCTCACCCCCTCCCTCTGCTCCGTATTTTTTGCACTCGCTCGCAGTTTCGTTCCTTCACGAGTCCAGTTAGCCTGAGTTGCCAGAGCATCCGTTTTTTTTTTTTTCGTTTCTGTGTACTTTTAGCTAGTTTTCTGTACATGCAGCTTTTATAACCAATTGAGACTAAATTTATGAAGAAAAATTAAAGAAAAAGGGAAAAAAATCCAGAAAGCAAAAATTGAATAAGCTATCCACAAGTGGGAATAGTGACAGAGCCTCTTCGTTCCCGGCCATCCGTTGTGTCGGCAGCCCATATTTTGCCCCTCCCTCTGTCACGCAACGCCACGCATCAAAGGTCAGCACTCAGAAGATGGCGTCCATCTTTAGACCGCTCTACACGCTGTTGTTAGGTTTTTTTTCAGGTCATTTGCTTATTGAAATAGCCACTCTTCGTCCAAATATCCCTGCTTTTGAGGATCTTTCTTTGGGAAGCCTATTATAGCGTGTTTTTGGCCTCGTGATTTAATTAATATGAGGGGTTGAGGGGATTTCATTTCTTTTTATTTTTTGATTATTATTATTTATTATTTATTTATTTATTTTTTCCCTTTTGGTGGTCTGTTTTTACATGGGGTTTTGACTCCTTTACAGATCGTTCATATAGCTTATTTTTAATTTTTGTAGTAAAGTGTAGACATTAAATTGTAATGATAAGTAAATATATTTCATGCCAAAATCTGTCATTTCCATTCTCTATTTTAGACCTGAGCCAAAATCTGATACCCCATTTCAGACCTCATAAAATGAGTACACGGCTCAAATATATGCCTGCAGCTAACCAGAAATGACTTCCATTTGCGTAAACATTCGAGAAGGGCTACAGCTTGGCCAATGTTGATGCGGAAAAAAAAGTTCCTTGTAGAGCAAAAAATCGAATTCCAATTAGCCAGAGTGAAAAACATCCCTATTTCAGACCAAAATGTCATGGGCTCCAGTCAAAATGTACACCCTAAGTTCTATACTGAAAACCACTCATGCTAGTCTATGGAAAACGATGGAAAACAGAAATGCCATGAACAGCTTGCTAGGGATTCAAACAAAGTTTCCAACAAATTCAGTATTCTTAAAACAAAGGGAACATCATTTTGCAGAAAAGATATCACAGTTGAGGCAGACCTGCCAACTCTCCCGGTTTTCTCGGGAGTCTCCAAGTTTGTCATCAAATCTCCTGGTGTCCTGGTTAGAGCACCAAATCTCCCCAGAACTACTTACTGTGGCTCGTTTTCATTTTTTTTCATTAATTTTGTTATTTGTGAGATTTCAAAAAGGAAAATAAAACAAGAAGGGAATTTGTTGCTCTTATTTGAGCTACTCTCAACAGGAAAACGTAAAACAGAACAATTTGATATATATTTAACGAGTATCCTAATTGGTCAGAAATCAACCAATCAAATTGTGCAATACATGGTACAAAATTGGCGTGGTTTTCGCATGCTGTTTACATCAGTCGAAGCGAAGATGGCCAGTATGGATTTTGGATCGCCTCCAGGTTTTTGTTCTCTTGGTGTGCAGGTATGGTTGAGGTGCTTCAACAACTATGTACTTTAGGTACATACACTGCATCTACAAGTTAATAACATCTGTCTTTTTAGGAATTGATTTTAGTATTTTATTTGATAGCCGCGTTTTAGTTAATCTCTGTTTACAAGAAGGTAGTTACCCTAATGTTAGGGGTTACCTTGGAAGCATAAGGGTTAGTTACCCTAGCACTCTGACATTTCCTCTCTTTTTATGGACAGGTTGGGTTACCCTGGTGCTAGGGGTTTAGGCTTTAGGCTTTTCTGTCAAAATGGTATACAAAAGGGTAAGGGGTTGGACCTCAGAGCAGAGCCCGTATAGAACTTTGTAGACTGTCCACCCAGGGAAAAAGTTGTATCTCCTGGATTGAAAATTGGAAATGCAGACCTGATAAACTATGTAATTCAAATAAAAATAAGTCTCAAACTCATTACTAATTCAAGACTTCCATGACTTCAAATTTGCTTTTTGATTGTTGATTTTCAGACATGACTGCTCAATAGTGGACCTTGTTCCACGATTTCCTTATACTGTTCACTCTGTTGACTCTCCTGGAGGAAACCAAACTCACCATGGCTTATGAAGGTGTGGTGTATTATCCTTTCCTTGACATGTTTTAACATTTTTGAGGCAGTGTTATTACCCTAATCAATACACGTTTCAGTGCATTGTTCCACAATTTTTCCAAGGGATTAGTTTTGCTGCTGTACTCCCCCAGGAGCCTGAAAAAATCCTTTGCTACAAGAATTTTGGGTGTCCAATTATTTGAGGTGACCAGTTGTCGTTTATTAAAAGCTCTAGAACCTAAAGCATAATACAAAAGTTTGGGGGAGTTGGCCTTTTTTGTCCAGACTTGTTTTTTTTCATGTAGAGTACTATTTTTGTGAATTTAAGAAAGTCTCTTGCAGTGTTCCAGATCAGAAGTGAGGGGTGTCAGGTCAAAAACCCGACAAGGTCAGCTAAATGACCCAACAAATTAGTAATAGTTATTGGACCAAGTGGAGTATAATTCAGGGAGTAATCACGCGAGTAATTTCAAAATCGGACGAGTGCAAAGTGCGAGGCCGATTTGAAATTACCACCCGGGGGGGGGGGGGGGGGCGGTTCTTAACAAAGTTTAATACAGGGAGGTTCCGCCCTGAGGTCCAACCCCTTACCCTTTTATATCCATTTTGGCAGAAAAGTTACCCCTTTTATATACCTTTTATTGACAAAAAGTACCCCTTTCACATACCTACTTTAGAACACTGCACCCTCCTTTCTAAACTCTTGTAACATCTATTCGAAATATTTTAATTAAAGGCCCTTTTAAATACCGAAATGACCAATTTCCCTACCCTTTTATATACCTCAACTTGTGAACTCCCTACCCTTTTATATACCTGAAGCCTGAAAAATGTATCCCTTTCGGGCAGAGCCTCCCCGTATAGGCCCTTATAGGGAGTACCCCCTAAATTACAAGAATGATTACTTCCTGAATTGTACGACACGAAGTCCAATTACGAATTAATCGTATCTGTAACAAATTTGAGAGTTAAAAATGTCTTTTGATAATTTTTTTTTTGAGCGAAAACGTCTGTGGCGTTTTTCATAAGTTTTGAAAACTGTAGGAACATTGCATATGAAGCCATTAAAGCACGCGTAATTGACATGCGAATCATCCAGTTACAAACAGTTTAAATTGGATACCTGTGATTGGACACCCACGTGATCGCGTGCCGATTACGTGGCAAATAGGCGCGCAGAAAACCAATCACGATAGAGAATGTTGTTATAGATACGATTAATAGAAAATTTATAGTGATTTGGTGAGAGTAGTGGGAAGTGACCCACTGGAATTCCTAATTGACATCCTGCCTTGAAACGTTATCTGGAACCCTGCTCTTGTGGTAAACAGTTGGTTGGAATTACAAACTTTGATGATGCACTCAACATGTTCTTATTTGAATTTTGCCCAGTGTCCGTTACGATTTGTGAAGGTGACAAAACGATTATCCGTTGCCTGAAAGGAGGAAACATCAGGGTTTTGGAAGCGTCTTATGGCAGACATGACTTTCAAACCTGTCCACATCCGAGTATCTACACTACCAATTGTCATGCTGGCAATTCTCTTGCGATTGTGAAGAGTAAATGCGGCAACAGATCCAGCTGCGAGCTCGATTCAAGCAACTCAGTATTTGGAGATCCATGTTACTTAACATACAAATATCTGGAGGTCGAATTTCAATACGTTTTTTCACCTGTGCAAGCTGACGTGCCATATATCTCACAATACGGGCGTGCACGTAGAAGTCCCAAGAGACTTGGGAGCGTGAATTACATGTGAATCACGTTGTGAATGGCCTGAATGCCCACTATCAGAAATGCCTGCAGGGAATCATGGTAGTTGTATTCATCAAAACAACTATCCAGTCCAAGACGATGAATACAACTACCATGATTCCCCGCAGGCGCAACGCATAGATGGAATTGGCCATTTGCAGTCGGGTCGGGGTAGAATTCTGCTCGATGTAAAACCACCAATAGTAAAATGTTCAGTGTGGAAATGGTGTGGTGTGTTCGTCCTTTTGACTGGACCGTACATTTGTAGCAGAGCAAGATTTAATAGCTGTATTTTGGTTGCACAACAATGTAGCGGAGTACGAGCATGTCTACAACAGAAGGAATTTAAGTTGTTGGAGAGACTTTAGACGATGCGAAGGAGTTGGTAAACAAGTGGAGCATCGAGCTTTTGGGGGCTTTCTGCTTCACGTTCAGATGATCATCTTTGTGACCGTTATTAAGCAAGTGGGTCAGAAATTCAAATAAAGGGTTGTAATGTGGATTGGACAGTTTTACAAAGTAGTTTCCTTTTCCGGTCGGAACCTTAGAGTGCGTTTCTTTAAGAAAATCCACGATTGGATTCTTAAATCCGAAATATGGATTTAGCGTTTCTTTTCTAAACAGATTAATCCAAGATCACTCGGATCATGGTGCAAAGGAACCGGTCTGAGCAAGGATTCTTCGGTTTCTTTGATGCACCAAAGAAACCCAAAATCCGTTTTCGGATTTAAAAATCCAATCTTGGATTTTCTTAAAGAAACGCACCCTAACGCCCTAGTCATACACGTAGATCGTTTTCACTTGACGCCATCACTTTCTAAAATCCAAAACTAAAGAGCCACCAAAGTGTTTGCTAGTATCCTCATCAGGCGGTATATTTATATCTGTTTACAATTTTACAGCTCAATAGCGTGCTTCGTTTGGAAACCAGAGTATTTTGAATTTCAGGGTTACGGAGGTGCGTGACACAAGGCTACGATCGAGTTTGTTGAAAAGTATATACTTATCTCATGATTTTGAGCCTTTTTAGAAGTAAGAACATCAGGAAAAGTGCTTATGTAAATGCTTGTTCGCTCAATACTGATAATAGGTCGCCTAGATAGCCAAAGTAAGTTCCAGATGTTTACACTATTTTCCGGCCGCCATATTGGTGCACCACGGATGTACACCAACATGGCGTTTTCATGCTGGGCTCTGTAAATTTCTGCGAAACCTTTCGACGAATACCTGAAATTTGGGGAAACGCACAGGCCTAAAACTTGGAGAAGTGTCTTATTTAGTAATCTTCTATAACATAACAATTTCTTAGCTTTTTCCATTGGATGGGTTTTGGTTTACAAACGTTCGGCCATCTCTTGGTAGATTTTATCATGAAATAAAATGATGATGATGATGATGATGATGTCTAGATCCAGGGAGCTGTAAACGAACAGAAAGTGCACCCCATCTCAAGGCCTTTCACTAGTTCGGGCGTGCACCACGTGCCGCATAAGGTACGTTCCTCGGGAGTGTGCGAGCAACCATGCGTGCGTTCCAGTAGGGGTTTGGGCATCCATGAAACGTTAGCTCGTGACTCCCACGTACTTGATTTTTTTCTCTGACCGTCTCGTCAACTTTGTGTGAGAGGGTGGCGGCATTGCTTCGTCCCCCGAAGAAGGCTTCCCGTGGATACAGGGGCTCCACGAGATCGACCGCGGAGAGAAACGTCTGGAGAGGGAGGCCCGCTTTCACTACCTGGTCCCACTAACACTCCCACTTGACGATCACGTTCTACTCGAGGGTGAAGAGCATATCTCCCTCGGCTTTGGTGGCCTGATAGACCTTGTGGAAGGTACGGTCTGGATTGACTTGGCCTGCAGATATCTGTCGGGATAACATTAAGGGTACCCGTGCCACCACCACCTGTGGAATTCGTAGACGGTGCGGGTTGTCTCCTAGTAACCATTTACATGGATCGAACGTACTGGTGTCTGGATACTCACCTCCCCGCCATTACCGGTGTGACGTATGTGGTCAGCCGTAGGCTCGCCCGTCGAAGAAGTGGGGATGTTGGTACGTAGACAATGTTCATACCAGTCCAACCACTGGAAGGCTTTCACGGACTGATTGGTTTGGGCACCGTGCCTGCTGCGTGGGGGTTCCAAGTCGATGGTGTTGAACGGGAGAGGCATCTTGCTCCAATAGCGGTGCCAGATCGAAGTGATGGGGACGCACTTCTCCATGAGGTTAAAGTCAACGTGTTTTTGGAACTCGGCCTGGAAACAGTGACAACCCGCCTTCACCAGTTTGACGTCGGAGACGCAGTAGTCTTCCATGTCTCGTCTCAGATTGAAGGTGTAGTCGTTGGCCACCTGTTTCGCATACCACCATTCGAGCTCCGTCTTTTTTGGCACTTATGCCTTCGGGATCGTACATGTCTGAACGTGGCATTGGACTCTCGTAATCTTGATTTTCTAACGCGTTGAGAAGATGCCCTCGTTGATCTGTTTGTTTACCTCTTGATGGGTTGTGAAGACGTACTGCAAAACAAACATACCGTCGTAGCCCTTGAAATTGTGAAAGACCACGATAATGTCTCGAACGTCTCCCTCCTCTGTGATGGTAAGTTCGTCCAAGTGGACGAACATGTCGTTGGTGCAGTCTTGACCATAAAACATCTCGGTCTCGTCGCTCTCGGCATCCAGGCAGAGCATGATGAGGGTTTGCATTTCCTTTTCGTCGGTGATGGCCATGTAATCAACGAACACGTAGAGCGGAGGGGGTTTGAACTCGGAGACGGAGATGTTTGCTTGCGACGAGATCAAGTGGTAGGTGTAGCGATCATCTCCGAAGAAGTGACGATTGCAGGTCGTCAGAATTCCATGGCGGCGGGAAAACGTCCAGAACCCACTTGACGTTTGGCTGTCATGAAGTCGAAGCAGTCCATCCGTTCACAGGCTTTACTATGTACATCGTCTTCCTTCGCAAGAATGGTGATACAGATCATCATCGTGATCGTACCCACGGTAATGGGACTTGGATAAGAAACCACCAAACGTGTTACAGCCTAGGAAGTGATCGGCCACTTTAATCAGTCGTTCTTAAAGTCGTTTCTCCAAAAGCACTGAACGGCATAAAGCGAAAAAGATCTCTTTGGAAACCTGTTTCAAATAGCCAGAAAGTAGCAATTTTAACTGTTAAAATTAAACCTTCCATGTTATTACGTCATTTAAATTGGCCAATTAGGTGTCCTTCCTAAAAATAGCCTCGCAGTTTGACCACGCGCTAATTTATAGAGATTGTCATTTGAAGAGGCCCATGTATGGCGGGTGTATTCTCTACAATGTATACAACTTCGTTAGGAAATGGTCAAAAAAGTAAAAAAATTATTAAGAAAGCACTTGAGTCCATTCTTGAACTGTTTAGAGGTTTCTGACTCAGCCGCGGGTCTTGGTAAACAATTCCACTCACAGAGGCGTTTAGCGGAAGAGTACTTATTTATAATTACCGGGGTACATTACTGTTAACAAACTTTAGTCGTTTGCATTCTGAGTAGAAAGCAAAGCTCTGACTAATGATTTCTGAGATGCCGATATGGAGGCTTTAGAGCCTTGACACGCAATGTGTTGTGTAACGGAGAGATTTGGATCGCAAGTTTTTCTGTGATAAACATGTATTACACCGGGATCAGGTGCGCGAAACACCTCAATCTCTGGATGATCTACAAACTTCGCAAACAGATCCACGTCTTCCATTCCCCAGCCTCTAATGCTTGTGTCAAAGCCTCCAACAGCATCCATGTCTTGATAATAAATGCATGCTATTCCGTAAGAGAATGACCTCCACATTCCTGCATCTTTGTTAATAGTAAAGTGCGAATCGGGTTTGGTTTTGTTGCTGTATGTTAGTTCAGGATCAAACTGAGTAAAAATTATTGGAAAGTAAGCTCGCTTACCAAGCGCAGTGTTCAATCTGCAGCGATCAATAAATTCCGAGTTAAAGATCAAGTCAACATCACACAAGAATAGCAAGGCTGCTTGATCAAATTTATTTGCTGCGAGAGAAAGAGCTATTCCGCGGGAAAAGTTACCCGCAACATCAAGCCAAATAAGTTCTGCTTCGGGATATTTCTCTTGGTATTTCTTCATGATACCTTTGTGTTCATGAGGAGAAGACACAGAGGAAGAATATGCGACTACCAGCTTGACTCTCTGAAGTCCTTTGAGGCAGACCAATTCAAAATTTGCCATGAAACGACGGAACGTTTCCAGACGCCCTTCTAAGGGAACGAGAACGTGTACATAAGGGGGCATCCCTGCACGGGGCTCAGTAGTGTATCTCAAATTTGCAAAAGGCTGTTGGGTATAGAACCTTCTCTCGTGTGACATGTAACTAGTTTTCGTTTCATTAGTTATGTTGTTGCGATGTTTCTTTGCACTAATGACTGTCAGTTGTACGATATGTTGTATGCCATATAGGGGATGGACACGCCTATAACCATAATTTATTGTCTGGTCCTTCAGCTTCCCAAGATGTTTATTCTTCCTGGCCTCTTCATTTATAACTTCGTTTGTTTTCTCCAGTATATTGTTGACTTCAATTTTCAGTGCGCCAAGGATCTTGGTAACGGGCTCTTGTGAGCTGATGTGAGGGTAAAATACTTTGGAAGTAAACATTTCCCATTTTTCAATGTTATTTATGGCCAACTGATGATGAAAATCTCTTGCATCTTGAAGACCTCGTTTCTCATGAAGGGACAATCTGTTTGCTTGTAGCAATCGATCCATGTTCCGCAAAACACGTTGGAGCTTTTCTCCGTGCTGTTGAAGATCTTGAATGCGTTCGTTGTTAAAGTGGACGTGTAGACGGTACATGTAGGCAGGATCTTTGACAGGGTGAAGCGTAATCGCATCATGAATATTCTTAGAGTCCAGCTCACCCACAAACATTTTTCCATTCCCATTGTAGTCGTGGAAGAAAAGTTTATGTAACTAAAAGAAAAATGAAATCAAAATCGGTCTAATCATTTATCACGATATTTCATAAGTACGGTAACCCAAATTTAAACTAATTACATACAAATCTTGTTTTTAGCAGCCTTATGCAACGGATCGACGACAAATTTCATCTAACGTGCAGATTTGGCAGACTAACATGGAAGTGGGGGACCTTGGGCAGCTGAGGTCCCCCGCCTTGGTGGGGTAACCAATCTATCCATACAATCTCTCTTTTTTTCTTGATCGCGTTCACATGTTAGGTGGGGTAGCCCACCAAGGCGGGTTACCCGGTCAGCCGGTCCGGGTAACCCACTTCGGTGGGGTGAGTTTTCTCCATGTGAAAGCTGCGGAGTGGAGTAACCTTCCTAACCGGGGTAATCAAATCACTGCGCCAAAGCCCGGAAAAACACACGGTAGAGCAACATGAAAAGCCAACCGCTACGAGCGTGGCGAGTTATTTCGACGATTTCACCTCCAAAAGCGCCAAAACGCTGATAAAACCTGCACTGCTGGCGACAATTTAAGCGTGTAATCGGAGAGTAGTAGAATTTTCATTGTTATGCTGCACCTCTATGGCACACGCGAAGATATATACTAAAATATGGGCGAAAATAATTTCCGCGCATGCGAAGAAGTGCAGCAGGATGGAGGTTTCCGTCGCTGAGGGGAGATGGGTGGGCAAAAAGCGAACTCTGAACAGACCTGTCGGGGTATGAACATATAACAGAAGGATCTCAAGTGCGGAGGGCGTTTAAACACTGTGCTCAGTACCCATGGGTCTTACGAGGGTCTCTAGAGGAAAAGTATGCTAATTTATGTAGAACGCGTCGCCATTTCGGTGCAATCATATCAATGAAAATAGGTCAGGCTAATCAGCGGAATCAAACTGAAGTTTTGCCTGCAACGACGACATTTAAGCGAAAAGCAGCTTTATCGGAACAAACGAAGAAAACAAACGTTAGTTCTTTGTTTTACAATAACTGCCTAATTTCTCGCGCGCTGATTTGTTCATTTTTATCATCAATAAGAGTACAGACAGATAAAATTTTAATTTATGCAAGCTTTCAAGTTCAACTTTCAGCTGTCAAACTGTCAACTTTTTAAACAATGAGATTTTATGGACCGGGGGGTCCTCCACTTCCATGTGAACAGGCCCTTATTTTTGCGGTGAAGAATGCAATTTAGGATATAAGCTGTTCGCTGAAAACTTGAAATTCTCCGTAGAATAACGCTGTGCCGCTCACACGGTGTATGTGGCTGGTCTGTCTTCCGATATTTTAAACTGAAGTTATCACGAAGCATTTTTTTACATTTTAAATCTTCAAGATCATGGAGCGGTCGGTGATCTTGTATTACAGTAACTTTTTTTCATACTTGCGGTAACCTGAAGTTTAAACTAATCACATACAAATCTCCTTTTTAGCAGCCTTCTGTCACGGGTGGACCACAAATTTCACCTAACGTACAGGTTTGGCAGACTTATTTAAGCGTTAGGACATACGCGCGCTGTTCGCTGACAACTTGAACTTTACATGGTAACACTGTGTATGTGGCTAATGTGTCTTCCGTTATTTTACCCTGAAGATCATGAAACATTTTTTTACATTTCAAATCCTCAAGATCATTGAGGTATCAATGGTTATGAATGAATTCACGGGGACATTATGAAGGCAGAGAAGGAAATTCTTTGAAAGGGGAGAAGAGGAAGGGAGGAAGGAAGGGTGAATGAGTTAAAGATACAACAAACCTGCATCCTTAACTTCTGATAATTAGCAGCTTACCTCAGAGGCCCAAGTGCAGGAAATTCTAACATAGCGTTGTATACACCGACCAAGCTCAGTGTCTTCATGCATGTGTGATTTCGGTGCTTTTAGAAGACAATGTTCAATTTGCGGAGCAACCTTCTTCAAAACACTTCGACTGAATACTACACCCGGTCCTCCCATACAATAGTTATCTCCAGGCAACAGGTTAAGCTTTCCTCTTTCTTTCTTTGCACCTGTTCCCGCTTGCCCCAGGTAGATATCATCGGAACTGTTTAATGAACGTAATAAACGAACCAATTTGTCATTGCGGATATAAACATCGTCATCCGCTCGCATGAACCATTCGTAGTCGTTGATGTGGTGGTCGTGTATGTACTTGATCATCATTAACGACTTCTTCAGCGGTGGATATGAGTCATCCACGTCGGGTAGATTGATCACTGGTAGTTTGGACTTGTTACGAGCCTGACTTGAAAAAAATGTTAGTTTTCCAGCAACGTTCCGGCCCCATGTATCGGACACTGCTTGAGCTCGAGTTTGCAGAAACTGCTCAGCTGTCATAACGCCAACAAAGATGAACTGACGGTTATTAAACTGCACTTCTTTTGTCATTGACCTTGGTCGGAAATGCTTTTTATAGGTTAAATAGCATTGATTCTGCCTCAGAAACAACGTCACATTGTAACCAACAATCAAGCCGGCCAGCAGCAACAGACACTCACGAAGACTTCGAACTTCCATCTAAAGAAAAAGTCGATCGCCTAGCTAATCACGAAATGAAATGAATGTTGTCTTGACCAACTGACGGATAACTTGCTGTTATCTCATCCCTTTCAAAGAGCTCGAAACAATGAAAGTAGGAGTCAAACGACAAAGAACGTCTGCTGAAGACTTTTGAAACTAAATATTCATGATTGCCGGGGCGATATCGCGTTCGGGATTGGTTGATTCTTTCTAGTCGATCGAGATATTCTCGCTTTCTCTGTTAAATTAAATTCTTCATTGCCTGGAGATGAGATGTTAGAAAAATAGAAAATATAGTTTATTAGCTAGCCTGGGTGTGGAACTCATGACCAGGCTTTCCGCTTGAACGGACACCTGAATATTAACTAAGAACACTTTATCCTACTGCCTGCTTCATCGTCAGCTTGCTTCTCAATCACAAATCACAAATTTCTGATCTAGGACTGGATGTCGCGACACCGCTTAATAACTTTTACACAAAATATTGTTGTGGAGGCAGGGTGGCCGAGTGGTTGGGGCGCCGGAGGTCGGAGCTAGTTTATAAATATACCATCCGGGTGTACAAAGCATAAAAAAAAATATTTGTGCCCGCCGTATTTTGAATCATTAGGGTTATTATGCATATCAAATGCTTTGTACTTTGCAATTAAATTAGATTGATAAGATGGTGTTGGCGTTTTTTACGTACAACAACCTTAAAAATGCAATGACCCAATTGTGACCGAGATTTAACAGGTAAATTATCCGCCCGTTCGATTATAAGGGCCTGTTGCAGACAGTGCATAAAGAAATGTGTGAACAGTCAAAATCTATTTTCTCTATTTTCACAATTATGAATGAAGTGATGAAGAAACTGTTTAGCAAGCTTGATGAACCATAGCATAAAAAAATTTACCGCTGAAAACCATCATTTCTATTTTTTTTAGTCTGCTACTGTTGCGCCGTGCGCCATAGTTTTGGATCAGCTCTTTGAACGTTTTGACATGAAGTAACAGGCCCTTATAATCGAACGGGCGGGAAATTTACATGTCTAATGCCATAATAGGGAATTTGCATTTGTAAGGTTGTTGTGCGGAAAAACACTCCTATATTGCGTGTAAAAGTTACTAAACAGTGTTTCGACATCCATTCCAAGTGAAGATGCTATGTTTGTAGTGTACACTTGATTTGTGAATGAGAAGCAAGCTGTTGTTGTTGCGTGTGTTCTTTAGCCTGCGAACAGGCTCCCAGCGAGAGTGGAAAGAAATTCGGCGAGCGAAGCGAGTGGCAGTCTACGAACCGTGAAGCAAGTGGGAGCGTGAATCCGCGAGAAAAGCGAGTGGGACGCGGGGAACGCGCACTCCCTCATCACCAGACCGCTCTCGGCTCGTCCCGATCGCCCTAGACTACACTTGGCTAGCTAGCTCGCACTAAACCCAACCAGGAGCCTGTTCGCAGGCTACGTGTTGTTGTGACAGCTTCTGCAGTGTGGTCTGACCAACGGTTTCAAACTGTGTTCTTTAATATCTGTTAATCCGCAGGTGTTAATACACATATGCGTTCGAAATCTATAACAAAGATACAGCAATTATATGATGAGCGAGGATTTTACTAAATTATAATTTCATAGAAAGCAAATACTTACCCGAGTGTTGTCCTCAACGTTCGCTGCGTCTCACGATCAATTAGTGATAGTGTCCTGTTGTGATTGTTCAATTATAGCTTATAATAGCCTGCGAGCAGGCTCACGTTGGAGCACAAGCGCGCGCGGAGCGAAATCGAGCGGCGAAGACTTTCTTGGCACCTCTTCACCAGACTCCTTCTTTGCTCTTCGTCGCTCACGCGAGTGACTCAAAGGTGAGCCTGCTCGCAGGCTAAGCTTATAACGATTGTTGTGCTTTTATGCATCAGTCAATTGAAACCCTGGCCCCCCGAGCCCAGGGACATAGCAGGGGTTTAACGCGGCCAAAATCGGGACTGAAAGCACATTTAACGGCGCGTTGACCCCGGCGGGCGGTTGATTTAACAAAGGGCGCGATCCATTCAACCAAAATTTCCGGAAATTTCGGTCTAAAATTAAACTGAATGGATCGGTTCTTTCCAACAACTGGTTCACCCTTCGAGGTGGACCACTTTTCTCGGTTGGACCGGTCCGATCGAAATGGACCGTCCCATTTGACCATTCCGAATACCTCGCTGTTCGGTATTTTCCGTGTACCACATGGAGGAAAACACTTATCATTACAGCTTTTATGGATTGTTAACAGCGGATCCATCGGCGTTACTCGTACATCCATGTGCAGACGCAACAGGTCTGTAGCTGCTTCGCAAGCCAAGTGTATGTCTTGGCTGTTAACGGCTCTTAAAGACGATTTATTTCCCGACAGAATTTGGAATGTTCTTTTCGTCATTCGATAGTGGTTTTTGTACTCATACGGCAAACAAATAAAATAACCCAAAGTAACCCGTTATACTGGTTATATTTCTACGCATGAAACAGCTCACACAATATCATTGATATAACCGCCGAAATCGTCATCTAGCTCTAATACGAGCAACAGTCATCCAATATCCTCCATTTCAAATGAGCGCGAAAATCGTTTTGCGAGTGGAATGGAACGAGACCGCTTGGACCCGTTGGGATCCATTCGACACCAAGAAATTTTCGAACCTCTGTACAAGATTTCTCTCACTGGATTGTATTTTCCTTTAGATTCCGTAAGCTCTACTCCTAGATTACAGCTGTCTCAGACGAGGATTACACAGATTTCCTTAACAATGTTTCAAAATGGCTTCTCCAGCTAAACATTCACGTGTTCCCAAAGGCACTTTCGGTCTTAAACAATGACGTCATCGCGTACAAACCTCAGCCCGGAAATTTTGGTTGAATGGAGCACGCCCAAAATGTCTGTAAACCGTGGCCGTGGAGCAGCGAATTAACAGCACGTGCGATCACCAGAAGAGGAGACAACAGCTCGGATTTGGCACGAAGAACTAAACCGAATTTTCGTCTTTCAAAATCACGATGAATTGATACGGATTGAATTCTTGTTGACAGAGAGTATATTGAATAAGAACAGTTACAAGCATTGTCGTCCTATAAATTTGAGATTTATTTCAAATAAATGCATTATTTTAAATCGACCTTTAATATTTACGACCCCAACGAGATATCGACTATCCAGCGTCCTATCAGATATAAGGTGGGTCGTTAACAACGCTTTGGTGTCAAGGAGAATGGATGCGCAGAACAAGTCCAAGGCGAGACTTGCACCCGAGTCATTGAGGTATGACATTACTGTAATATGTTATGTGCTGAACCAACTGTGTTTTATATTTTAAAAATACACCCGATGCATCTATGTTGAACCAAAATTCGCATAATTCTTACCCAGTTTTAGCGATTCTGAATGTTTTATCGCCCAACACAATGTCTACTTGTACATGAACTTGCGCCTATTGAAAGGCCACTTTTCGCAGCAAATGATGATTGCAGAAGAAAACAATATGATCAAACCCGAAGTTTTAAGTGATAGAAACGAGAGTTTGACCTTTGCTACGTGTCCAAGACGAACGATGCCGATTTGAGTTGTTTCTGTATTTGGTGCCGGTGTTCGGATGCTCCCGCTATATGGGGCTTTTGATAGACTTCTTGGCCCCTGGGTCGGGGAAATAAGCCATTTTTTAACCCTGGGTAAATGTTAAACTCCCCGCTATGTCCGGGGGGTCGGGGCCCTGGGGTTTCAAATGAATGATGCATTACGCGTAGTTAATTAATTAAGAGTGAAAGTTTGATTGTGCATAAGATTATTACTTATGTCCAGTGTTTAGGGTTTTGATAATAAATTATTCCATGTGTTTAGTTGTTCGCCAATAGCTAGATCCACTTGATCCAAGTGAAAGAACAAAAGACGAGGTGGAGGGAAAGAAGGAGAGGGTGTAAAAAAAGAGAGAAAGAGGTTATTGATGGAGAAATATGCTGTAAGAGACTTTAAAGTGATCTTGACGGATATCAGAGAACAAAAGAAAAAAGGAATTAAGAACGTACGAGCCGGTTAAGAGTAAAGCATACCGGGAGAAAACACGAAATGATCCGATTAGACTCGAAAAGGAGAATGGACAAGAAAGAAAGCTATTGGAGGCAAGTAGAGGAGAGGAAGAATGAGAAAGACATCTCGTAATTAAGAGATGGCGGAAGTTGGTGGCAGACCCCTTGCGACACGAAGCCTATAATGCCAAAAGGAACGAGAAATTGAGAATTAAGGAAACGTCGTGTGAGACGCGTCGAAAAGGAAAAGAGAAAACGTGTGACGACTGCGGGTTATGTTTCCTTTGCATTTTTTATTGTGCTCATTGACTATGCATGAATTACATAATCGCAATGCCTCAATTGGTTAATGGTATAAGCACACATAACCACCTTTTGTATTTTGCCAGGTTTTGTGCAGGGTCAACCCCCAACATAGCCAACAAAAACATACAACAAAGAACTTTGCCAGGTTTCATAACCATTTCCCTCTATAAACGGATATACTTTGTTAAAACTTATGGTGGGCGTTCTTTTGCCGCTGCTACGCCATCGCTGTGGAATCCTGTACCCCAATCTGTCAAAGATTCTACATTAGTTGCACACTTTTAAACGTAGACTCAAAAAGCATCTTTTGTTGAGTACTTACTACGGATTATTATTATAATTATTATTATTATTACTGTTTTGTAACTATTCGATGATTTGTAAATAGAACTATATTATTATTATTATTATTATTATTATTATTATTGCTATTAACTATAATGAGTCGGAGCTACCTTGTTTAATAGATATTAAATGGGCGCCATTGCATGTCCTCCAGAACAAAGTCACGATATTTGTTGTGTAACCGTGCACGTCATTCAGCAGTGATATAAATTTGAAGTCTTCAAAGAATTAGAATTCCGACGATAGATATCAAATACAAATCCACCCCTGGTGAGCTGTCCTTATTAGAGAGGTGTCCGTAAGGAGAGCGTCGACTGTACCCGTAGGGAGATGGTCTTTTGATATGCAAAGTCTTACTTAACTAACAATATACAAAACATGTGTTTCAGTTAAATTACGGACATCTGTTCCATTGAAAACTTCTGACAAAATAAACATGGTTCTATTCAAAACATACGGCTGTTTAGGCCCGGTTCATACGTCGCATTTCTGCCGTGTCGAATCCAATTCAACGAATTAAATTCGACAGAAATTCGACGTCTGAATTGGCTACCGTATTTCTGCCGCACGTTCGACTGGTCTTGTCGCATTATCCGACAGAAATGCGACACCCATTCAGACGTCGAATTTCTGCCGTGTCGAATCTAATGCATACATTATGTTAATGTATTGAGTATGCGTAAATGTGTTCCTGCCAAAGAAAAAGAAGAAATTTGGCCATTCTCGACCCAATGCAACCCGAACATATTCCAACACATACTGCTCCGTCGTCAGCCTTCTCCTTCTCTTTCCATTGGCGGACAGTTTTTAGCAAAATTAAAGTCCTTCGTCGCTCAGTATTTTCGTCCGCCATACTGAATACTCTACGCTTAAAACATTTTCCGCTGGCCGACATACCCGACAATATAAATTCTGAATTAAGTGCGACACAAGTGCGACGTATGAATCCACAGTCGCATTTCTGCCGCACTTAATTGAATTGAATTCGACACGGCAGAAATGCGACGTATGGACTGGGCCTTACATGGATATACTTCCTGCTAGGACTCTAGCAGCAGTCTTGAGCAGCGGTCTTGATGTCAGCAATGACCTTCGATAGCTCGCCATTCCCGGTCGCGAAATTGCCTTTGTACCGCGCATTCTCGCAAGGGGGCGGGGGAAATGGCGTTTGGCAGATAGGGGAGTATGTATTTTTGTGACGCTTGCCCTGTCCATCACATTTGAATCAATTATTTTGAAGGATAGATGAATTTTTCACTCGTTTGTCTCATGATGGAGTCACTTTGAGAAGTACCCCGGTATAATTACCGGGGTACATTACTGTTAACAAACTTTAGTCGTTTGCATTCTGAGTAGAAAGCAAAGCTCTGACTAATGATTTCTGAGATGCCGATATGGAGGCTTTAGAGCCTTGACACGCAGTGTGTTGTGTAACGGAGAGATTTGGATCGCAAGTTTTTCTGTGATAAACATGTATTACACCGGGATCAGGTGCGCGAAACACCTCAATCTCTGGATGATCTACAAACTTCGAAAACAGATCCACGTCTTCCATTCCCCAGCCTCTAATGCTTGTGTCAAAGCCTCCAACAGCATCCATGTCTTGATAATAAATGCATGCTATTCCGTAAGAGAATGACCTCCACATTCCTGCGTCTTTGTTAATAGTAAAGTGCGAATCGGGTTTGGTTTTGTTGCTGTATGTTAGTTCAGGATCAAACTGAGTAAAAATTATTGGAAAGTAAGCTCGCTTACCAAGCGCAGTGTTCAATCTGCAGCGATCAATAAATTCCGAGTTAAAGATCAAGTCAACATCACACAAGAATAGCAAGGCTGCTTGATCAAATTTATTTGCTGCGAGAGAAAGAGCTATTCCGCGGGAAAAGTTACCCGCAACATCAAGCCAAATAAGTTCTGCTTCGGGATATTTCTCTTGGTATTTCTTCATGATACCTTTGTGTTCATGAGGAGAAGACACAGAGGAAGAATATGCGACTACCAGCTTGACTCTCTGAAGTACTTTGAGGCAGACCAATTCAAAATTTGCCATGAAACGACGGAACGTTTCCAGACGCCCTTCTAAGGGAACGAGAACGTGTACATAAGGGGGCATCCCTGCAGGGGGCTCAGTGGTGTATCTCAAATTTGCAAAAGGCTGTTGGGTATAGAACCTTCTCTCGTGTGACATGTAACTAGTTTTCGTTTCATTAGTTATGTTGTTGCGATGTTTCTTTGCACTAATTACTGTCAGTTGTACGATATGTTGTAGGCCATATAGGGGATGGACACGCCTATAACCATAATTTATTGTCTGGTCCTTCAGCTTCCCAAGATGTTTATTCTTCCTGGCCTCTTCATTTATAACTTCGTTTGTTTTCTCCAGTATATTGTTGACTTCAATTTTCAGTGCGCCAAGGATCTTGGTAACGGGCTCTTGTGAGCTGATGTGAGGGTAAAATACTTTGGAAGTAAACATTTCCCATTTTTCAATGTTATTTATGGCCAACTGATGATGAAAATCTCTTGCATCTTGAAGACCTCGTTTCTCATGAAGGGACAATCTGTTTGCTTGTAGCAATCGATCCATGTTCCGCAAAACACGTTGGAGCTTTTCTCCGTGCTGTTGAAGATCTTGAATGCGTTCGTTGTTAAAGTGGACGTGTAGACGGTACATGTAGGCAGGATCTTTGACAGGGTGAAGCGTAATCGCATCATGAATATTCTTAGAGTCCAGCTCACCCACAAACATTTTTCCATTCCCATTGTAGTCGTGGAAGAAAAGTTTATGTAACTAAAAGAAAAATGAAATCAAAATCGGTCTAATCATTTATCACGATATTTCATAAGTACGGTAACCCAAATTTAAACTAATTACATACAAATCTTGTTTTTAGCAGCCTTATGCAACGGATCGACGACAAATTTCATCTAACGTGCAGATTTGGCAGACTTACATGGAAGTGGGGGACCTTGGGCAACTGAGGTCCCCCGCCTTGGTGGGGTAACCAATCTATCCATACAATCTCTCTTTTTTTCTTGATCGCGTTCACATGTTAGGTGGGGTAGCCCACCAAGGCGGGTTACCCGGTCAGCCGGTCCGGGTAACCCACTTCGGTGGGGCGAGTTTTCTCCATGTGAAAGCTGCGGAGTGGAGTAACCTGCCTAACCGGGGTAATCAAATCACTGCGCCAAAGCCCGGAAAAACACACGGTAGAGCAACATGGCTGCCAACCGCTACGAGCGTGGCGAGTTATTTCGACGATTTCACCTCCAAAAGCGCCAAAACGCTGATAAAACCTGCACTGCTGGCGACAATTTAAGCGTGTAATCGGAGGGTAGTAGAATTTTCTTTGTTATGCTGCACCTCTATGGCACACGCGAAGATATATACTAAAATATGGGCGAAAATAATTTCCGCGCATGCGAAGAAGTGCAGCAGGATGGAGGTTTCCGTCGCTGAGGGGAGATGGGTGGGCAAAAAGCGAACTCTGAACAGACCTGTCGGGGTATGAACATATAACAGAAGGATCTCAAGTGCGGAGGGCGTTTAAACACTGTGCTCAGTACCCATGGGTCTTACGAGGGTCTCTAGAGGAAAAGTATGCTAATTTATGTAGAACGCGTCGCCATTTCGGTGCAATCATATCAATGAAAATAGGTCAGGCTAATCAGCGGAATCAAACTGAAGTTTTGCCTGCAACGACGACATTCAAGCGAAAAGCAGCTTTATCGGAACAAACGAAGAAAACAAACGTTAGTTCTTTGTTTTACAATAACTGCCTAATTTCTCGCGCGCTGATTGGCTCATTTTTATCATCAATAAGAGTACAGACAGATAAAATTTTAATTTATGCAAGCTTTCAAGTTCAACTTTCAGCTGTCAAACTGTCAACTTTTTAAACAATGAGATTTTATGGACTTATTTAGGTAGCCAATGAAAAAGCGAGAAAAGTTATTGACAATGTTCAAGTCATCTTGAATACAATTCACTTATATTTGTTTACGGCAAGTTTACGGTGTCTTTTCCCCTCATTTATTCCCAGCATTTGACCACTTTGGAGTCTTTTTTATTTCTTTACCACGGGTAGTTGAGGTACCTCACCTCCCCGGGGTCCTCCACTTCCATGTGAACAGGTCCTTATTTTTGCGGTGAAGAATGCAATTTAGGATATAAGCTGTTCGCTGAAAACTTGAAATTCTCCGTAGAATAACGCTGTGCCGCACACACGGTGTATGTGGCTGGTCTTTCTTCCGATATTTTAAACTGAAGTTATCACGAAGCATTTTTTTACATTTTAAATCTTCAAGATCATGGAGCGGTCGGTGATCTTGTATTACAGTAACTTTTTTTCATACTTGCGGTAACCTGAAGTTTAAACTAATCACATACAAATCTCCTTTTTAGCAGCCTTCTGTCACGGGTGGACCACAAATTTCACCTAACGTACAGGTTTGGCAGACTTATTTAAGCGTTAGGACATACGCGCGCTGTTCGCTGACAACTTGAACTTTACATGGTAACACTGTGTATGTGGCTAATGTGTCTTCCGTTATTTTACCCTGAAGATCATGAAACATTTTTTTACATTTCAAATCCTCAAGATCATTGAGGTATCAATGGTTATGAATGAATTCACGGGGACATTATGAAGGCAGAGAAGGAAATTCTTTGAAAGGGGAGAAGAGGAAGGGAGGAAGGAAGGGTGAATGAGTTAAAGATACAACAAACCTGCATCCTTAACTTCTGATAATTAGCAGCTTACCTCAGAGGCCCAAGTGCAGGAAATTCTAACATAGCGTTGTATACACCGACCAAGCTCAGTGTCTTCATGCATGTGTGATTTCGGTGCTTTTAGAAGACAATGTTCAATTTGCGGAGCAACCTTCTTCAAAACACTTCGACTGAATACTACACCCGGTCCTCCCATACAATAGTTATCTCCAGGCAACAGGTTAAGCTTTCCTCTTTCTTTCTTTGCACCTGTTCCCGCTTGCCCCAGGTAGATATCATCGGAACTGTTTAATGAACGTAATAAACGAACCAATTTGTCATTGCGGATATAAACATCGTCATCCGCTCGCATGAACCATTCGTAGTCGTTGATGTGGTGGTCGTGTATGTACTTGATCATCATTAACGACTTCTTCAGCGGTGGATATGAGTCATCCACGTCGGGTAGATTGATCACTGGTAGTTTGGACTTGTTACGAGCCTGACTTGAAAAAAATGTTAGTTTTCCAGCAACGTTCCGGCCCCATGTATCGGACACTGCTTGAGCTCGAGTTTGCAGAAACTGCTCAGCTGTCATAACACCAACAAAGATGAACTGACGGTTATTAAACTGCACTTCTTTTGTCATTGACCTTGGTCGGAAATGCTTTTTATAGGTTAAATAGCATTGATTCTGCCTCAGAAACAACGTCACATTGTAACCAACAATCAAGCCGGCCAGCAGCAACAGACACTCACGAAGACTTCGAACTTCCATCTAAAGAAAAAGTCGATCGCCTAGCTAATCACGAAATGAAATGAATGTTGTCTTGACCAACTGACGGATAACTTGCTGTTATCTCTCCCTTTCAAAGAGCTCGAAACAATGAAAGTAGGAGTCAAACGACAAAGAAGGTATGCTGAAGACTTTTGAAACTAAATATTCATGATTGCCCGGGGCGATATCGCGTTCGTGATTGGTTGATTCTTTCTAGTCGATCGAGATATTCTCGCTTTCTCTGTTAAATTAAATACTTCATTGCCTGGAGATGAGATGTTAGAAAAATAGAAAATATAGTTTATTAGCTAGCCTGGGTGTGGAACTCATGACCAGGCTTTCCGCTTGAACGGACACCTGAATATTAACTAAGAACACTTTATCCTACTGCCTGCTTCATCGTCAGCTTGCTTCTCAATCACAAATCACAAATTTCTGATCTAGGACTGGATGCCGCGATACCGCTTAATAACTTTTACACAAAATGTTGTTGTGGAGGCAGGGTGGCCGAGTGGTTGGGGCGCCGGAGGTCGGAGCTAGTTTATAAATAAACCATCCGGGTGTACAAAGCATAAAAAAAATATTTGTGCCCGCCTTATTTTGAATCATTAGGGTTATTATGCATATCAAATGCTTTGTACTTTGCAATTAAATTAGATTGATAAGATGATGCTGGCGTTTTTTACGTACAACAACCTTGACCCAATTGTGACCAATGACCCAATTGTGACCGAGATTTAACAGGTAAATTATCTGCCCGTTCGATTATAAGGGCCTGTTGCAGACAGTGCATAAAGAAATGTGTGAACAGTCAAAATCTATTTTCTCTATTTTCACAATTATGAATGAAGTGATGAAGAAACTGCTTAGCAAGCTTGATGAACCATAGCATAAAAAAATTTACCGCTGAAAACCATCATTTCTACTTTTTTAGTCTGCTACTGTTGCGCCGTGCCCCATAGTTTTAGATCAGCTCTTTGAACGTTTTGACATGAAGTAACAGGCCCTTATAATCGAACGGGCGGGAAATTTACATGTCTAATGTCATAATAGGGAATTTGCATTTGTAAGGTTGTTGTGCGGAAAAACACTCCTATATTGCGTGTAAAAGTTACTAAACAGTGTTTCGACATTCATTCCAAGTGAAGATGCTATGTTTGTAGTGTACACTTGATTTGTGAATGAGAAGCAAGCTGTTGTTGTTGCGTGTGTTCTTTAGCCTGCGAACGGGCTAACAGCGAGAGTGGAAAGAAATTCGGCGAGCGAAGCGAGTGGCAGTCTACGAACCGTGAAGCAAGTGGGAGCGTGAATCCGCGAGAAAAGCGAGTGGGACGCGGTGAACACGCACTCCCTCATCACCAGACCGCTCTCGGCTCGTCCCGCTCGCCCTAGACTACACTTGGCTAGCTCGCACTAAACCCAACCAGGAGCCTGTTCGCAGGCTACGTGTTGTTGTGACAGCTTCTGCAGTGTGGTCTGACCAACGGTTTCAAACTGTGTTCTTTAATATCTGTTAATCCGCAGGTGTTAATACACATATGCGTTCGAAATCTATAACAAGGATACAGCAATTGTATGATGAGCGAGGATTTTACTAAATTATAATTTCATAGAAAGAAAATACTTACCCGAGTGTTGTCCTCAACGTTCGCTGCGTCTCACGATCAATTAGTGATAGTGTCCTGTTGTGATTGTTCAATTATAGCTTATAATAGCCTGCGAGCAGGCTCACGTTGGAGCACAAACGCGCGCGGAGCGAAATCGAGCGGTGAAGACTTTCTTGGCACCTCTTCACCAGACTCCTTCTTTGCTCTTCGTCGCTCACGCGAGTGACTCAAAGGTGAGCCTGCTCGCAGGCTAAGCTTATAACGATTGTTGTGCTTTTATGCATCAGTCAATTGAAACCCTGGCCCCCCGAACCCAGGGACATAGCAGGGGTTTAACGCGGCCAAAATCGGGATTGAAAGCACATTTAACGGCGCGTTGACCCCGGCGGGCGGTTGATTTAACAAAGGGCGAGATCCATTCAACCAAAATTTCCGGAAATTTCGGTCTAAAATTAAACTGAATGGATCGGTTCTTTCCAACTAGAAAGTTTCGAAAAAACTGGTTCACCCTTCGAGGTGGACCACTTTTCTCGGTTGGACCGGTCCGATCGAAATGGACCGTTCCATTTGACCATTCCGAATACCTCGCTGTTCGGTAATTTCCATGTACACATGGCGGAAAACACTTATCATTGCAGCTTTTATGGATTGTTAACAGCGGATCCATCGGCGTTACTCGTACATCCATGTGCAGGCACAACAGGTCTGTAGCTGCTTCGCAAGCCAAGTGTATATTTCGGCTGTTAACGGCTCTTAAAGACGATTTATTTCCCGACAGAATTTGGAATGTTCTTTTCGTCATTCGATAGTGGTTTTTGTACTCATACGGCAAACAAATAAAATAACCCAAAATAACCTGTTATACTGGTTACATTTCTACGCATGAAACAGCTCACGCAATATCATTGATATAACCGTCGAAATCGTTATCTAGCTCTAATACAAGCAACAGTGATTCAGCATCCTCCATTTCAAACAAGAAGATCTGTTAGATCTTATAACCGCGCTTTTAAAATTTAACTGTTTTCTTAATACTACAGTCGCACCGCAGTGCATATTCCAAAGCAATCTTTGATGATTCATTGATTACTGTAGACATCACAGCACTTGATCAACACAAACTCTATTATCGCACCATCAGTCGTAGCCGTTGTGACATCTCCGATGACGTAATAGTCTTAATCTGGAACTTTCTTCGGGATATGTATGGGCATGAAGATACGAACACTATTACAAACCGCTTTCTTTCTTTAAAGTCACGATTAAATTTAACTGTTTTTTTCCCTTGAGTTAAGGGTTAGCAAAGAAGTCACACGAGTCACATAATTCAAGAATTGCGTTATCTACGGCTATCTTTAGTACGGTGGTTATTTCCCTATCAATGACGTAATCTTCGCACGTTCTGACACGTTCTTTGCTTGGCTTGCAAATATTTAATTTTGCTTCCGATCTATGAACTCGCTGCGATGAAACAGTCAAAGGATTTACTTCAGTTGCCTAAAACCGCAAGAAATACTGGCAAAATTACAAATAAATTAATGACCGTCGCTTCTGCCGAAATAAACTTGCAAAGTAAACACGATCTTATTTGTCACGTAGCGAAAGTGAAAGCTGCAACGTCAGCGCATTCCATGGCTGACATAATACCTTTTTTCAGCGTATTTATTATTCCCTTTAAATCCAACGCTTTGATAAAAAAAAAAAGAAAATATATTTTACCCACAAAAAAGAAAACAATATCGGTAAAATTGTCCGTGTATTTATGTTTTAACAGCTTCTGGCGGAAAAACATCACACGTTCCGTGACTCAAAGTTTGGCCGAGCGGAGGTCTGTGTCTGGTCACCGACAAAAAAAAAAAAAATAAACCACGGGTAAACCTAGAACCGCGCTCGGCCCATGGCCGCGCGGTTAATGAGCGCGAAACTCGTTTTGTGAGTGTAATGCCCGGGGGGGAATGGAACGAGACCGCTCAGACCCGTTGGGATCCATTCGACACCAAGAAATTTTCGAACCTCTGTACAAGATTTCTGTCACTGGACTGTATTTTCCTTTAGATTCCGTAGGCTCTACTCCTAGATTACAGCTGTCTCAGACGAGGATTACACAATATTTCAAAATGGCTTCTCCAGCTAAATCACAACATTCACGTGTTCCCAAAGGCACTTTCGGTCTTAAACAATGACGTCATCGCGTACAAACCTCAGCCCGGAAATTTTGGTTGAATGGAGCACGCCCAAAATGTCTGTAAACCGGGGCCGTGGAGCAGCAGAGGAGGAGACAACAGCTCGGATTTAACACGAAGGACTAAACCGAATTTTCGTCTTCCAAGATCACGATGAGTTGATACGGATTGACTCCTTCTTGACAAAGAGTATTTTGAATAAGAACAGTAACAAGCATTGTCGTCCTATAAATTTAAGATTTATTTCAAATAAATGCATTATTTTAAATCGACCTTTAATATTTACGACTCCAATGAGATATCGACTAAAAACGCTTTGGTGTCAAGGAGAATGGATGCGTAGAACAAGTCCAAGGCGAGACTTGCACCCGAGTCATTGAGGTATGACATTACTGTAATATGTTATGAGCAACTGCAACTGCAACTGTGCAACTGTGCAACTGTGTTTTATATTTTAAAAATACACCCGATGCATCTATGTTAAACCAAAATCCGCATAATTCTTACCCAGTTTTAGCGATTTTGAATTTGTTAACACCCAACACAATGTCGACTTGTACATGAGCTTGCGCCTATTGAAAGGCCACTTTTCGCTGTAAATGATGATTACAGAAGGAAACATTATGGTCAAACCTGGAGTTTTAAGTGATAGAAACGACAGTTCGACCTTTACTACGTGTCCAAGACGACGACGCCGATTTGAGTTGTTTCTGTATTTGGTGCCGGTGTTCGGATGCTCCCGCTATACGGGGCTTTTAATAGACTTCTTGGCCCCTGGTTTTAACCCTGGGTAAAGGTTAAACTGCCCGCTATGTCCGGGGGGTCGGGGCCCCGGGGTTTCAATTGACTGATGCATTACTCGTAAATTAATTAAAAGTGAAAGTTTGATTGTCCATAACATTATTACTTATGTCCAGTGTTTAGGGTTTTAAAAATAAATTATTCCGTGTGTTTAGTTGTTCGCCAATAGCTGTTTTGTAACTATTCGATGATTTGTAAATAGAACATTATTATTATTATTATTCATCGGTAGATGCAGTAATAAAGTGTATTATCGTTTGTCTCACGATGTAGTCACTTGAGATGTAGATCGCGACGTTTCGACTGCTTACTGCTAGTCTTCTTCAGGCGATGAGGTCGACTGATTGCACGGTATCATTTATATCACAAAGGTCGGCTGTGATTGGTGCATTTCGATCCTCCTATTGTTCCATTGTTCCGGCGAGTAGCTGTTCCCTCAGTGGTCCGCTGTTGTACCGTTCTCCTGTTGTTGTGTTTCTTGATCGTGGGCATCCATGCTTCAGGAATTTCAATTCCACTATCCCTGTTGATGTTATTAGGGTGAAGTTTATGTGAATAGCTTCCTTGACCCTACGTGTGTACCAGTGAGGATCTCGATCAATAAACTTGACCTCATTCCAGATAGGATAGTGGCCGGTCTCTTGGGTGTGTTCAGAAACGGCGGAGGTCTTGGTACGGGCGAGTCGTATATCCCTGTCGTGTTCTTTGATCCTCTCCTGCATAGATCTCCCTGTTTCCCTGATGTAGACTTTGCCGCACTCACAGGGAATCCTGTAGACAACACCATCTTGTTGAGCCGGGTTGACGGTGTCCTTTGGTCGCACTAAGTGTGACCGAAGTGTCGTGTCGGACTTAAAGACGGTGCGAATGCCTTGTTGTTCTAAGCAGCGGCGGAGAGACTCCGAAACTCCTTGGACATAAGGTAAAACGGCGGTGGATTTAAATTCCGCGACAGGCTCTCTTCTTGGGGTTGTTCGTGCCTTTGTGATCTTCTGTACAAAAGAGGAGGGATATCCGTTGGAAACAAGTACAGATGACAGATGTTTCTTCTCTCCAGCGATTACTGATGGTTTGGTCACGAGACGTTTAGCCCGGTCGTATAGACGCTTCACAATACCGCGCTTTACTGACTGAGGGTGGTGTGAATCATACGCTAGGTACTGATCAGTATGTGTTGGTTCCCTGTAGATACTGGTGGTAAGGCGGCCATCAGGTTCTCTGTAAACTGACGTGTCGAGAAAGGCGATCTTGCTGTTATTCTCGATCTCCATGCTGAAACGGATTGATGGTTGTTGACCGTTCAAGTGTTGCAGGAAGACGTCAACTCTATCCCGATCCAGGATGGTGAAAGTATCATCTACGTAGCGTAAGAGCCTCCTGCTGTTCCTTCGTGATGTTGTTTTGTAGCCATTCGATTATTTGTAAATAGAACTATCTTATTATTATTATTATTATTATTATTATTACTATTGTATAATAACTATAATGAGTCGGAGCTACCTTGTTTAATAGACATTAAATGGGCGCCATTGCATGTCCTCCAGGACAAAGTCACGATATTTGTTGTGTAATCGTGCACGTCTTTCAGCAGAGATATCAATTTGAAGTCTTTAAAGGATTAGAATTCCGATGATAGATGGCGATTACAAATCCACCCCTGGTGAGCTGTCCTTATTAGAGAGGTGTCCGTAAGGAGAACGTCGACTGTACCCGTAGGGAGATGGTTTTTTGATATGCAAAGTCTTACTTAACTAGCAATATACAAAACATGTGTTTCAGTTAAATTACGGACATCTGTTTCATTGAAAACTTCTGACAAAATAAACATGGTTCTATTCAAAACATACGGCTGTTTACATGGATATACTTCCTGCTAGGACTCGCTAGCGAAATGCCGAAATACAGTGCTCGTCGGGCGTTACTTTGGTAATTAATTGCGAAAGACTCGCAATACATACAGCTCTGAGAAGAGTGTATCAGAGACGACAGCTATTGCTCCAAGTGGCATGCTTGACCGTGCTTTTGTTAGCGAACAACAAAGAAGCAGCGGTCTTAAGCAGCTGTCTTGAGCAGGGGGACCTAAATAGGGATAAGGGGACCTAAATAGGGATAACCTCATGGTCCTCCTTTTCAAATACTCTTTGTACTTTGTATTTGAATAAAGTATTATTATTATTATTATTATTATTATTATTATTATTATTATTATAGCGGTCTTGATGTCAGCAATGACCTTCGATAGCCGGCCATTCCCGGTCGCGAAATTGTCTTTGTACCGCGCATGCTCGTAAGGGGGCGGGGAAAATGACGTTTGGCAGATGAGGAAGTTTGTATTTTTGTGACGTTTGACCTGTCCATCACATTTGAATCAATTATTTCGTAGGATAGATGAATTTTTCACTCGTTTGTCTCACGATGGAGTCACTGAGATATAGATCGCGACATTTCGACTGCTATACTGCTAGTCTTCATCAGGCGATGAGGTCAACTGTTGCGTGTCGCTATTTGTATATATACTTTTCGGTTTGATATTTATTTAATAAAATTCTTTCAAAGTGGCCAAGAGATGGTTTCGTTTCTTAACATCGGCAAGTCTTCAAGTACGTTTTTCCTTACATTAGCATATAGTTTAGCAGAGCCATCTCCCCCTTCAGAAACACTAAAATAATCTCACGATATTCTAAAGAGAGGTTTCCGCAACTGTTAAGTTTAGTTAAAATTTTGTCACAAACCTCATTCTTATTAGTATAATATAGTAGTTTTGCTTTTCATGGTATTAGTAAGGTGGTTAGTTTTACTTTCCGATTAAGAGCCATTTTATCGGATGAAGATGAAGAGCCGTGGAAATGCCAAAATAAAGTCGTTATTATTATAAAGATTTTATTAAAATACACGCCCCGCTTTTAAGATCTCGAAAGGGTCTGTTGAGATAACTCCACTCAGGCGAAGCTTCCAAATATGCTTCATAACGTGATTTCGTTTTTCTAAATTTAAAAAGTACTTTGAATTCTTTCCCCCGTGTTCATGCATCCGTGCGCGCGATCTGACGATTATGCCTTCCACCTTTTTTTCATACAGATGTTCTATTTTTGTCTTTCAAAACATTTAAAACTGATAAATTCTCTTGACTGGCGCAGTTTTGGTAGACTGCTGTATCCTCTTGAAATTGTCTGTATAGCTGTTGTTCCTCTAACTTTTGTTGTTTACAATTGTTCATCGAATACCATCTAGACTATTTCTTAACATTATATATATTTTACCCAGTCCTATACAGATCGCTGATCACCTAGATCTTGCTTTCCTTCCTGTATCCAAGTAGGTAAGAGAAGATTTAACTCGTTGACGTATTCTTTATCATTTAGAAGACTGAGAGCAATTTAATTTCCAAAATCCTGAACCTTTCACCTTGTCTTCAACATCCTGGAATTCTATTACTATTGCAGAGTGATCAGTTTTTAGAGCTGAAATCATGTCAACGTGGCAAACATTATCAGATAGAGAATTTGAAACGAGCCAATAATCCAACCTTGAAAATATTAAAGGATTTGATTGCCTCCAAGAATAGCTGCGTTTTGTTGGATTATTTACCCGCCAAACATCGTGCAAATCCAGCTCGGACTGTGCCAGCTCAATTGCGTTAATTATAGATTGCCTTGGGATTAGACTGCCACCTCTTTTTTCAATGATGGGTTTAAAGGACAGTTCAAATCTCCTCCCATGATAATGTTCACGATATCGTCAAAGTTTTTATTCGCGATGGTTTCCAGTAGTGTGCAGTAAAAGACATCCACTTCATTGTCTCGATTAAGGCCGTACAGTAGGTCGGTAAATGCATCGTCTAATAAATGAATTTATTAGACGAAACATATGCATTTACCGACCTACTGAAGCTGACGCTACAAACAGGAACCCAACACCTGATACTACAGTGACTATACTTTACATTAAGGGCACTTCTGAGACCATCTCACGGATCTAACAGCCCTACAACATTCGTGTAGCCCACAAACCTACAACTACGTTTCGACACTTACTGACCAACGTGAAAGACAGAGACGAACCTAACAACAGACAGGGAGCAGTTTACCACATCAAATGCTCCGACTGCCAGGCTTCCTACATTGGTGAGACTGGCAGAAACCTTAACACGAGACTGACTGAACACAAACGAGCCACGAGAAATGGTGATGCCAACAATCACATTGCTGTACATCATCAACTGACAAACCACAGCATTGACTGGGACTCTTCTCAGTGCTTAACCTACAGTACAAACTATTTTCAACGACTGACTCTGGAAAGCTGGTACACTAACCCGGAAAAAACACCTCTTAACAGATGTCAACAACTACCGGCGCCTTAGAAACGACTTATCCATAACGGAAACGAAACCGACAAACGGACTTCTAACAGACCGACTTAACAATGCACGGGCCAAAAACCGACCAATTTGACTAGCAATAGACGGATCGAAACCCACCAATGACTGACGACAAACTTTACACGAGTCTTTCAGCCAATACCATTGTGGCTATACTGACCAATTACGTTCAACGGACCAGACTTATAACATCATCGACTGACAAACACTATTCACTTGACTCTGAAGATGACTTCCGCTCAGGTTGTCGAAACGTCAGTCACCAACAACAGTTCTTTTCAGAACTACCCTCACCCGGACGATCACACTGTACGAACTACTGATACTCCTGGGTTTAAACCATTTACTATATTAAAACTATGGCGTACATGAAAAAAAAATTATTAGAAACAAGTTTTGTGCAAAATTCGCTCTTGTGCAGCACTGCACAAGCAATCCCTGCAGACGTTAAGACATTGCGCCGGTGTCTTTAGCGCTGGCTTCGCAAATGTGAAAAAAAGATCTCATCATTTCACTGTCATATTTCAAAAATACATACAATGAGAAAATTAGGCTAAGCAACAGAAAGTTCTCATCCGTCAATGAAGAGTTTTCCTCTAGTGAAGCGTACTTTTTTTACCTTCGTCATAAGCTTTTTTCATAAGGAGAAGAGCTTTCTTGCGGGCGTTAACGTCACTAGGATTAAAGTCCACTAAAATTCTTACCCCTCTAGTATTGCCTTTCAATTACCATCCAGAACTTTTCCGTGGCGTGATCTCGACATGTCATAGCCAAATAAGGAAAAAATAAGAAACAGCGATCAATAAATTCCGAGTTAAAGATCAAGTCAACATCACACAAGAATAGCAAAGCTGCTTGATCAAATTTATCCGCTGCGAGAGAAAGCGCTATCCCGCCGGAAAAGGTACCCGCAACATCAAACCAATCAAGTTCTGCTTCGGGATATTTCTCTTGGTATTTCTTCATGATGACTTTGTGTTCATGAGGAGAAGACACAGAGGAAGAATATGCGACTACCAGCTTGACTCTCTGAAGCACTTTGAGGCAGACCAATTCAAAATTTGCCATGAAACGACGGAACGTTTCCAGACGCCCTTCTAAGGGAAAGAGGAAGTGTACATAAGGGAGCATCCCTGCAGGGGGTCAGTAGTATATCTCAAATTTGCAAAAGGCTGCTGGTTATAGAAGCTTCTTTGAATAGTTTTCGCTTCACCTGTTTTTTTGTTGCGATGTTTCTTTGCACTAATGACTGTGAGTTGTACGATATGTTGTATACCATATAGGGGATGGACACGCCTATAGCCAAAATCTATTTCCAGGTCCTTCAGCTTCCCAGGATGTTTATTCTTCCTGACCTCTTCATTTATAACTTCCTTTGTTTTCTCTAATATATTGTTGACTTCAATTTTCAGTGCGCCAAGGATCTTGGTAACGGGCGCGGGCGAAGTCAGCGTAAAATGATTTGGAAGTAAACATTTCCCATTTTTCACTGTTATTTATGGCCAACTGATGATGAAAATCTCTTGCATCTCGAAGGCCTCGTTTCTCACGAAGGGACAAACTGTTTGCTTGCAGTAATCGATCCATGTTCCGAAAAACACGTTGGAGCTTTACTCCTTGCTGTTGAAGATCTTGAATGCGTTCGTTGTTAAAGTGCACATGAAGAAGGTGTATGTACAGGCAGGATCTCTAACAGGGTGAAGCGTAATGGCATCATTAATAGTCTTATTGTTCAGCTCACCCAAAAAAAGTTTTCGAATTCCATTCCAATTGTTTGTGTGAAGGAAAAGTTTATGCATCTGAAAGAAAGCGTAAGAAATCAAAATCAGTCAATAATTAATCACGATATTTCATATTCACGGTAACTCGAATTTTAACTAACCACATACAAATTTCCTTTTTTGGAGCACTCTGTTACGGTTCAACCACAAATTTCACCTAACGTGCAGGCTTGGCAATCTTATTCCGGTGTTAGCATATAAGCTGTCCACTCTGCATTTTGCTGGTCTGTCTTTCGGTATTTTATTCAAAAGTCACCGTTATGAAGCATAGTTTTACGGGTGTCTGGAAAACCCTAATAGCGAATAGCCAATAGTCGCGAATAGCCAATAGTCCCGGATAGTGCGAATAGTCTCGAATAGTGCGAATAATGGCGAACAGTCGCGAAAAGTGGCGAATGGGGACAAATATTCGTCAATAGTCACCGCTTTAGATCTAATATCCTGCGTTAATTAATTATCCAAATAAGCAACAGAATTTCAGTGAATTTATTGCCTTTCCTTCTCCGGACTCAGGCTAGGGCTGTCCATCGTCGACATTAAGAAAACAGAAAACACAAGGATAACCTAATAAGACGTATTTACGCTTTTGCAGTGGTTAAAACAGAAGAAATTACGGTTTAGAAACATCTTTTGCCCTGATAAGCGTCTGCGCTTTTTAGCGGGAAAATCCCATCCTACGTTGCTGCGAGTTTGACTGCGAGATACTGGGTACCCTATTTGCCACGATTTGCCACTATTTGCCACTATTTGCCACTATTCGCCACTATTTGCACTATTCGAGACTATTCGCACTATTCGTGCTATTCGCTATTCAGGACTATTCGCTGTTCGCTATTCGCGACTATTCCCTATTCGCTATTCGGGTTTTCCAGACACCCTAGTTTTACATTTAAATCCTCAACATCATAGAGATCCATAGAACAGCCTTATGATGTCGTATGAATTCTGCCACGGGGACATTATAAAGACATATAAGGAAATTCAAAATTACTACACCCTAACTTCTTATGCTTACCTCAGAGACCCAAGTGCAGGAAATTCCAATATAGTGTTGTATACACCGCCATGATCTTCAGGGTAAAATAACGGAAGACACATCAGCCACATACACAGTGTTACACCGTAAAGTTCAAGTTTTCAGCGAACAGCTTATGTCCTAACGCTGAAATAAGTCTGCCAAACCTGTACGTTAGGTGATTTTTGTGGTCCACTTGTGACAGAAGGCTGCTAAAAAGGAGATTTGTACGTGATTAGTTTAAACTTCAGGTAATCACAAATATGAAATATTGTGATGAAAGATTAAACTGGTCTGTCTTTCGGTATTATATTTTAGATTTCTTCTTTCTTTCAGATTCAGAAACTTTTCCTTCACGACTACAATCTGACCGGATAAATATATTTGGGTTAGCTGAATACTAAGACTGTTACTGATGCCAGTACCGTTCACCTTGTGAAAGATCCTGCCTCCATGTACCGTCTACATGTGCACTTTAACAACAAACGCATTCAAGATCTTCAACAGCAAGGAGTACATACATACATACATACACTTTATTTCAACTCGAATTATCAGAGTAGCTCTGTTGAGCTAATATCTTCGAGAAAGAAAAAAATACATAAGTCATATAAATTATTAAAATACAATAATTAAAACTACTACTAATACAGTAATTATAACTACTATTAAAAGTTCATTCTCTTTATGACTGTCTTAAAATCTTTAAATGATGTAATGATGTAAAGCTCCAACATGTTTTACGGGACATGAATTAATTGCTACAAGCAAACAGATTGTCTCTTTACGAGAAATGAGGCCTCCAAGTTTTAAGAGATTTTCATCAGCATTTGGCTATGAATAGCAATGAGAAATGGGAAATGTTTAGTTCCAAATCGTTTTACCTGACTTCAGCTTAAAAGAGCCCGTTACCAAGATCCTTGGGGCACCGAAAAATGAAGTCAACAATATGCTGGAGAAAACAAAGAAAGTCATAAATGAAGAGGTCAGGAAGAATCGCCACCTGAAGGACCAGAAAATAAATTGTGGTTATAGGCGTGTCCATCCCCTATATGGCATACAATACATTGTACAAGTGACATTCTTTACTGTAAAGAAACATAACAACAACTTAACTGGTGAAACAGAAACTATTTACATTTCACACAAGAGAAGCTTGTTTGAAAATTTGTGAAAACTCGAAAGAGAAGAAAAACTCGAAACAGTTCAAGAATTACTGGACTCAAGCGCTCTCTTAACGTGTTTTAGTTTTTTAACCGTTTTATCTAACGCCGTTGTGTATATCATTGTAGAGTTATATTTTGTACATATAGTTTTGCTATTAGACCCTTTATATTAATTAAACCCTTTTCTTTTTAGGGAAAACAGTTTATAACATCCAATTTCTGTTTTTCATTTTAAGATATGGTTTTTAATTTTAAAGCTTTTCTTTACATTAGGAATAAATGTTATATTGTTATGCTACACGAAAGGCTGAGAAAAGCGACAGACGCGATACATATTTTGTAACGTTTTCCTAATCACTCAAGTGTACAAATTGGTGATGCCCTGGTTAAATCGGTGCTGTCGGCCTGATCGGGCAAAATAGATTAGTTTGAATAAGTGGTACATTTACTTTCTATTGATAAGGCCCTCTTGGCAATGTCTTTTGCGATCCGTCAGCCGAACATCTCATCCTATTGATCAAGGTGGACGACCACGACCACGGCTCCAACTCGTTTGGTGGTTTCTTACCCAATTTCCGTTTCTGTGGTGATTGCAACTGCAGGTAGGATCACGACAATCTACATCACCAACTTGTCCATCTTGTCCACCGACAGGACCACGATTTGGTACTCGGGTAAAGCGTCCTGGAAAAGCTGCAATTACCGGAGTCCGCAAGGTCCCTCGGGTAATTGAGCGAGTCGATGAAGTTCTTTGACCAACTGTTATTGATTCTAGATCCCGTGAATTCCAATACAAGATATTACATAGATATTTAGCGACAAACAAGTTTCTCCACAAAATTGGCCTAGCACCTTCGCCTCTGTGCACTTTCTGCAAAAAAGAAAGTGAACCTATCGAACATCTACTAATAAAATGTGAATATTCCGACAGTTTCTGGAGAGAACTAATTAACTGGTTAAATACGATAGAAATAAAAATCGAAGAACTATCAGATGTTGACAAAATGTTTGGACTTTGGAACAGACAAGTAGACTTTCATCTTCTCAACCATCTGTTGATCTTAGCAAAACAACACATTTACTCCTGTCGAAATAAAGGATTTCCTCCGTCATTAAAGATCTTTCTCGCAAAAGTTTCCTCAGTATATCAAATCGAAACGGTTATTTCCGATTGTAATGGCAAGCGAACATTTCATGACGCCAAGTGGAAGAAATGTATTACAACTAATTGTATTTAGGCCGGCAGCCTAAAAAATGTAACAATTGACGTAGTTTTATTAATATATTAGTAAGTATTTTTGGTATATTAGTATTTTCCTTACAAGTAGTGTTATTAGTAACAGTATTTCTTGCTTTTTTTTTTTTCCATCTATACTAGCGTTAGTCTATGTAGTTTCTTCTAAAAAAAGTAAAAATTAGCGTAGTTTTTTATTCATTAATATAAATAGTTAGTAAGTATTTTGGGTGTATTAGTATTTTCCTCTTGAGTAGTCTTATTAGTAATAGTATTCCTCGTTTTTTTTTTCCAACTGTACTCACGTTAGTTTATTTAGTTTTTCTTTCTTTTATCTGCAAATGTTATTTCAATTGTGATTGTCACTCTTATTTGTAAACTTATATAAATATCAATAAAATACAAAAAAAAAAACAAAAAAAAACTGAGTCTGGATAGCGAAACCAGTTTTGAAATTGACGTAATCCAAGGGACGATATCCGTGGTCGCACCAACACAACTTGTCCGTGCTTTTGACGGTGATCACGGATTGCTCGCGGGCCAGCAATTTCTCCACGGTCTCTCATCCCGGTGTCTGTTTCACGGCTTACCGTTACCACTGCCAGGATCCGGGGTGTGGATGATGGTAGTTTCCATACATGGTGAAACTCTTGTCCGGGGTGAAATCCTGATTGAAGTTTAAATTCTGGGCCAATGATTGGAGATCGGTGTTGAGTTTGGTTCTTGTTGCGAAACTCTGTCACGGATTGAAAAGCGTACTGGGAGGAATCCGATTGCATGACAAAGTGGACCGTGGAGTGAGGCATGAGTCTGACGTCGCTGTCTATCACGACTTGTCGCAGATCATCTCGTTCCGTCGGTTCGAGGTTCTTCCGGACTGTGGCACGTAAGGTTTGTTTGTCGGCCACATGTTGAAGATCAAACTCCAACAGGGTGAAGGGGTCGTGGGACATCCTCCTTGATCTCGTCGACGATGGAGTCGAAGAGCCACAAATCATCGTCATTATCGTCATCATCATCAGCGAATGCCTCGCTGTAGGTCCTCTTGTGTGTGGCTCCTACAGGAACCGGCTTGGGCCTAGGAAAAGACAGAGAGCGACTCCTGCGGGAACTAGTTTGTCCCAAACTGTACTTGTTTGTTTGTACTAGTTTGTAAGAACACTGTGAAGAAACCAAACGGCTCCGACGGGACACTCTCGCGGATGTCTGAAAACAAAACGTGACTCGATGAGACTCGAGCTACGAACCTTTTATATTTAAAACTAGAAGGAACCAATCACCATCCAGAACTTCTCCTTGGCGTGATCTCGGGTCTGACGAATCACGACATGTCATGACTAAACAGGAAAAAAGAAGAAACATATTTTTTGGCGCCGACCAGGTAACGAACCCGAGTCTGTGGCCACAACACAGCGCTTTCACCACACACGATGATTTTTCAAGTGACCGTAATTAATTCCTCATATAAGACTCGTGGACTAGCGTCTATGCCCTATTGGAGCAAGTGGTTTAAAAAGGGGGTAGCGGGTATCTCCTCTTTTTGCGGGTGACGTCACATTAGGAATAGGCCTAGACAGATTCTGCTCAAAAAATGTTAAAAAGTTGCTGAAAAATACCCCCAAAAGTTGCTCAAAATTTTTTTATAGCTTCTTGCTGAAATCGAAGAACAGCAAGCTGGCTCTGTTTCTGTGCAACAACATAGCGAGTAGTTTCTGCTCAGTTACAGTTTCTTGTGAATTTGGTGAGCTTGAAACGGGCCTAACTCTGTACGCATCCTAGTCCTTTCTCTGGCAATTGTACCTGATCGTCACGGATGCCTCAATGTAATCTTCTAAGGCGCTTTTCCTGCTGGGTTGAAAGGGTTCTGAGCAGACTAAATACCCTCTCGGCAGAGACAGAGCTGGGCTCGACGAGAAGTGTTTTCTTTACAAGGGAAGCCCTGGATTGGATATCTTTGATGTTGTTCTTCAGCGGATTCTTCATTGTCAGAAGAAAGCGCCTTTTTGAGTTAGTTGTACCATATCTGGAATATTAAAGGCTGATTTTCACAAGCGCATAAGCACAAGCACTCGCATAAGCAAGTGAGAACACCCATGACATAAGCATAAGCATAAGCACCAGAAGAACGAACATGGTTCGTTCTTCTTGTGCTTATGTTATGCTTATGTCGTAATGCGAACACGAGTGAAATAATCATAAGCATAAGCGTAAGGCGACCATCTTGATTGTATAGTCGAGGAAAGCTGGTATCGAGAAATTTTTTAATACTGCGCCTACGTATGCTCTTATGTTTATGTTCTGGTGTTCTCATTTGCGCATGCTTATGCCTATGATTGTGCTTAGCTTATGCGCTAGTGAAAACCAGTCTTAACACAGGATACCCATTCTGAAAATGGAGTCACATCCGGCATATCCATATTTGGAATCTATCAGAACAAGATGCTGATCGAAAAGCAAGAGAGTTTCTACTGAAATTCTTCTAAATTTCCGAAGAAAACGTGTTAAGATATCAATTACTTATCTTTTCCTCAGCTCGTGAGCGGGCGGAATTCAACAAATCCTGCAATCTGATTGATTCCTGGAGCGGGCGGAATTTTCTCATCCGGACCACCACAGCGGGCGGAATCCGTCGAGTTGATCTATTTTCGTGAACGAATTAGCGGTAATCGTCAATCTTTCGCCCTTTTCTAATTGAAGTTTTCTAGGATTAATTGAAGTTCGTTCCGCTCGACACAAGTTGCATGCCTGCCGAAACTGGAAAAATAGCACATATTGCCGGCGCTCTAAAAAAATTAATATTCGCTCAAAAGTTCCAATTCTTTTTTTCAACTATAGATATATCACAGCAGTTTGTTTAGCCATGTTGCAATTATAATTCAATGTAGGCAGTTCCTTCAACGGTTAAAAGAAGATTTTCTACCTGTTAAATCGAGTTTTGAACCAAACGCGAAAATAGCTCTACTTGTGGCACCTGTTTGAAACTGCTGAACTACATGAATAGAAAGTATAAATGGCCCTTAATTTAAAACAATAATAAATTTTGTCTGCCCACTAGGTTTTCAAAACTAACGACCGCTTTAAAGTTAAGGAAATTTTGAAAATATTCCAGTGAGTAACTAACATACTCACCTTCGTAAATTGCGCCGATAAATTCACGTAAATCTCTTACCTGGCTTCAAGATTAACGTTTAGGTCCTTTGTAGCGATCCTGAAACCTAGGAAGCATTAAAACTGCCAGCTTTTCCTTCCAGCGGTGGGTTTGTATACAAGGTACATTTCTACGTTCCTCATCTGTGTCGAGCGTGACGGCCACATACTTCGAAGTTCTTTGTATTACTGACCATTGTTTTCCTCGGAGTCTGTTTAATCATGTAGAGTCTTCTTGAAAGGTTTGTAGAAGCACTCTTTTGGACAACTCTCGGCACACAAACATGTATGAAGGGTGAACGGTGATCCCGGGATCCAAGGAAGGATTGATAAATCCTATGGCCATTTTGTGTTTACAAGAGGTGTTTTAGTTCCTTGGATCCCCGGATCGTCATTCCATCTTTTAGGAGTTTGGGTGATTTTCCGTCATTCCGTCTTTAAGGAATTTGGGTGATTTTCCGTCATTCCGTCTTTTAGGATTTCGGGGGATTTTCCCTCATTCTGTGTTTTAGGATTTCGGGAGATTTTCCGCCGTTCTGCCGTTCCGCGATTCCATCTTTTAGGATTTGGAGTTACTTTCCGCCGTTCTGCCGTTCCACGATTCCTTCTTTTAGGATTTGGGGTCATTTTCCGTCGTTCCGTGATTCCTCCATTCCGTCGTTCCATCATTCCAACTTTTAGGATCTCATGCAGTGATATGCATAATGACCCAGTCGACTCAAAACAAGACAGCACAAATATTGATGGGTTTAACATGTATTATAATCGTGGATTATAATTGAATACTCGCGGATATCTTTCGAGTTACGAAGAATACGAGCAAAATGACTGCGCGGACTATACGTTAGACTACGAGTAGTCCCTCTTTCGCTTAGCCCGTCGAGCGAGACCGTAAATGAACCGCCAGGAAAAATGGCTGCGTGAAATATATATTATATATTTGTGTCCTCCCTATTTTGAATCATCAGGGTTATTATGCATATCAAATGATTTCTATTTTGCGTTAAAAGTAAGATAGATATGAAGATGTATTCTGTGATAAAGTTACTAAGCGGTATCCCGGGATCCAGTCCTAGGTCAAGATACTGTATTTGTAGACTTCATTTGTGAATGGGAAGCAAGCCGTTGTTGTTGCGTGTTGTTGTGACAGCTTCGCCCATTCGTTTTAAGAGATCTTAGCTGATATTCAGGCTTCCCTTTACGGCGGAAACCCTGTTCACGAAACTCAGGCTAGATAACTATATTTTCTATTTTTCTATAAAATTCATCTCTTAGAATGAAGTATTTAATGCCATATTTAAGAAAGAAACTGAAAAAATCTCGACTTGAAAGACCACCAAAATAAGCACAAAAACATTCAACCATCTAAAGTATGTTCTAAACTAGTCATGTACACAATATCGCCGAGGGCAATATTCAATTTCACATGTTTTGAACACAGCTAGTTTTTCGTTTGACTCCTCCGTTCATTTCCACACGATTTGTGAGGAACTCTTTGAAAGAGATCAGAACAGGTTGTCCGTCAGTTGGTCAAGACAACATTCATTTCACTTCATGATTTGCAAGGCGATCGACCTTTTCTTCAGATGGAACTTCGAATTCTTCGTGAGTGTCTGTTGCTGTTGGCCGGCCTGATTGTTGGTCTCCATGTTGCATTGTTTCTGAAGCAGAATCAATGCCATTTAACCTATAAAAAGAATTTCCGACCAGGGAAAATGACAAACGAAGAGCAGTTTAATAACAGTAAGTTCATCTTTGTTGGTGTCATGACAGCTGAGACATTTCTGCAAACTCGAGCTCAAGCAGTGTTTGATACATGGGGCAGGAATGTTGCTGGAAAACTAACATTTTTTTCAAGTCAGACTCATCAAAAGTCCAAGCTACCAGTGATCAGTCTACCCGACGTGGATGACTCGTATCCACCGCTGAAGAAGTCGTTAATGATGATCAAGTACATACACGACCACCACATCGACGACTACGAATGGTTCATGCGAGCGGACGACGATGTTTACATCCGCAATGACAAATTGGTACATTTATTACATTCATTAAACAGTTCCGATGATATCTACCTGGGGCAAGCGGGAACAGGAGCAAAGAAAGAAAGAGGAATGCTTAACCTGTTGCCTGGAGATAACTACTGTATGGGAGGGCCGGGTGTAGTATTCAGTCGAAGTGTTTTGAAAAAGGTTACTCCGCATATTGAACATTGTCTTCTAAAAGCACCGAAATCACACATGCATGAAGACACTGAGCTTGGTCGGTGTATACAACGCTATGTTGGAATTTCCTGCACTTGGGCCTATGAGGTAAGTTGCTAATTATCAGAAGTTAAAGGTGTAGTTTTGTTGCATCTTCACTCCATTCGTCCTTTCTTGCTTCCTTGCTTCCTTCTTTCTTTTCTTCCTCCCTTTCTCCTTTCAAAGAACCCTTTTCCGTCTTCAAAACGTCCCCGTGACAGAATTCATACAAGATCACTGACCGCTCTATGATCTTGAGGATTTCAAATATAAAAAAACTGCCTCAGGAAACTTCAGTTTAAATTACCGGATGAGAGACCAGCCACATATACAATACTATTCTCCTGAGAATTTCAAGCTTTCAACGAACAGCTCATATACTAACTTACATTCTTCTCAGCAGAGAGAAGTTTGCTAAATCTGCATGTGTGGTGAAATTTGTGGTCGACCTCTTACAGAAAGCTGCTAAAAGCGAGATTTTATGTGGTTATTTTAAATTCGCGCTACTGTAAATATGAAATATCGTGATTAATGACTGACTGATTCTGATTTCTTTTTTTTTCTTTCAGATGCAGAAACTTTTCCTTCACGACTACAATGGGAATGGAAAAATCTTTCTGGGTAAGCTAAACACTAAGAATATTAATGATGCCATTACACTTCACCCTGTTAAAGATCCCGCCTACATGTACCGTCTACACGTGCACTTTAACAACGAACGCATTCAAGATCTTCAACAGCAAGGAGTAAACCTGCAACGCGTTTTACGGAACATGGATCGATTGCTACAAACGAGAAACGAGGACAAACGAGGCCCTCAAGATGCAAGAGATTTTCATCATCAGTTGGCCATAAATAACATTGAAAAATGGGAAATGTTTACTTCCAAATCATTTTACCCTGACTTGAGCTTAAAAGCGCCCGTTACCAAGATCCGTGGCGCACTGAAAATTGAAGTCAACAATATGCTGGAGAAAACAAAGGAAGTTATAAACGAAGAGGTCAGGAAGAATCGACATCTTGGAAAGTTGAAGGACCAGGAAATAAATTTTGGTTATAGGCGTTTTCATCCCCTATATGGCATACAACATATCGTACAACTCACAGTCATTGGTACAAAGAAACATCGCCACAAAAAAACAGGTGAAACGAAAACTATTCACATTTCATACGAGAGAAGCTTCTATGCCCAACAGCCTTTTGCAAATTTGAGATATACCACTGAGCCCCGTGCAGGGATGCCCCCTTATGTACACTTCATCGTCCCCTTAGAAGGTCGTCTGGAAACGTTCCGTCGTTTCATGACAAATTTTGAATTGGTCTGCCTCAAAGTACTTCAGAGAGTCAAGCTGGTAGTCGCTTATTCTTCGTCTGTGTCTTCTCCTCACGAACACAAAGATATCATGAAGAAATACCAAGAGAAATATCCCGAAGCAGAACTTATTTGGCTTGATGTTGCGGGTACCTTTTCCCGCGGGATAGCGCTTTCTCTGGCAGCAGATAAATTTGATCAAGCAGCTTTGTTATTCTTGTGTGATGTTGACTTGATCTTTAACTCGGAATTTATTGATCGCTGCAGATTGAACACTGCGCTTGGTAAGCGAGTTTACTTTCCAATAATGTTTACTCAGTTTGATCCTGAACTAACATACAGCAACAAAACCAAACCCGATTCGCACTTTACTATTAACAAAGATGCAGGAATTTGGAGGTCATTCTCGTACGGACCCGCATGCATTTATCATCAAGATATGGATGCTGTTGGAGGCTTTGACACAAGCATTAGAGGCTGGGGATTGGAAGACGTGGATCTTTTTGAGAAGTTTGTAGATCATCCAGAGATTGAGGTGTTTCGCGCAGCTGATCCCGGTGTAATACATGTTTATCATAAAATAAATTGCGATCCAAATCTTCCCGTTATACAATACACTCAGTGTCAAGGCTCTAAAGCCTCCATACTGGCCTCTCAAAAATCATTAGTCAGAGCTCTGCTTTCCACTCAAAACGCATACGAATGAACTTTGTTAACAGTAATGTACCCCATGTAAGTATTTGTTCGCTATGAGCACTGTGGATGAGTGGAACAGTTTACCAAGATCCGAAGCTGAGGCAGAAAACTCGAAACAGTTCAAGAATATTAGTTGACTTAATCACTTTCTTAATGTGTTTTAGTTTTGCAACCACGTTATCTAACGAAGTTGAGCATATTGTAGAGTTATATCTTTTACATATAGCTTTGCTATTTGACCCTTTATTTTTATTAATCCTTTTTCTTTTTAGGGAAACAGTTTATAACATCCACCTCCTGTTTTCCTTTTCAAGATATACTTTTTAATTTGAAAGTTCTTTAACATCTTGTATAAATGTTACGTTACGCTAAACGAAAGGCATAGAAAATAGACAGACGTGATATTTTGTAACGTTTTCCTAGTCACACAAGTGTGCTAATTGGTGATTCCTTGTTTAAATGGGAGTTGCCGACCTGAGGAGGCGAAATAGATTAGTTTGAAGAAGAGATAGATTCAGTTTCCATTAAGAAGGTACAGTCGACGCTCTCCTTGAGGACACCTCTTCAATAATTAAGGACAGCTCCTTATAAAAACTCTCTAAAAATATGGTCATTCTCTAATACGGACAACGAACACTAACTCTCAGCAACAGAAAGGAAATAATCCATATGAGCGTAACCTCTTTATTACAGACAAACCAATGATAACTTGATCAATACAATTTACTGTTTGTGGCTTCATTGTTCAATTACGCATACACTTAAAATAAGAGCAGCATTTGTAGCTGCGATCTATTATCGGAACTCTAATTCTTTGAAGACTTCAAAATTGATATCTCTACTGGAAGACGTGCACGATTGCACAACGAATATCGTGACTTTGTCCTGGAGGACATGGAATGGCGTCCGTTTAATGTGTATTTAACAGTTTAGCTCCGACTTATCCACCGACACGTCGTCCTTAAACTCAGGTCGTTGCAGAATTTCGTCCAGTTCGGCTACCATGGCGGAGACCACTGAGGATTCCAACGTGGTGGACACTATATGTATGACTCGTGAAATACCATGTTGGTATTTGGGTATCCACGATACCGCGGGAATCCCCTTGCAAAGGTAACACAACTCGCGACCGTCACACGTTTTCTCTTTTTCTTTTCTTTTTCGACGCGTCTGGCACGACGTTTCCTTCTCAATTGATCTCGTTCGTTTTTGCATTTAATATAGGCTTCGTGTCGCACGTGGTCTCCCGCCAACTTCCGCCATCTCTTACGAGATCTCTCCCTCATTTTTTCTCTCCTCTACATGCCTCTAATAGTTTTAATTCTCCTTTAATTTTCAAATATAATCGGATCGTTTCGTATTTTCTCTCGGTATACTTTACTCTTCACCGGCTCGTATATTGTACCTTCTGACTTTCTTTTTTTCCTTCTTTTTCTCCCGATATCCGTCAAGATCACTTTCAAGTCTATCATAGCATATTTCTCCATCAATAAACTCGTTCTCTTTTTGTTTCACACCTTTTTCTTCTTTCCCTTTACATCTTCTTTTATTTTTTCACTTTATCCCGGTTATTCTTTTTCCAATTCCCGACATTTATCCTTCATTTTTTTCAAACTTTTATGAAGCATGATCTAACAAAACCACACACAAAGACAAAACATCATTCTGACTGCGCTAACACGAGACATTCAATGTGAACAGCTTATTACGGATGCATCAGTCAGTCCTCTGATATAGATGTATTCCGCCTTACAACATAATCTCTATCCTTGCAAATTACAACTACAACTACAAAATCAATAACGTAGAACATTTTTCATTTATGCATACAAGCTGTTATAGAAAAGCTCCAAAACAAAAGCGGACGAACACGAATACTGACTAGCCTAGAATGACCTACGTCTCCCGCCAAACGCCTAAATAGTCCCTAAATGTCCCATGACACCCCGCGAGCCTCTCCCTCGTGCCATCAGAATTAGAATTTCTGACTGTTTCCTCCCTCACTCGTCAGAAATAAGTCTCAACCATTTTATTTCACTTAAACCTTTTACAATTCGGACGTGTGCCACACCCTAGACGAAGGCCCCAAATTTCAAAACATAACGAAAAAATTAGGCTCCCAAAACGTGCATGTGGCTACTGCTTCACAGTTTATGCATAATGCCTTCGGAGCAAAGAAATCACTACCTAAAGAACTGAAGATGGCGATTTATTATTTATTAATAGCTTTCGTGCTTATTTTGACAAAAATAGCATTCATTATCGGGATATGAAGTGATGTTTCTTGAGTAGTTCAGAAGCAAGACTGTGTACAACAGTGGAATGATCCAGCTGTGCATATGATTTTGAGACTGAATCAAACTGAACGTTCCTCGAACTGACAAGATGCACAATTGGATGAAGTTAATCACATATGGAACTCTTGTAGCTCTTCTTGTGATCTAATAAATAGAGCTTATTGGTTATCAACTGTAACAATTTTTGAACTCAAATATGATGCTCAGTGGCCCAAGTATATGACATTCTAAATATCTGTCATGCAGCTCACAAGAAGTCTTTGTTACTGACTGTAAACCTAAAGGTTTTGGATGAGACATATTCAAGTAGCTGGATTTCAGTAGAAGTAGTGACCTAATTTGCTACCTTCTTTAAAAGTGTGTTCATAGTTGTATCTAAGACAGTGTAAGTACACAGCATTTGGTTTAGGTCATTGTTTAAGACTAAATGAATATACTTCATTACTGATGTGTATACGAGCTTAGTAACAAAAAGTGGTTAGCTTGCATTTATGACACTTTACAACATTATGATCAACTTTCTGGATCTTTGTGTTACACAACAGACAGTTATTGTATAAAGATGATTTATATATACTATTTGCCATGACTGAGGCAACAACATCTTTACCAAATGATTCACGGTGTTCTGGCTCAATACTGATTGTGACATCCGCTTGCTTAACAGTAATGTGTTTGGTGGTACATGTATAAATTGTATGCAGTGAGACATGTCTTATAATTAAAACCATGCATACTAATGCCTTCACTTATATGAGACTTTGCTATCGATATATCTGCAAATGCACTAGTGTTCAGTGTTCCATCTGCAATGTCAAAATCAATCTTTGCCAGCCTTTTTCCCTCTAAAATTAATGTTTTCTCAACCAACTTTTTGTAGGATCTTAGACTAAGATAAATGTTAAAGAGCATCTGTGGAAAGGAATTGTCATGTTCCTAATTAACAATATGTGGTATTTCTCAACATATTTTTACCCTCCTTAGTTGCTCTTTGTCTACCTAAAAGTATGTTTTCTTGGACTTATTCAAAAGTTACTGGTATTTTTTGATCATGCATTTCTTTGAGGCTTCAGGATGCTTTTCTTCTATTACTGCTTTTGTGAGAAACGTTTGCTGCTGGAATTGAAAGAAGAAACTTCCAGTGTTAGTGCTCTCTGCATGTCAATAATTGTATGGATAGAGCCACAAATTTGTACATTCATCAGTTTTATTGTAAATGAAGATCTTGACAAAAAAAATACAAATAGAGTGACTAATAATATAGTATCAAAGGAATGCTAGTGATAATGAAATGTGATGTGATAATGTGATGTGATGTGCAGAATTGTGCTATTGAACACTGTAATGAGTACTGACTCAATTCAATCACTGGATAGTCGGGCATTTGAGGAAGCTCGAAAATATATCAACTGAAGACATTTGTTGATTTGGGCTGCTGAGATCGATTATGTATAAACCAGTGAGGACCAGTAACAAAACATCCTTTGTTCACAAAAGCGGTGCTCAGGCAAATCATTTAGGAACTCATGTAAGTTTACAGAAGAACGATATTGTAGGGATTGGCGGAAGTCAGTCTTGCCCGTGGTGGCAAAAACGTTTTGCAAAGTCTAAAAAACATTCGGTAGGTAGGCTTTCAGAGTCACCTTTAATTTTCCAAAATTTTTAATGCGTTGGATATCCTGTCGTAACATGCTTAATTATCACAATTCGATAATAAAAAATGTCTCAACGAGCCGTTTTTGAATTACATAACTCACTTAAAGCTAAAATAATTAAGGGTGTATTAACAGGTTTTGTCGTTGCTATGGTAATCTGTTATGGACATTTGTCTCAATCACTACACAGGATTCACGGAGCTAGCCTTATAATAATTCTACTTGTTCTTGTCGTTCTATTATTTGAAATGTTGCATCCGAATGTGGTCAACCAAGGAATATCTGGGAAATTCCTGTTTTAGTCGAGGTTCTGCGACATAACATTTCAAATCGTTCGGGAAAATACTCGTCAAACCCGGCAATCGGTTTGGTTTAGTCTCGCGCAGAAAGAGGATTACTATTTAACAATTAGATTATGAGGTCGAGATTGAATTCTGACTAAATTTCCCTCAAATAACGATTTCTAATCATTTCTCAACGTAGTATTACTTTATGCTTAAGCAAAATCGCCCAGCACATTTATGGACGAGCACTCATCGGTTCATCGTAAAATTTTGAAGTTTAAAGCCGCATAACGGTCATTTTCCCTCCTCATGGCTCTTAAGAATTCATACATCCAGTAATATTTCTAAATCTTCCTTGAAACAGCAGAGAAACTGGGAAACGTGGCCATTGTGTGGACGACCTCTTGCCACTGCACTCCAATTAACAATTAGGTTATGAGCTCGAGATTTCTATGAGGTGATAGTTGATTCAGCCTTCGGCCTCATCAACTATCAACTCATAGAAATCGAGAGCGAATAATCTAATTGTTTTGGTTTAACTTTTACTTAAATTTTCTTCAAATGACAATTCCCAATTGTTTTTGTACATCGTATTTAACTTTACGCTTTAGAAAAATCGCGCGGACTGAATTGTCGTTTGGAATTTCCTGTTGTACACGCGCTCATCAGTGTCTTCAACATTGTCTAGTTCTTCAAGGTCACGAAACCGTGAATGCCCTTCATTTCGACTTCTCAGGAATTTAATTATCCATTTACATCAAAATGTTAGTCCAAAACTTTGAAAAAACGAAAAAAAACGTCGCCATTTCCTAGACGACCTCCAGCCACTGCACACTAATAACTGATAGTGTTCAATAGCTCAGCCAATCAGATTACAGCATTTGCATCAGTATACTAGTAGAATTCTACTAATGACTGATAGTATACGAGTAGCTCAGCCGATCAGATTGCAGCATTTGCATTAGTATGCTACAATAGTAGAATTCTACTAATGACTGATAGTATACGAGTAGCTCAGCCAATCAGATTGCAGCATTTGCATTAGTATACTAGTCGAAATCTACTAAATATTGACAAATACAAACACCACTAATATCATTTGGAACAACCCTATATCATTTAATATCTTCAATCATAACAGAAATCACCCCTTCACCGGAATAAATTGAAATTATGTTAAATCAAGCTGCGATCAACACCC
>NC_138146.1:31062623-31265123 GCF_964199315.1 Orbicella franksi
GATAACATTGACGTTTAATTGGTTCTGGTTTCCACCGAGTCGCTTCGCGCCTAATCCTGTCTAGATAAAAAGGGAATGCGTTTGAGCCAAGTGTCTTGACACATAATGACCTCGGCCATGGCTCGAATCCGGACCACTCGATCTGACGACGTCAAGCGCACTAACCATCAGTCCATTCCATTCTACGTTTCGGACCTGAGTCATCCTATTAAGAGTGTGTCATTGGGGTATAGCTCTAGTAAGTAAACAGCTAAAAAGGCCATTTAGTCAGTAAACTGAAAAAATGGATTTAGTATGTAATCAGCAAAAAAGTAGATAAGTCAGTTAAATTCTATGATTTTATGACTTTTATGAGGAGGGGATGTAGACGGCCTCCGTTTGCAAATTCTCTTGCTGAAGCAAAACAAAATAATTTTTTAAAATTTTTGAAAATGAAATTTGAAAATAGAACATTTTGTTCACTGTATTGCATCACTAAAAGGAGTAGTTTTAGGTTGGTCAACCAATCACTACTCAATTCTCACTTTGGTTTGTTGTTGACACGAGGGACTTTTAAAACTATTGTTGTGTAGCAGGTAAAGTAGCAAGTATAGCGTGTGATCAAGCCAGTTTTGCAGCAGGTTTTACTATGATCTTCTTTTGAGAAGGCATTGGCATGGTTGTTTCTGTCGAGGTAATCTTTTCGCGAGCACATGTACAATTGTGTGCGGTAACAATATACGAGGGTTTCCATAGCTGTCGCTTCCTCTTTCGTTCTCATGAATGTTTATGTATCTAAAAGGTTGCTTATTAAAATTACCTTAATTAACAAAACTCGAAAATTCGCAACAAAGATAGTAGAAACGCTATCCGTCAAACGGCTGTTACCACAGCTGTTTGACTCGTTGTTCTTTAGGAGATGAAGAAGTCAAGCTCGAGAAGGCAATCCGGTCAAGTTTTGTTTTGTTTGTATGCGATTAGAAATTTGCATTTTCGTAATCTTTGGCTAGTTCTGCCCACTTCATTTTTGTCAGAACCAACTCAGTCAATGGCTATATATAGGAACTAAAACGTCCTTGGCAATCAGTTTACTGAACCATACATGCCTCGAAACAGTAATTTTCTCTCTTAAGCCCGACGTTATTTTGAAAACGCATTAGCTTTCATCGGGACAATCATTTAGGCAAGTTATTAAGGACATAAGCAAAAGCGTGTTATAGTCTTTAATTATCAACATATGAAGATTTCCATAGCTGTTCCTTCTTTTCGCATTCTCACGAGTGTTTGTTTATCTAAAAGGTTGCTTAAAATAAATTTAGCTTAGATCGACAACAAGATTGTGAAAACAGGAACCAGAGCTGAGTGTTTCCACAGCTGTTCAGAGGCGTCCAAAATTAGCGGGAAAAGAAGTGAGCCGGGCCGGGAGTAGCTAAACAGGAAGTTTTTCTTCTTCAGTAACTCCACAAAAAGTGTTTTCTTTCCATATTCTTTAACCGCTAGGTGATGATTTGTCAACTTTTCCTGACTGTTTGAACATTTAAAAGGCTACTTAACGTGCGTTTAAATAACTAAATTAAAATTAAAGCACGAGCCGTCAATGGCCTTTACCAAAGTTTTAGAAATAAAGAGGTTCGGCACAAGCTTAAGATAGATTTTCGATCAGTTCTACTTTGCTTTTAGTCCGTGTTTGAAAATAAAATAAAAATAAATCCGTCCCATGTAGTGCTGTCTGGTTTGTGTCGATGTAAGAGCTTCTTAACAGCAGTCGTTATCAACTCAACCATTATCTGTTAGTTCTAATGTAATTACTGACAGAATCAAAACCAACTTCTTCAGCGTCAGTGTGTATAGCGACTCGTTATTTTATTTCTGAAGGTTTCTTGCAAATGCGTTTTACTTCGTTTTCTTCATCAAAAGACGATGCCAGTGTGTTTTTGTCGAAGAAAATCTTTGACGTGAAGTTTATATGAAATTATTCATATATGAACTGCGGTTGTAGATGAAAGTGAACAATGATCATCGCAGTAAATTTTCCAATTTAAGCAATTGGAAAGAAGAAGCCCTGATTTTTTCAGGCTTCTACTTTCCAATTGCTTAAATTGGAAAATTTACTGCGATGATCATTCTTCACTTTCAAAATCTTTGACGTAACCAAATTTGAAACGTTCCACTCGCGGAACACTCCAATGCAACTTCATAAGTAAAATGACATATTCACATAATTTATACAGAGAGCTAAAAATGATGGTATAGATTTGAAATTGTGCACTTAAACCTATTAAAAGAAGCACTGAGCAGGTAACTGACCGCGTGAGTTAGACCGCATGCAAGAACTTTCGAGTTCAACTAGAAACTTTCGACAGACATAATAACGTTCTGCTTTCGATGTATTACAAAAATCTCTAAAGCATAACTATACTTGGCCACTTAGGTTCTTTATTTTTTCCTGTAATGTTTCATCTGTGTCTCTCCACGTAATTAAAAAACAGACTTAAATTGTCCAGAATGGATTTTACATTTGAGATCTTTTGGTATTTTTACGTCTTGTATTTCTCTCTTATTAACTCATTTATGTGTTGTTCCTGATTAATAGTAGGCCTGATGGCTGGCTAGAAGGCAAGAAACGGTAATAAAGTTTTTAATTGATTGATTGATTTATTAAGTGTCATTCTCAGAGAAAACCGGGTAGGACCAAAACATCGAGGTCGGCCGTTTACCTTCATCTTTTCACAGTATAAAAGCTATCCGAAAAGATTAACAACTATAATATTTACCGAGGTAGGCGTTCGTTTTTCTTCGAGACATCACCACATCATGATTTTGGCCTCTCATGCAAGCGGTCTAAAATGGCCAAAATTTCGGGCAACTTTAGGTGAGCCTAGAAGATACTTCGCACAAATTCCAGAAACTTCTATTTTCGCGCGATAGTATTTGTCCCCTTATTAGTTGACTGAGATATATTTGAAGTCTTCCGTATTAATTCTACGGTTTTCACGAGGTACCAAATATCACCGCCGAATCGTTAATCGGCGTGAACCAAATTTTAGCCATTTTCAGCGAGTCGTTTTTCAAAAGTGCGGCAGTTTATTTCCACAGAAAGACATTTTTCTGATGGTCTTTTACACTGTTATCAATATCCAGTGTAGTTAAAATTGGTATCTACGGGTAAACATTTCGAACTCGCCAAATCCTTACCATTATTAAGGCTATATTTTCCCGTGAAAATTCTATTCTTTACGTCACGGTGCATGGAGAAGCAAAGTGGATCCTGAGTTCGCTGGTCTTATATGCTGTTGTGGAGAACAAAGCGCAAGTTAGTAGTGAGCAAAGTTTTACCCTAAATTTAATTTAAGTTTTTAGTTCTGCGATAAGCAGGAAAGATCGATTTACGTGGAAATATCTCTGCTAATTCCGGTGAAGACCGAAGTAAATGAGCGTGTTTTTTGATCATCTTTTGGATATGTGGAAGTTGAGGATTATAGTCAGGCACTAACGGTAGCACTTTTTTGTTGGGCTTGATTCTTTTCTTGAGGAGTTCGGATCTCTCTATGTTAAAAGCTTTCTCAAATTGTGCATCAACTAAAACAGCGTTGTAATCTTGCATCTTAAGATATGCTTTGTACTCTTCGCTCCTTTTGACTAAAGATTCCTCTGTGGAACAATTACGCTTTATTCGCAACGCTACCCCATAGGGAATGGCTCGGTTACAATGAAAGGAATGCGAACTTGAAAAAGGCAAATGCAGGTGACTACCTATGGGCTTAGCATATAGATATCGGTGTAAATGAGGCCGTCCTGGAGGTGCAAAGTAAGGTCCAACATGTTTAAGCTACACTCGGAGCTCAAACTTGATAGTGGGATATAGAGAATTGATGTACTCGGTAAATTCCAGTAATTTAGGTACATCGTGAGTCCAAAGATCGAAAATGTCATCCCTATATCGCCACCACAACATAGGTCTAATTGCACCGCCAAATCTAGCTTTTTCATCAATGATTCCCATGGCCAGATCAGCATAACTACATGCATTCTTGGGACCCATAGCCATTTCATGTTTCTGAATAAAATTACAATTGGCAAATTGGCAATTGTTAGTCTGAAGACAAATCTCTACTACTTCAGTTATGCAGTCAGTAGATGAAAATTTATCGATCTCGAATGTAGTGCCATTCTAACGGCTGAAATGCCTAGATTATTGTCTATATTGGGAAACATCGCAACGACGTCCCAGAAGATTAGCAAACTCCTAGTGGGCAAGGGACCCTTTTCCCTGTTAAGATTTTGGATTTCGTTGATGAGATCTGTGGTATCCTTGACGAATGATGGTAACTTTTGCGCTAACTGCTTCAGGTAGAATTCAGTAAGGGCAGATAATCTTTCAATGGTAGTTTCGCAACAAGACGTAATCAAGCGACCCATTTTGTGTTTGTTTTAGTCGCGTTGGACTGCGACTGCTCAAGTATATTTTGGAGGTTATCTTCCACAAAGAAACGCGTCTTTGGTTCCTCTTGTTTCTCGTACAAAGTCACTGCCTGGGCGAGACTTTCTTCTATATCATCCTTTGCCCAGTCGGTTAAAACGTCCTCTGAATTTCCACAAATTGCCGCCATTCTGATTTAAAAAAAAAGATAAGCGAGGGGAAAATCAAAGCCCTTGAACAAAGGCGTTTTCTAGCTCACAATACCATTCTTCGTAACAGGATCCGAAAAGAAAGGCCTTTGAATGGTTAATAACAAAATCCCAATTATCGGCCCCTGAACTCCAGTATTGTGTGCTTTACTCTCAACCCTGTAACAAAATCCTTGATTGAGCCTTTGAACGATGGATCTTATGAATTATCTTAGGGAATAAAAAGCTAAAAACCTCTCTGACGACTGAAGGAGAAGAACACTTGTGGGTGATAAAAATGACGTGTTAATTGTATCTTATTCTATTCCTAGCGTTAAACTCTGATCTTTTATTCAAACCGTGAAGTTGAAGGGTGCAAAGTTGTGCACTCCAGAAAGCTACTCTTGTTAGCAGGCGATCGTCGATGTTATTGTGATCACTAAAACGGCAAATTTGTTCAATGATGACGAAATAAAAATCAGACAAGACATGCATTTCTTAGTTAAAGTGTATCGCAACCTCTCAAGTGTTCTTCTTTGTGTTCATGGCTGATTTGTGGTTCCGAAATCGGACTTTAAACTCGTTAGTTGTGGATCCTACGTACTGGATATTACATACAAGTGATCAAATAAATTACGTTCTTAAATTTACAGTTTTCATTGTAATCTTTGTAGGACAGTTTGTAATTGTAATTGTGACAATTACAAAGTGTCCTACCAAGAAACAACCCCTGATGCACCGCGAACAAACCGCAGAAACCGTCAAAGAAACACAACGTGGTTCAGTCCACCATAGAGCAAAAATGTAGAAACGAAAGACGGGAAAAGCTTTCTTTCACTCGTCGACCAACACTTTCCTATGGGGAATCCACTCCATAAAATCTTTAACTGGAACACTCTAAAACTGAGCTATAGCTGTATGAGCAACGTCAAGACCGTAATCTCCAGCCTCAACAAGGCTGAACTTAACGACGAATTAAAATCCTCTGATGAAACGAAGCAGGTCTGTCCGAAGCGGCTCGTGTGAATTTCAGCTTTTTGAAACACTTCATTACTCGTGCAAATTAATTCCAAACTGAACTCGAAACCGTATGATTACCTATACTGCTACTACTAATCATGACAATTACAATTTCCTCAAATGTGATTGGTGCATAAACTGGTGTATTTTGCTCTAATTAATCTGCAAAGTTGTAATCGGACTGCGTAATCGGACAGTTGGGTGTAATCGGACACCTTTAATCGGACAGTTACATTAGCCAATCATTTTAAAAGTCCTCTCCACTAAATCCACCAATCACAACATTGATTACAGTCACTATAGCTGCCAATTCATTAGAGACTGACTTAGTAAATTTGTGAAGGTTTAGTTTCCAGTGACTGTTTTGAATGAATGAATGAATGGAGGCAGATTGAACAAGGTTATGTGGAGACCTGCGAGCAGGTGCTGGGTAGGGCAAAGGCAAACAGGAAGGAGTGGATCAGCAAGGAGACTTGGGAGTTAATCGAGCAGCGAAAGGTGGCAAAAAACACCATAAACATGGCCAGAACAAGAAACCAGAAGAGAGAGGCAAGTAAAAGATATCAAGAGTTAAATAGGGAGGTGAAGAGGAGGTGTAGGAGAGACAAGAGGGCGTATGTGGAAGCAGAAGCTGAGAGAGCTGAGGAGGCTGGAAAGAGAGGTGATGCAAGGACTTTGTACGAGATCACTAGAGAGCTAAGTGGGAGGATCCAGAATACTTGTAAGCCAGTGAGAAATGAGGCAGGCGTGTTGCTCAGGACAGCAGAGGAGGAGATGCACCGGTGGAGGGAGCACTTTCAAACAGTGCTTAACCATGAGGAGCCGATCAACCCGCCAGAGGTGGAGCCAAATGACGAGCTTAACATCAGGACAGGTCACGTTACACGTATTGAAATCAAGAATGCTATAAAGAAGTTAAAAAACGGGAAGGCTGCAGGATGTGACAATATTCCACCAGAGGCAATTAAGGCGGGAGGGGACACATCAGAGGAGGTTCTTCTGGGCCTCTGCAACAGGATATGGAATGAGGAGAAGATACCAGAGGAGTGGAGAAAAGGTCTGCTAATCAAGCTGCCCAAGAAAGGTGATTTGAGCTACTGTAAAAACTGGCGTGGCATTATGTTGCTGAACATGGCAAGTAAGGTGTTTTGCAGAGTGATCCTGGAGCGCATCAAGATTGCGTTGGACGAAAAGCTGAGAGAGGAACAGGCGGGCTTTCGAGCAGGTCGAAGCTGCACGGATCAAATAGCAACACTGCGGATTATTATAGAACAGAGTATCGAGTGGCAGTCCTCCTTGTACATCAACTTTATCGATTTTGAGAAGGCCTTCGATAGTATCAGTAGAGATGTTTTGTGGAGGTTGTTGCGGCACTACGGGTTGCCTGACAAGATAGTCACCATCATCAGAGTTCTCTATGAGGGTTTCTCCGCACAGGTGGTACACAATGGACAGAAGACTCAACCATTGGATATGAGGACCGGGGTAAGACAAGGCTGCCTGCTATCTCCCTTGCTGTTTCTGGTCGCCCTGGATTGGGTGACGAGGACAGCCTTTGACAGGAAAAGAGGTATTCAGTGGACCTTTACGACATCATTAGAAGATCTTGACTTTGCCGATGATCTGGCCCTACTGTCGCACAGAATACAGGATATGAGGGATAAGACACGAGCCTTGGAGGTACAAAGTGCGAAGGTAGGCCTGAAGATCAATGCCACCAAGACAAAGCTGATGCGTATTGGTACCAAACGTGGTGATGTTGTGTCGGTAGCTGGGAAGCGGGTTGAGGAAGTGGATGAGTTCACATACCTTGGGAGCATTGTAAGCAAGAAGGGAGGCACTGACGAGGACATTCAGACACGAATTGGAAAGGCAAGTCAGGCATTTGCGATGCTGAGACCAATATGGCGATCCACGGCACTAACAACCAAGACCACGCTGAGAGTCTTTGGGACAAATGTGAAGGCGGTGCTCTTGTATGGTTCTGAAACTTGGAGACTGACCAAGGGATTGGAGCAGAAGTTGCAAGTGTTTATCAATACGAGCCTGAGGAACATCTTGCGGATTTGGTGGCCTAGAAAAATCAGCAACAAGGACCTTTGGAGTCAAACAGGGCAACGACCGATAGAGGAAGAGATAAGACAGAGAGCTTGGGGCTGGATCGGCCACACACTGAGGAAACCAGATGGACACGTAGTCAAGAGGGCACTAGAGTGGAACCCACAGGGGAAGCGAAAGAGAGGGAGACCCCAAAACAGCTGGAGACGCACGAGAATGGCAGAGTTGGCGGCGAAGCATGTTACGTGGAATGAGGCAAAAGGCACTGCACAAAATAGGGTTAGGTGGCGCGCGCTAGTTGAGGACCTATGTTCCACTTAGGAACGAAGAGGATTAACTAAGTAAGTAAGACTGTTTTGAAAGAAACTTAACGGCCATTTTGCAAGCTATTCCCATATTCTTAATTATGATATTTAAAAATGACTATTAAAAGCTTTTTTTCAAATTGTGAGAAATTGTAATGGTTATGAAAATTGGTAACAGGACATCGGGTCGTCCAATTCCGTCTGTAATCATACTCGTGATTAGCAAATCGGACTCCCGCTTCGCGGTCGTCCGATTTTGTTAATCACTCGTATGATTACAGATGGAATTGGACTCCTCTCAGTCCTATTACCATTGATAATAATAATAATAATAATAATAATAATAATGATTATGATGATGATGATGATGATAATGATAATAATAAACTTTAGTTATTGAGGATAGCACACAACAGTGGTTTATATAAAATTGCTGATTTTCTTTCAGTTTTCATTTAGTTTCTAGTGTTAGTTGAGCTATAGAGATATAACTCAGTGTCTATTTTAACAAACCTTGCACTTCAGGAAGAGAAAATATGAAATCTGCTCTAGGGCCAAAGCGGCCCATAGCTAGGTTTGGCAAACAGTTGAACTTAGTGTGACTCAGATTAGTATGGAATCATATAACACTGCATTCCGTAAGTCGAATTATAATTTGGTTTCCAAGTATTCGTCGCAGTTCTATTGATCTCAGCATACAAAAAGAACTATTTTTTTCCTTTAATACGTGGCAAACTGGCTCAAGATGAAAATGGGACCTCTTTTACTGTGTCCAAAGTTTACTATTTCTTTCATTGAAACCAAAAAAAAAAAATGACAATTTGATCTAAGCTAGCAATGAAATTACGTTTTTGCAGTATGATTACTAAAACTTGATTTCTAAGTTAATTATGATTTTACAAAGTTTGTTGTACTAAAAACTTGAGTCCAATTAACGTGAAACAAAGTGCTAAAGTTTAACTTGATTCATCTGACAACGCGCGCATATACAACTTTAAACATTTTGATGAATGCCAATATATCAACAGACAATAGTACTAAAGAAAAAACATTTTTCATTTTTTTAATGCTTTACTACAAAATATATCCAAATCTACACGTCTCTAAGGAGTGAATATGAGAATTCAAAATGGAAATATATACGTTTAATTTTCCTCCCGCAGCTGGGTGCAAATTTGCAGCATCTTTGGATAAAAAACGTTGTCTGTTTACGTCTCTCCCCCCCCCCCCCCTACTGATAACATGCTTTTCTTTTTCCTACCATGGTGAAACCCTACTGAGAAGTACTTAAGCAACCTTAAGAAAAGTTTAATTTGATTTTCAGTCACAGTATGTTTACACAATATAACAATAGTAAAAAAATATTTCAGTTGCGTTTCATACATTATTAAAACACATGTCAGAGTGCAACGCGTTTGATGAAGTGAATACAAGATTTCAAAATGAAAGTTTCTTTTTGCCTTGCTGCAGTTTTTGTGTCTAAAATTTGTTTCGTTTGCTTTACGCAGCTTTGGTGTAATATCACATCATTTTGCAAAATTACTTTGGATCAAAAAGTTGTCTGTCTCGTCCCTTAGTGACAACCTGCTTTTCATTCTAGAAGCTTGCTATGTTCAAACCCTCGAGAGAAGTGCTAAAAACAAAATTATCTCCTTAGTTTCATTTGAGTTTCGGACACAGTACGCTAAGTAAAAAATATTTCTGTTACGCTTCATACATTATTAAAACAGATGTGGTGCAACGCGTTTGATGGGCTTCAAAATGAAACTTCCTCTTTTCCTTGCGTCAGTTTTTGTGTATAGAATTTTAACATCTCGAGTAATCGCTTTGGACGAGAACTCGCTGTCCCGACTTGTTCTGACTCGTTATCATCGCCGACTCAAAGGCTTCACTTTTAACACATTTCACTCTGCTGGTCTGGTATCTTGTGCTTTGCAGTGTCAGAGAAACCCTCGGTGCGTTTCAACAAATTTTCGCGTAAATTCGACTCTTGAGGAAACAGACGGAATTTGTGAGTTGAACGACAGAGGAGTTATGCTGCCTCAAGCTATCAAAGGAAGAGCGGAGCTTGTACATGACGAAGAAACAGTTTATTCTCAATTTTACGACAGGAAGGTAAGACAATTGTGCTGCTATGATGTGCAAAACAAAACGATGCTTTGTGCTTACAAAGTATTGGCGAGTTTCCGCAACCACAGCGGCAAGGCCGAGGACAATTAAGCAAAATTGGAAGAAAAAACACTGCGACTTTAAGCGATTTAAGGCGATTTTAGGCGACTTCCGTCGTGAAAACAGAGCTTTTGGAAAGCGTTCTTCTGTTCGAAACTCCGCCTTTGAGTTTAAGTGTGGACGAAAAAAAAATTGGAAAACAGAGCTTTTCGAAACAATGACATCACGATAATCATGTGTTTTCCTACCGGAGTTTTCCTCAAAAAAAAAAAAAAAAAAAAAAAAAAAAAAATCGGTTACTGTTGCTTTTTCAAATTTCTCCGGCTATTCTGGACGAAAAACAATTTATGCGTTTTCAGAGTAAAACCTTCGTTTTCAAATTTCTCCATCGTAATGTGGACGAGACCTCACAAGACAGCTACACGAAAGAAATGTACCAAGGAAGGTTTACAACGCACGTGCACGGTTTGCCATCGTTATTGTTTGCGTATATCCTTTAAAGACATCGACTGAACATTTTTCTTTTTCCTTCAAATCGCGATTAAGGTATTTGAATGTTCTAAGCTGAGTTGCTGAACTGAGAAACCTGTTCAGTATGACATAGTGGATACTTGATTGATAAAGGTCATTTGCATCTTCTTTTATTGTCAGATTAATATAGTACTTGTAGTTTGCCCGATATATGCAATCAAGTTGTTGTACATGTCGATACTGGGTGTTATCTACTATTAAAGCCTGAAAAAGTACAGATGCATTTACCATACAACGACTTCCCGTCCAAAGCTACCTAATCATACATCACGAAATCTGATTTACAATTCAGGTTGATTAGCCAAAGAAATTAAAGTTGATCAAACTAAAATGGCACAAAATAAGCGCAATTTAGTCGCAAAAGTCACAATTTCGTCATCGTTACGGCCGTTGCCAGACTAAAATTCTTATCGGGGTAATGTCAGAATAAAACGCTTCTTTTTATATTAATTTATTTTTTTCATAATGCACCGCCTCTCACAAGTTTACCGTTCAATTTCAAAAAATATGAAATTTACCATTTAAGGGCTTTTGGAGAACAACTTTACCTTCTTGATCAAGATTTCTTCTTTATCTTATTCAGCGCATCAGTGCTCACACTGCTTGTCCTGTATACAGAAGGTCTTGTAGAATTCTATAGACAACTGGAATAGTGACTTCTTTCGTCACCAAAGGTTCGCCATATTACTCCTAAATTCTTCTTTCATTTGTCCGCAGTACAATTGTCCGCTGACTGGATGCATCAATGCAGACTCATGCGTGTTAAATGAAGTGTCGAAGGTTTACGAATGCAGTAAGTAGCTACCGAATGGAAAATATTATGATTCTCCTCTCCAGGGCCACCCGGTGTTTTGATTCTCATGAATTATTTTGGTATCTTGAATGAAAATATACGCATGAAGCCTACACCCTGCTTTTTTCCGTGCATTTTCTGTTCATATTCTGCAAGGGAAAAAGCTCAAATGACAAACGATGTCAATACAAATTTGGACTTAGCGCGGGTGGGAAATGTACATAGCAATGTACACTATCTACCGTCCATAGGCAGGCAGGCACTTTAATTCAAATCTCCATTCCAGCTCCTATGAAAAGCTGTGCTGACCTGTACAATGCTGGTAAAACAAGCAGTGGTGTTTATACAATAGACCCTGATGGTTCAGGAGCCTTTGATGTTTTCTGCGAGCAAACAACAGCCGGTGGAGGGTGGACAGTGCTCCAGAAGAGGATAGACGGTTCTGTTGATTTCTACCGCGACTGGGCCGACTATAAAAAAGGCTTCGGTAACCTGAATGGCGAGTTTTGGCTGGGTTTGAACAAGATACATCGCTTGACCAACAGTGATACTTTCAAGCTTCGAGTGGATCTAAAGGACTGGGAAGGAGAGACCAGATTCGCCAAGTACGACAAGTTTGCAATTGGGGATGAAGCTTCTAAGTACCGTCTGAGTCTTGGCTCATATTCAGGTACATCATACAAGTTATGAAGCTACAGCCAGGATCTAATTAATTGATACACTTGCAAATTTTATATGTAAATGTGAATTGTGAGGAAATATAGTATGTTATTTTATGTTATATTATGGTGTAAACCGTTTAGACTTTTAAACATTTCATCACGTATTTTTGTTATTTTGCCCCCTTTTCAGGATCGGCTGGTGATTCTCTTGCCAGGCATCGGGGTTATCCCTTTACCACCAAAGATCAGGACAACGACAGCTTTGGTTCAAATTGTGCTGTGTCCTACAAAGGAGCCTGGTGGTACACGAGATGTCATGACTCCAATCTGAATAGCCTTTATCATGAAGGCGGACCACACTCATCACATGCTGATGGTATCAACTGGAAGCACTGGAAAGGACATAAGTACTCCATGAAACGAGCTGAGATGAAAATCAGACCAGTCAACTTCTAAAACTGGCGTGTTCTTGGTTTGCCTTGCACATTATAAACGACTCTATTCTCACACAGTTTAATAACCATCGATTCATTATAGTGCCTTGAAATATGAACAAACCTATTAGAGCTTTTAAGCACTGACGATTCCCGTCAGTCTTCGTTGATAATCCAGGCCTGGTCAATCGATAATGTATTCTTCAGCAATATCGACTGAACAAATCAACAATAACTATTTAACCATCTATCATTTTTTTTCCCGGACAATGAGACTGGAGGGTTTTACACTGCAACTCTTGCCTGAGCTCTTTCCGGTGTCGTAGACTAACAAAGTAGGATGTAAAGCCCAAGATGTTTCTGTTATTAGTTGTTTCTGTTCCCGTTATTTTGTTGATGAATGTTAAAGATGCGCTTATTATGAAGGTCAAATGACTCAATAAAACCATTACAGAGAGATTTTGTAAGTTACTTTATCAGCGTAACTTGTAAAAGGACAAAAAAAATTTCTGACAACTATCGATACCGATCAATACCAATCGATGAATCAATCGTTGTCGATTACCATCGGCAATCGCTAACAATCGAACTCACAACAAATAACAAATTAAATCATCATGATATATGTGAAAAAGGTGTGATTTTTACAAGTACTGAAAGAAAAAGGTTATTCAAGCGCAATGAATTCCATGTTGCCGTGCGTCTGTTCAGTAATAGATCACTGATAACGTCAAAATGTGGCGAGAACAAAAACGTGACATAAGAGGCGATAGCCGAGTGTGTCACTGATGTTCTTACCACATTTTGATGTCTTCTGTGATCTATTACTGAACAGACGGGCGCCGAACTGCGAAATCTCCAAATCTTGAAAGAAAATGCTGGAATGTTAAGTGTTTGTCATCAGAGCAACCCTGTGAGCCGAAAAGCTTGAACGTTGCCTTGGATATAGCAGGAGCTAAAAAATACGCTTGGAAACCTTGCGGTTGCGGTCAACACTGGAGGCCATTTGATTCGAGTTTTGAATGAAAGGAGCGTTATAGACGGTGGAAATTTGTGACTTCTGTGGTTGGTGATTCTCAAATCAGCTTACCGTATAGTATCGGAGACACCTTTTGGCTTATGGCTGCGATACAATTGGCCGCGAGTTGTAGTGTGCTATACTTTGCTCGCTCCTGTGCCCTGAAACGGACTGGAACATTCGCGTCGGAAAGCAAGGTTATGTATTTATTTTAACTGATTTTAAGAAGTGATGTTTTAACGTTTCATTCCTGAAATCAATCTGCGTCAACAATTATCTTGAGACTAAGAAAAGTTGAATTTTTTAAACCAATTAACCTCATAAACATTTTGTTGATTGGGTCGACTGAGACTGCTCGAGTATATTTTTTGAGTCATTTTCTTAAAAAAAAGAACGGCTTTTTCTTCTTCCTCCTGCTTTTCGTACCTGATCAATGCCTCGACAAGACGTTTTTGTACTAGCCTGCAGAACAGGTGGATTAGCGGTCAGAGAGCGAAACGCGATACAGAAACCTTATCTTTCGCCCAGTCACGTAAAATATTAGCTACATTCTCAAAAGTTTCCGCTATTTTAAAACACAGAACAAGAGAATCTCTAACACAGACGGAAAAACTTTGTAATGATGACGTTAATCGTGCGTCTGTCCTCTAATAGATCATAGGCGAGAACCAATCAAAATACGAGAATAATCTGGGTTTTTTTATGTAATTAATAAATTTGACGTCAGATTTTCATGCGTCTGTCCTGTTATGGATAATGAATTTCGTCATACAATTGTCAAAGTGGCTGTGGATCTACGAGGCGATCCGCAGACTACTTTGACAATGTTATGGCGAAATTGAGTGTCAATAACAGGACAGACGCATGAAAAACTGACGTCAATTTGTTTTTTAAAATAACAACATCCCTTACAATCTCATGGGTCTGTCCGCTTATTGACGATGAAAATTAGCCAATGAGCGCACGAGAGTTTCTGCAGTTATTGTAAAATTGTGTTCAAACCCAACTGTCCCGACACCCATTCGGAAAAGAAGACAATGGATGTATTTGTGACTCACCAGGCCCTTAAATTTTGCTGTTCCCCGTTGATATACTCACGAACGTTTTGTAAACAGACTTCTTTCGGTTCCCTCCCTTGGTTGAGCTTTAGTGAACGATATAACTTAGTGTCTATCCGGAAATAGTAAGGCCCTCAGATTTGACCTAAAAGTGTCAAATCAGTGTAACTTAAACTAGTATGGGATCATCTAGGACATCATATGATCATTTTTCATCACCACTGTTTCTTGGTAGGAGTTTTGCGTTTCGGACCGTTTTCATGTACCGTTTACGTGGACATAATTCGTTTTTTTGTTTTCGAAAATTCAAAGTTCGAGTGCCGTATAACAAACTGTATCCTAGCATAAATATTTGGTCCAGGATTTAACACAGCATCGCCTAATAGTAGTAAAATAGGTCTGAATGCAGAGTCTGAATTATTGTATACGTAACAAGTTGTATGAGCCCTTGGACTTTTGACCCTGATAGGTCTGACAGTAATTTTCGCGCGGAACCACCATTTCGTATTGTTATCCTTGCGAAGGAAGAGGTTGACTAAGCGAGCTGATGTAAGCAAGTACTCGACTAGAAACTTGCCACAGCTAAATATCCCTTTTTTTAAAACTAGCTGCTACTGGCCAGAGAACATATCATTATAAGACTGTCTGAAACTCTTTAGAGTCTACCTTACGTTTTTGAGAATCCAGTAGCATTTTAAAAAAGACCCCGAGGCATAAACGTTTAAGAAAATTCTTAGCTTCCTAGATTATTGACTAACTTCGGGGCGGAAAAACGCGGAGCTCCTGATTACAGTAAGTTAACCTGGCATTAGCGAGCGATCCAATCGAAAACCAGTACTTCAAAAAACACGTGAGCTCAAGTAGCTAAAAACCTGAGCCCGCGATATGGTCAAGTGATACTGGTCGGATACCTTGTTTTGACAGCTGTCAATTAGCAATAACATGAATCCAACATCAAAGACGTACCTATGTTTGTGGTGCTACTCTTTACTGCTACTCTTATTTTTCAAGGTGAAGGGATCGGCTCGCGCAGGCGCAGTGCAAGTAGCGTACGCACAATCACGTGACAACCGAGTTTTTGGGCCCTGGTTACCAAAGACTCTAAGGTATGAAGCTCCGCTTGCGCGACTTCCACGGGCAGGAGCTCCGCTATAATTGTAAATTTTAAAGTTATTGTTCCTGAAAAGCTCTGGTGGAGACGAGAGGTATGTAGTTCTTCTAAAAGCCTAAAAAAACAATGCACGTTTATAGTGTTCAGAGCTTTTTTACCAGTGTTACTCAGTAAAAATTAAAGTTCGGTCTAAAAGAAAAAGAAAACGAAATAGTATTGTTACTAAAACTTTCTAAAGCATTTAAGATTTTGGAAAGTGCATGAAAGGATGGACCAGCATCTCATCCAGGGGGGTGTAGAAATACTCCTAGTCGTTTCATACCACAGAAACTGGGAGAAGCTCCGGCCTGATGGGCCACTGGGCTCTTATACAGACTTAACGTTACGTTACGTTACCTCGCCTTACCCTACCTTGTGATGCGTTCCTTTACGTTATATAAACAATAACCTCCATTTGGTGCCAAAATATGCGCGAATATTTGTCTCAACACATTATCTGTTCGAGAAACGAACAGTTTTCCGTGAGCTTTGACGAGCAGATGATTTCCAAGGACAATTTTCCGAATTCATTATATAACTGAGAAAACTACTTCATTGTGATTGGGTGAGAGGAGGCACATGTATCGTTAACTTTTAATTTGCACTGCAGTGATTTTTCCGGCCACATTTAATATAAATGAGTAATCGTATGAAAGCTCAATCAATTAAGTATTTACACTACGAGTGATATTTGAAAATCCTTTCAAATTGAACTCGCCTAAAGACCCCTGCAGTTTGAGTGGATTTTCAAGTGTAAATCCTTAATTACACTCGCATTCATACGATTACTTATACATATTTTCGCACCAAATGTAGGCTATTGTGCTTATTATCCTTCAAACATTTTTGGTAACGCGCGTCGTTTTGAAAATTGGGGAATATCACTCGAATATTCCCCATCTTTGGCGAGGGCATATTCAGTCACGTGACGTGTTTAGACCAGTCGTGGGCGGGCAAAAATATTGATGGATTATAAGTTTTGATCATGATATGCCAACAACGTTGAAGGCACTGAACACTGTCGGAGGGTCTCACCTTTCTATCTACAGAGGCTCTTTAAAAGAAATGTTAAAGAACATAGACTTCAGAATAGTCCCTTTAAAAGCAAAAAAAAAAAAAAAAAAAAAAAAAAAAAAAAGGAAAAGAAAAGAAAAGAAAACACGTTTATAGTGTTAAGAGCTTACCATTTCTATCAGTGTAATTAAAAATTACAATTCGATCTAAATAAATATTTTTTGCAGCGCGATTAATAAAATTAGATTTCTAAATCAATAAAGATTTTACAAAGTTCGTTTTCACTAGAAACCGGCGTCCAACCGCCTGTTTATAGAGCCTTAAAAATTTTGATGAATGTGAATATATCAGTAGACAATAGTATCGAAAAATTAATCATTTTCATTTTTTCTATGCTTCACTATAAAAGATATCCTAATCTACATATCTGTAAGGAATGAATGCTAGAATTTAACTGGACATTTATTCGTTTACTTTACGCAGCTTGGGTGTAATATTACATCATCTTGCAAAATCACTTTGGATCCAAAAAGTTGTCTGTGTCGTCCCTTATTGATAACCTGCCCATGCTTGGAGCCTTGTATGTTGAAACCCTTCTGAGAAGTGCTTAAGCAACCTTAAGTAAAGATTAATTTGAGTTTCCATCACAGTATGTTTCCACAACATAACAATAGTAAAACATATTTCAGTTACGCTTCATACATTATTAAAACACAAGTAGTGCAAGATGTTTGATGGAGTGAATACAGGACTTCAAAATGAAATTTTCATTTTTCCTTTCTGCAGTTTTTGTGTCTAAAATTTTCACATCTCGAGTAATTGCTTCGGACGAGAACTCACTGTCCCGGCTTGTTCTGACTCGTTATCATCGCCGACTCAAAGGCTTCACTTTTAACACATTTCACTCTGCTAGTCTGGTATCTTGTGCTTTGCAGTGTCAGAGAAACCCTCGGTGCTTTTCAACAAATTTTCGCAAAGCTTCGACTTTTGAGGAGACAGACGGAATTTGCGAGTTGAACGACAGAGGAGTTATGCCGCCTCAAGCTATCAAAGGAAGGGAGTTTGTACATGACAAAGAAACAGTTTATTCTCAATTTTACGACAGGAAGGTAAAAACAAATGTGCTGCTATGATATACAAAACAAAATGATGCTTTGAGCGTACAAAGTTTCGGGGAGGTTCAGTAACCACAGCGGCAAGGCCGAGGACAACGTCGATTAAATTTAATTTATATTCTACGAAATAATTTCGCTATTTTCTGAATATGTTTAATATCTCATTTCAGTATTAGAACTATCCTCAGCTAGGTATGTAAAGACATCGCTCCGTTCCAACCAGAACTGTTGTTTATTAGTTTCGCGTCATGGCTGATGTCCTCCAGAAAAAAAGCAAGATTTGGTTATCTTACGTTGTTGTTTCCTCAGAAGACAGTTAAATACACTATGGCGAAGAAATTTGAAAACACAGCTTTATTTCTTCGGTTAGGCCTACCGTCCACACTTATCCGCCAACAAAACGGAGCTTTTGAAAAACCCTCTTCGAAACGCCGGCTTTGAGTTTAAGTGTGGACGCAAAAAAATAGGAAAACGGAGCTTTTCAAAAAGGATGACATTACGATAAGGATCTCATTTCCTTGCCCGAGTTTTCCTCAACAAAAATCGGAGAGGAACGGTGTTTGCTGCCTTTTCAAATTTCTCCGGCGTAGTGTGGACAGAAAACATGCAATGCGTTTTCAGAGTAAGAAAGCCGTTTTCAAATTGCTCCGGCGTAGTGTGGACGACGCCTCACAAGACAGCTACCTGTAAGAAATGTACTAATGAAGGTTTACAACGTACGTGCATATATTGAATGGTCTGCCATCGTTGTGGCTTGCATATATCCTTAAAGACATGGACTGAACCTTTTTCTCTCTCCTTCAAATCACAAGTAAGGTGTTTGAATGTCTTAAGCTGAGTTACTAAAACATCTTGTTCAGTTTGGCATTGTGGATAGTTGATTGGTAAGGGTCATTTGCATTTTCTTTTATTGTCAGATTATATATAGTACACGACTGTAGTTTGCCCGAAATATGCAATCAAGTTGTTGTACATGTCGAAACTAAGTGTTATCTAACATATAAACCCTGAGAAAAGTACAGATGTGTTTACCACACAACGACTTCTCGCCGTCCAAAGCTAGCTAATCATACATCATGAAATCTGATTTACTTATGACTTACAGAATTCTATAGAGAACTCGAATAGTTACTTGTTACTTTTCATCCCCAAACGTTCGCCATATTACTCCTAAATTCTTCTTTCATTTGTCCACAGTACAATTGTCCGCTGACTGGATGCATGAATGCAGACTCATGCGTGTTAAATGAAGTGTCGAAGGTTTACGAATGCAGTAAGTAGGTACCGAATGGAAAATATTATGGTTCTTGTCTCCAAAGTCGCTTGGTGTCTTAATTGTCATGAATTATTTTGTGTATCTTGAATAAAAATATACGCATGAAACCTTCACCCTGCTTCTGTCCTTTCATTTACTCTTCATATTCTGCGAGGGGAAAAGCCCAAGCAGACAAAAGATGTCACTACAAATTTGGACTGAGCGCGGGTGGGGAATGTACCTAACACTCTGCACTATCTACCGTCCATAGGCAGGCAGTCACTTTAATTCAAATCTCCATTCCAGCTCCTATGAAAAGCTGTGCTGACCTGTACAATGCTGGTAAAACAAGCAGTGGTGTTTACACAATAGACCCTGATGATTCAGGAGCCTTTGATGTTTTCTGCGACCAAACGACAGCTGGCGGGGGGTGGACAGTGTTCCAGAAGAGAATAGACGGTTCTGTTGATTTCTACCGCGACTGGGCCGACTATAAGAAAGGCTTCGGTAACCTAAATGGCGAGTTTTGGCTGGGACTGGACAAGATACACCGCCTAACCAACAGTGATACTTTTAAGCTTCGAGTGGATCTGGAGGACTGGGAAGGAGAGACCAGATTTGCCGAATACGACATGTTTGCAATTGGGGATGAAGCTTCTAAGTACATTCTCAGTCTTGGATCATATTCAGGTACATCCTTCAAGTTATGAAGCTACAGCCAGGATCTAATTTTGCGACCTCTTTTCGTGCATTGCTAGTAAACGTTAACCGAACATATTTCAGTCTATACACGCTGTTAAACACAGCAGAAAAACAAATTTATAAACTAGTTGATTTTATCTGTCAATGTAAATTGTGGCGAAATATAGAATGTTGTGTTCTGGTGTAAACGTATGAACTTTAAACCATTTCATTATCAATATTCATGATTTTGTGTGCTTTTCAGGATCGGCTGGTGATTCTCTTGTTAGGCATCGTGGTTATTCTTTTACAACCAAAGATCAGGATAACGACTGTTGGGGTAAAAACTGTGCTGTGATCTTCAAAGGAGCCTGGTGGTACTGGGAATGTCATTACTCTAACCTGAATAGTCTGTATCATCAAGGTGGTGAACACTCATCATATGCTGATGGTATCAACTGGATGCACTGGAAAGGATATCACTACTCCATGAAACGAGCTGAGATGAAAATCAGACCAGTTAACTTCTAAAACTGGTGTGTTTTTGGTTTGCCTTGCACGTGTGAATGACTCTTTTGTCACACAGTTTTATAACATTTGGCTCACTGTACTGCTTTGAAACATTATAAGTTGCTTCAAGAGTCTAGATAACAAACCTGTTAGAACTTTTAGGCACTGACGATTCCGGTCTTCGTTGTTGCTCCTGGGTGATACTATATAAGAAAGTGTAGTTAGCTGGCACCAAGTTAGTTATTTTCACCAAATTAAACCATCGTGATATATGTGAAAAAAGGTGTGATCTTTACAACAAGGACTGAAGGAAAAAACGGTTACTGGAACGCAAAATGTAATGTCTTCGACCCCAACTGTCGCGACTCTCATTTCCAAAAGAAGACAGTGGATGTATAATTGATTAAATATGCAGTTACATTTTTCTGTTCCCCGTTGACATATTCTCGAGCCTTTTGTAAATAGACTTCTTTCGGTTCCCTCCCTTGGTTGAGCTTTACTGAACTATATAACTCAGTGTCTAGCCGGAAAAGAGGAAGTCTGCTATAAGCCCACAGATTTTCGGTCTAACTTAGACTAGTATGGAGTCATCTGGAATATGATCCCGCATTTCAGATTTCAATTCGGTTTCCAAGCGTTCGTCGCGATTGTTTTGATCTTGGGTGATCTTAGGAAGTCTTTGGTCTTCGCAAGTTTATGGAACTTGCACAAGGCTTGGTCCATAAACTTGCAACAACAAAAAACAACAAAATCAAAACAACAAAATCAAAAAACTCTACTAATATTGGTCTAATAAGGATCTTAGTAGCTTGTTCTGAATAAAATTTTTTTGGGGGATCTATGGTCGAAACGTCGTCGGATGTTCTCCAAAATCTGCATAAATGTTCAAAACTGATTGGGAATGATGTAATGACATTTGGATAATCTTGCTAGAAAATCTTCCTTCCTTCGAATCCTTGTTAAGCCGTGGTGCTTTTTTTTTTGCAAACTCACTGTCAAAGCAAACCAAATATGAGGCAAATCTGAGCGATCTGATGGGTTTTTTCTGGGTAGGGGTTTTGCCATAAAGAACGTTTTCATGTACCGTTTACACTGTCATAAGTCGTGCTTTATTATTATTTTTTAACGAAAATTCAAGGTTTCAGTGCCCTATAATAGAGTACTTCCTAGTATACATATTTGGTCGAGGATTCAACTCAGGATCGTATAATAGTTGTAAAATAGGTCTGAATGCTGAGTCTGAATTGTTGTATACGTAACAAGTTGTATGAACCCTTGGGCTTTTGACCCAGATAGGACTGACAGTAATTTCCACGCGGAGGCGCCATTCGGTTTTGTGATCCTTGCGAAGGAACAGGCTCACTAAGCGAGCTCATAGAAGCAAGTACTCGACTAGAAACTCGCAACAGCTAAATATCCCCCTTTTAAAATCCAGCTGCTAGTGGCCAGAGAACTGAACATATCATTATAATACTGTCTGAAACTCTTTAGAGTCTACCTTAAAATTTTGCGAATCCGGTAGCAACTTTTACGAACCCATCAAAATTCTTAGCTTCTAAGAAAATTGACCAAGGTCGTTTAATGATTGGAATTTTAACTCGGGCCTCCGTAGGAAAGCCCGAGTCTTAAAATGCAAGCGTTTTGGTCGCCAAAACGGGGGTTATGGTCTCAGGCGTTTCACGCGTAAACCGTGGAAACCGGGTACGAGATATGCAAAACAAAACAATGCTGTGTATGTACAACTGAAGTACTGGGGGGTTTCAGCAACCACAGCAGCAAGGCCGAGGACAACGTCGATTTAATTTTATCCATATCCTACGAAATATCTTCACGATTCTCTGAATCTGTTTAGTTTGTTTGTCGGTATTAGAACTGTATTTCTTAAACTCATAAAATTTATCTCGTTTAAACAAGGGAAATCATCACCGTGACGGTGTTCAGATATCTGATCTTTATTACCATAGATCTTTAAGATTTTATTTCTCCGTTTTCTTCTTGTAGTTGTTAGTTTCGATTGACAAGATATACCAAACACTCAAGACCGTGTTTGACCACGTTACGAAACACCCGGAATTTCGTCAAAAATACTCCACTGCGTGTCGTGGTTTCAACTCTCTGCTCGGTGTTTGAAAATGTGGTCATATACGGTCTTTCGTGTTTGATATAGTACTCTGTTAGCAGCTAGCTATGTAAAGACATCGTTCGATTCCAACTAGAGCCATTGTTGATTTATTTCTCGTAATGGCTGACTTTCTCCAGGAAAAGCAAGATTTGGGCGCGTCCACTCTAGGCCTGAGAAATTTGAAAACTCAACGTGACATCTACGGTTAGGCCTGCCATCCACACTCAGTATAATCCGTCAAAAAAATGGAGCTTTTCTAAAACGCTCTTCAAACCGGATGAATCTGAAAACCCCGCCGTTGCGTTCTAATGTGGGGGGAAAAATTTTGAAAACGGAGCTTTTCGAAAACTATGACGTCACTATAATCATGCAATTTCCCTGCCCGAGTTTTCCTTCAACACAAATCCAAAATGGCCGCTGATTGTTGCCAAAATGAGCAGTGATTGTTGCGTTTTCAAATCTCTCCGGCGTACTGTAGACAGGCGCACTGTAAAATTTTAACCGAGGTAATATCAGAAGAAAACGCTTTTTTTTGTATTGATTTATTTTTTTCAAATGCGCAGCCTCTGACGCGAACTTGTCGAAACTTGAAATAAATATATAAATTCCAAACTTTTTACCGATGTTAGGGCCTCGGGTCGCCTGTTAATAGCTATGGCCCTGAGAGTGGTATGGTCTGCGAGGCAACTATATTTGTGTTTCAGATATTTTCTGCCGAGGTTTAGTTAATTTTGGCCACGCCTACAAACATCTTGTGTCAACTGGTGAATAAGCTAAGCGAACCTAGAGCTCTCTTGTCCTGTCTGATCGGGCTTTTTAGCCTAGAGTTTTTTCATTGGATGGAAATTTTGTTGCCTGCGTCGTCTTACGAATTGCCGGCGGCGAAATGAAGTAGCATTGGAACTTATCCGGCACGAACATTCCCACAAGTTTGGTGCTCAATTACAAAAAATATGGAATGTACCATTCAAAAGACACCTTTAAGTTTTGATAAAGATTGCTACTTGTTAATTTTCATCCACATAGAGATGGTAACTTGTTAATTTTCATCCACAAACGTTCGCCACATTCGATCTCCTTTATTCTCCTTTCATTTGCCTACAGCACAATTATCCGCTGACTGGATGCACGAATGCGGACTAATGCGCGTTAAATGAAATGCCCAAGGTTTGCGAATGCATCGGTAGGTAGGAAAATAATTAATGGAAATATTACGCTGATTGTCAAATTGCGTAATGTTTAATCTTGGAAACTTTTATCACGTCCATGTGATATTAATCATGGAGTTTGTTTTCAAACCTGGTATTTCATATCAAAAGGTATACCAAAAGGTATTATTTCAACTTTTTAAAATTGTTCTTCCCAAGACTTGATTTTCCACTGCAAAACTTGTATGTATACTGAAAACTCGAGTGACTGAAAACTTAAGTTTCTTTTCCTTTTCTTTTCTCATCTAAATTTTGTAGTTATACTTTAGTTTGTAGGTCCACACCAGTTTTTTAGTTGCCATTTAATTACCTACATGACAAAGAAAGTATTGTCTTTCTGTCTTTCTGTCTGTCTGTCTGTCTGTCAGACATTGCATTATTGGTATTTATTGCGCCGAGTGCACTATTGGGATGATCCAGTGGGCTGGCGATGAAGGGGCTGGAGTGGGTTGGGGCAGGTACCTGTTTGTACGGCGTAAAAAGTGTTGTACATTTTTTGTCAGAAGACCCCTAGTTCTCTTTGTGTTACTATTCTTTGAAGAACAAAAGCAATTTGCTCTTTACGCGCGCTCAGTTAAGTGGACTACAGACTACAGACTACGATATCGACTACAGACGAAGTAAACGACACATTTCTCGCGAACGCTGTCTGCTTTTCCTTGTGGTAGGACCATACGTTTGAGAATGGCACGGTTAAGGTGATACGCTTTGCTCCCGTTTCCAGAACCACACAGAGTGATGCTCTGATAAGTTATTTTTGTACCTTGAATAAACTTAAAACATAAAACCTTCACACTACTTGTCCTTTCATTTTCTGTTCATATTCTCCACAGGAAAAAGCCCAGGCTGACTACCGATGCCAATACAAATTTGGACTGAGCACAGGTTGGGACTGCACATTGCACTCTGCATTACCTGAGATTATCTCACGGCACTAGTTGATCATGAAGTCACCGTTCATACGCAGGCAGTCACGTTAATTCAAATCTTCCTTGCAGCTCCAATGAAAAGCTGTAATGACTGTACAACGCTGGTAAAACAAGCGGTGGTGTTTATACAATAGACCCTGATGGTTCAGACGGTTGAGGGTGCACTGTGTTCCAGAAGAGGATAGACGGCTCCGTTGATTTCTACCGCGGCTGGGCCGATTGTGAGAACGACTTTGGTAACCTGAATGGCGAGTTTTGGCTGGGACTGGACAAGATACACCGCCTGACCAACAGTGATACTTTCAAGCTTCGAGTGGAATTAGAGAATTGGCAGGGAGAGACCAGATTTGCCGAGTACGACATGTTTGTAATTGAGGATGAAGCATCTAAGTGCATTCTTAGTCTCGGATCATATTCAGGTACATCCTACAAGTTATGAAGCTACAGCCGGGATCTAATTTTGCAGCCTCTTCTCGTGCACCGCTAATGAACATTAACTAACTTAAATCAGTCTATAAACGGTGTTTGTTTATTTGTTCGTTTCCTTTTGAAGAACGAACGAGTTTGGCTCGTTGTGAAGATCGGAGTGATACCATTAAAGGAGCTTAGTCAGGGCACATACGCGGTTATTTTTGCAACGCAAAAAATTAACTTCAGTTTCAAGGAAACTTGAAAATAGTAGTTACGAAGATATAAAGAAAATTAGTATAGGTAATCATACGGTTCCGAGTTCAATTTGGAATTAATTTGCACGAGTGAGTTTTTCAAAAAGCTGAAATTGCACGAGCCAGCCGATCAGCCGATCAGAATCGAGTAATTTTTTCATGCATATTATTGAAGAGATAATAATAAACCATTAAGGAACGTGTACGGTTTAGGATGGTGAAGCTTAACACGGATTACAAACCTCAAACTTGAAATATTTAGGCTAAACTTTTCAAGCAGCACAAATGACTTAGCTCCTTTAAAGGACCCTAGTCAGCCTCAGCCATTTTCGATGTAATGGAAGTTATTGATATTGCTTTACTGTAAGTTGTGTTCCTGAAAGTATATTTAATTATCCTTAGTAGTTTCACACTGATTTCCTTCGTTTCGACATGCTCCGAATAAAATATAATAGCCAAACTCTCGCATGTAAACAAAAAGAAAGGTGTGGCTGACTAGGGCGCTTAAAAAGCGTAAAGCAACAAGACAATTCCACATATTCCACGAGCGCGCGTTGGATATGAGATAAGCAGCCACCGAAGCGCGTTGCGCCGAGTTGGCTCAGTAATCATCCCATATCCAACAAGCGCGAGTGGAATACTAGCAGCTTTTTACTAAACACGAAACATACTTTTATTTCTAAATCCTCATCTATCTTCGCGATTGTCTGCTTTTCAGGACTGGCTGGTGATTCTCTTTCTACTCATAGTGGTAAACGCTTTAGCACCAAAGATCAGGATAATGACAGCAGCAGCAGAGACTGTGCTGCGGAGTTTAAAGGAGCCTGGTGGTACAAGTCATGTCGTCAGTCCAACCTGAACGGTTTGTATCATCACGGCGGACACTCTTCAGTTGGTGATGATGTCAGCTGGTATCACTGGAAAGGACCTAATTACCCCATGAAGCGAGCCGAAATGAAGATCAGACCAGTTATCCTCTAAAACTGGGGCGTTATTGGTTTGCCTCGCACAATGAGTGACTTTATTGTCGCTCAGTTTTATAATATTTGACTCACTGTACCGCCTTGAAATATTAAAAGCTGCTTCAAGAGGCTAGATAGCAAACTTGTTAGCCTGACGATACCCTTCTTCGAAAGTGCAGTTAGCGGACACCTATTTAACTCTGGTAACCAAAATCATGATACATATGAAAAAAGGTTTGATCTTCACAACAAGGACCGAAAGAAACAAAGGTTATTGCACCGAAATATTAAATGTCTCATGCATCAACCGACCCAACTCCCATTCCCAAAAGAAGACAATGGATGTATCTCCGATTCACTATGCATTTAAACTTTTGTGTTCCCCGCGGCTATTTTCTCGAACCTTTTGTAAATGGTCTTCTCTGGGTTTCCTGGTCCAGTTCTATCCCCTCCCTCTATAGAGGACCAGAATTGGTCTATTGGTTCCCAAGCATCCTTAATCATCACTACCCAGGCCTCTCAGGCCTGATCACGACCTAGCTGGCGTTGGGACGAGCAAGTTTCAAACCAGTTTCTAGCAGAGAGAGACGCCCAAAGTGTAAAATTGAGTTCGTAGGAGATCATACTTAAAGTTGTCAAATGCCTTCGAGATGTCTATTGAAAGCACAATCAACAACATCTTAGTCTCGTCCGAGGTATAACTCCTCAAAAAAGACCTCAAAGACAAGTCCCAACGTACACTACGTTTCTATTTTAATATCTCTCTGAAAGTTGCATATCTTTCCACCTGACAAATATAGTTAAGAACTAAAAATAGCAGCTACATTTAAGGTCCAGCGGGGCCCTCGCTCGTTAGGGACGGACCATTATTTTTTGAGGGGGGAGGGTTCGGCGATTTCGAAAAAGTTCCTGCACAGTACAACTGGAAAAAAATCGTGCAAGGGAAGCCATGGGGAAAAAATCAAGAACAAGCATTCTACTATTCAGGTCCTGTTTTTGACGTTAAAGAAAAATTGTTGCACAAGCTATTGCCCACCAAAAAAACAATCATATACAGCTTAAAGGTGCCAAAAAAAATCATGCCCCCAAAAATTGCCTACCCCGCCCCCCCCCCCTTAAAAAAAAAAACAAAACAAAATGGTCCGTCCCTTAATAGATTACAGTTATTAAAAAAATATTTCTCATTCTCTGAATTTTTACCATAGATTCCGCTAAAAATTTTCTGTTACACTTAAAGGTTGTTGCGTCTTACTGTGAACCGTTGACGAGGATTTTTCAAGGTGTTGTAGTAAACACGGCAGAAAATGCAATTTTGTGTCCAAGTCTTCGGCTACATTAGAAAGACAGTGAAATACTTAAACGATTACATAATTTAGTGATAAAAGGTAACCTCTATTGTGCTATGACAGAGGTAAATATCACAATTCAGGACTTATTGAGGTTTTTGGCATTACAGTAAATGAAGAAATGTGTAAACAAAGTTAACAGAGGGGAATGGTTATGAAACCCAACAAAGTTCTTTGTTGTGTGTTTTTGTTCGCTTTTTTGGCCTTGACCGTGCACAAAACACCATAGTTGTTTACTACTGACCGAGGAACTAACCAATAGAAACGTGTTGGTTTCCTAATTCATGCATAGTGTATGAGCGCAAAACAAAAAATTGTGCACGGTCGTGGACCTTCCACATAAATCTTAGCATCTTTGTTTGCTCCCTTGATGTTTGCCGGGCTTCATAACCAGTCCCCTCTATTAGCTATGGTGTAAAATTAGATTTTTTGACCATCAGTCATCTCTACGAAGCGTTGTACAAGTGTTGAAAATCCTCCTCTGTTATGAGACAATAGAATTTACCAAGTTTACCTTCCTCGTGAGTCAATTCCTAAACCTCAAAATCCGCTACAAAACTGCAACTATTCTTGCTTTCCGAACCCTGGTCACACCCAAGACCATCCGAACCAGTAATAAAGACAACAAAATGTGCTGTTCAAAGCTGTGGACAAGCTACATTCGGGCGTAGGGGCTTCCAAACTGAGAACAACAATTCATATATACTAATACAAGGAAACAATCTTCTCCTTATCGATCGCTTACCACACGTATTATCAAGAATATTCCGAGTACCCATCAGTCCTCGAGGTTTGTAAGTTAATACATACATAATGAGAGCAAGAGTCCTACGATTGAATTGTACGTTAACTCGTTTAAATATTTGTGGTATATATGTCCGTTCGCTAATCCACAGTCGAATTTGAGAAAACAGAAAAATTGACAGAAATCATTCAATTATGGGACCGTGTTCAAGTCGAAGTTCAACATCGTCCGTGACGCCAACCGCACGGGATATAAGAAAGAAATAAATATTGACCTGGCACCATTTTCTCCACAGCAGAAACCGCCAGGCGCTGAAGCGTTATCTGAGGATAGTCACACAATATTTCATCAGTGCATCGTTTAGAAGTCTGTTGTTCGACTTGATTGACAGTTCTAAATCGTCACTACTACAGCTGATGTGCAATAGACATATCCCACACTGCATCACGGTACCAGCCAATATAACTTTTGTACCTAAGAAGAAATAGCACTGTGTCATTCAAAGACAAGGCAATCTTATAACAAGAGCCGCTATTATCCATATACGCGACCAAATACAAAACGAGCCTCCTGAAAACAGGCGCTGTGCAGACCACAAAGGACTTTCCGTAGGCGGCTGTATTCTCGGACCTGTGGCAGATTGATTTAAGACTCAAAGTTTTAAACTGCGCACAGTTTCTCGCTGATCAAAAGGTGGGCGAAGAGAAAAATCAATCTTTTTTAGAACATAAAATAAGAATATAATTCGGATCTAGATTTAGGGAAATGAGTAAGCTACAAGCAAGAGCTCAGGTCGAAAACCCTTGTGTTCAAATTAACAATTCGATGCGAGAATGACCAGGCTGGGCCACTTTTAGACCCCGTCCAAACTACGCTGGAGAAATTGGAAAACGCTTTATTCTTCCGGCTAGGCCTTCCGTCACGAAAACGCTATTCACACCTGAGGAATTTGAAAACGCCGGCTTTGCGTCTTAATGTGGACGGAAAACATTTTGAAAACAAAGCTTTTCGTAAACGATGACGTCACGATAATCACGGTATTCCCCTGTCCGAGTTTTACTCAAACACAAATGCAAAATGGCCGGTGATTGTTGCGTTTTCAAATTCCTCTGGTGTAGTGTAGACGGTGCCTTATATTAGTACTTCTCACCTATTTGTTCGACCGTGTGAAGTCGTAACTGTTCTTCCGCTGTTTCACAGATGTCTTGACAGTTTTTCAGTGAACTTGATAGTCTCTGCTTCTTTTCAAACGAAGCTTCGGTCCACTTTTGTCCATAGTCTTCCGTGTTTATCGCAAGAGGCCGTAAAATGTCGCTGATGTTCAAAGTGTGATTAAAAAACAAATGCTTTGATGTCCTGTTAGGATCTTTGTACGAAATTTTGCCACTAAAGTTCATATGAAGAGCAGGAGATTTGTATTTTAATTCAATTTTGTGCCTCGCCTATAAAGAAACAACTTGGCGTTAGTATGCTGGGCAACCTGCATGTTCACCACCTTGTCTGTTTGTCAAGATGTTTTGATATTATAAAGAAGGCTTACAAGTTGATCTTATATAGTTCAACAATACATGATTCACTGGGAAACCTTATAAAATTACAGCTAAACGTTAGAGGACAAGGGAAAATTATACAATCCGATCTACAGTGCATCTTTGAACAGTTTATTAGAGCGGTTTTCAATTGAGTGTCACAAAAACCAAACCAAACCAAGTACTTACCAATTAGACTACTCAGCCAATCCCAAAGCACAGAAAAACCAAAAACGAAACCAAATTAATTGCCTGATTACTTTCGACACTCAACTGAAAACCGCTCTAAGAGGAATTAATAAACAGATAAGGACACGAAAACAAGCCTTAGGGAAAGCAACAAGAATAAGACGGAATTAGAAATTGAACAAAGGGATGATATTCCTACCCATTCGAGAGGACCAATGGATTCATCCTGAAGTTTGTTACTTGTCGACGAATCAAAGGAGCCAATCAGATTGGAAGGTGGTTCTAGCACGCTGCTGACGTCATGGATCGGCGCGTTAGCCTGATTCTGATTGGTCAGGTAAAGAACAAGAACAAGTTCGAGAGGTTTGAAGACTTTCTGAAGAGTAACACGAAGATTGCTATCGAAACAGAGTTCCACAGCTTCTGGAGAATGCGGGAAGTCAACCAAGTCTTCCGGTAAAGAAGCAGATGGTGTGCCTGTGAACTCTAATCGGTGAATTCGTTCTGTAATATCTTCGTCCAGCAAAGTTGTATTCTGAGTAGACCATTATACAAAAAGATACATTATTCTTAGAGACACAACATTCAAAGTCTTAAACGTTTTCACTTTGCAAAGAAATCGATTTTTATCTCCAGAAATGTCCAAATTATAACGAACTAAAAAATACCTGGGAAATGACATTTTCCCTTAGTGTGAAATTACATTTTAAATTACTTCTCAAACATAATATTTCAAAGAAAAGAGCATCAATTTTATGTCTGAAGACAAGTTTCGAATGTTATTAATCCACCTACAGTTCCAAAGAAGTGAGCACCCTGGAAGGGTTATCTCTACATCTGAAATGTTAAACTGCTGAATAAAAAGATGGACTTTAAACACTTGTATAAAGTTTTTTCAAGCACTTGCTAGTTAAGATACTATTTTGATTTCAAGTGGGAAAAAGTCGCCGCACTGAAATTAGTAACTGAGTTGCACTAACTTTTCCACATAAGAACAATTATCACATAATTAATAGATAACACGAACATATTAATTTTATTCGTTGTATTACTTTTTCTGCCTCATGTGCTTTGGCAAACAAAATGGTGAATTGTTGATTGTGACTACACTTCATACACGGGCAAAATGCGCCGCCTGTCACTTTCATCTTCCACAGATCATCAGATTCCGCGTTCTTGTCCGCCTTTCTTCCCATAATCTACAGGTATTATGTCCATTTTTATGTTCTGATTTCCTCAGTATTCCTCAGTTTTATGTTGGAAAATTCAGTAGTTTGTAAAGCCTAAATAAACCTACAAATTATAGTAGATAAGAATCCCACTCCGAGATGAACTAGCATTGCATGTGAAACAATAAACCTGGTCGACTATAAGCTAATGTAATTTATGGCGATTGAGTAACAGCGAGTTAGTCAGAAGTTATTATTCTGACGGCACGATAGAAGGGATCGCGGGGTGTCATGGGACGTCAAGGGACCATTTAGGCTTTTGGCGGAAGATTCAGGTCATTCTAGGTTAGTCAGTCTTCGTGTTCGTCCACCCTTTTGGATTAAGCTTTTGTTTTAACAGCTTGTATAAATGTTTGTATAATGTTCTGGCTTATTGATTTCGCATCCTATCCTGAGGGTCTCCTGCTGCTTCCACATTTTTGGCCACATCTAAAAGGTGGGTTTTAGTGGTTTTTCTCATCTGGAGTAGCACAGGTTCTAATTGTTAGAAGTAATAGCTATAATTATTAGACGGGATACATCTGCATCAGATGACTGACTGACGCATCCTCAATAAACTATTCACATTCAACGTCTCGTGTTAATGTAGTCAGAATTATTTTCACGGAAAACGGCTAAATAAATAAGAAGATATGCCAAACCTCTTGAGCGTTCCCGTAACCAGCCTCACTTGTGTTCATCACCACAGGAGAATCAGAATCAAAAGATTCCCGTGTGCTATTTAACGTTTCATTATCCCTTGGCGGTATTAATTTTGTTGTGTTGTCCAAACGTGAGAGAAGGACATCATTACCGGATGAAGCTTTTTCTTCTCCAATACGAGAAGCTTCAGTGCTCTCAAGATCTAGCAAAAGATCCATGTTCGATTTTCCTGCAGACTTTGAAGCTATGCCTTTTACAGAATGCGATAGATCATCGGCTGATGCAGTCATTCCAGAATTAGCAGCAGTTAACCTTGTTTTCCCAGGGTTTCTAGTTATCCTATTGGCTGCCAAGTGACCTCTGCCTGCAGATGGACGTTGTTTATCTGTGACACCACTGAAGAGCTGAGTGGCTAGTTGTTGTTTGCGGACGTCTTCTTGATCAGTCACAGAAGGACTGGTGCTGACCTAGAGTCGCGAACCCGTACACAATTAAATATACTTTAAAATTACAAAAATGTAGAGAATGACGAATGAGAGTAAGACTATACCTCTCATTAGAATCTTTTCATAAGGTCGTAACTTCTCAGTTCTACTGCTTGTAACTTTCTCGATACACTTGGAATTTAACCGCTCATTGGAAAGGGGAAAAAAAAAACCCTTTGGCGAAAAAAAAAAAAAAAACAGAAGGCTGCCACATAGATTCTCAGATTCTCTCACCTCAGCTTTCGTTTTAACGACTGTTTGCCTGTCAGACCCAGAGCTCCGCGATGAGGAATCAGACTTACTACTGGACTCCACTGACCCAGACTGCCCTCGATCCCTTACGTAGCCTCCAGGTCCCCACACGGCCTTTCCAGAAAAGAGCTTGTTACTAGGAGGCGACACCTCGATGGTCCTTGCATGGGTTCGGCCTTTCACTTTGGTTTCAATATTCTTACGCTCTTTAGCAGGCTTGGCGGCCTTTGCTTGCTCTTTTATCTCAGGTGCTACAGATGATTCTTGTGGCGGTTTGTTAGAAATTTTCACTGGATTTTCGTAAGGTGTGAACTTAAGGCTCGGTTGGGAATCTGGAACCTCTGAAAGACAAACGGAAACGTGACGCATTAGGGAGCGTGAATAATTTATTAGCGAGAAATAGAAACGATAACTTCTACCTTGCTCAATTCTATTTTCAGTACTTTACATTAGCGGGGATGCGCAAGTTTATTACTTATCTGTACAACGGTATTTAACAAAAAGAGAGTTATCGCCGTTCGTTATTTTCTTCTAGTCAGTCAAGGCAAATAAAGTCTTCTACTAGAACTATTGGACTACAAGACGTTATCAGACAACTGATACATCAAGCTGCCTAATGTACAAAACTCTCTATCCTACAACTTTATTTTATCATAATGCTATTGCCAGCGAACTACAGACCTTTAACTTTTGTGTCGATCTCTCGCTCTCTCATGGGCCTGTATGGAGAAGCTCCATTAGATAGCGCTTCTGATACTAAGTCATCCAAGAAAGACAAGGATTCGTCCACCTGTCAACGCCAAATAAACGCAGAACAATACATACATTCCTTTGTTCATTGGATCTGACTCTTCGGGGGTAGTCTGCACAGTTAAAATTCCTGTGAGTGGGAGAGTCTACTAAGGAGAGGTGCCTACTTACAGAGAGTCTTAAAAAACGAGGTGATTGTAAGTGGCTGGGACGAAGAAACTTCAGAGAGGTGTCCGTTCATGGGAAGTTATGTTGGTATTTTCATTTTTGCCTGCGTCCATTTGGGAGAGGTGTCTTCTCATGGTCAGTTATATTGGTAGTTTGGCTGTAACGAAGGCAAGTGACCACTTAAGAGAGATGTCCGCCTAAGGAAGTCCATTAGCACAGATTTAACAACAGCGAGATGAAAAAAACCAAAGTCTCCGTTTGGAGATGTTAGTTGATTATCACGCTCTTTAAAAGTGTTGCGTGACGTAATGCTCCGATAGGAATCCTTCGTGACGAACAAGTAAGGGCCGAAAAGGAGACTCAAATGACCTATCGCGGGACAAAAATGAAAAGCGACTGAATTGTTTCGAATCCACTCACCTCCAGTTCTTCACAGCAACCATCTAAAGGTAGCACACTTTGCATCAGGAAAACGTTTTGAGAAAGTTCTTGAATTTCTGAACAACGCTGGGAAAAATATAGCACAAGATAGAGGTCTGCCTTTATTACTTTGGCAATAAACCAAGCATGAAATATAACATGGCATCGGTTGGCAAATTCTCACTACTCGGTTACTGACCTGTCTAAGCTCGACATCCGTGCCTGTCACGTGTTCTTCTAACACATTTCTCGTGCCATCATCCAGCTGTCCAATTTGTGACGTCAGCTTTCCAATAGCAGTCACTATCCAGCCCTTGGTACTGGGATCTAAATAATGACAAACGTTGAAATCAGCCAAGATTACACTGCTACATTACATAACAGGAACTCTGTAAGAACATGTATGTAGGAGTGTAGAAAGAGAATTACCTGAGAGGAAGGTGGTTACTCCCACCTTTTTTTTAATAAGAATGTGTTAAAGTTCCCGTAAACCGTATTTTCTTTTTTTTTTTTTTCACTTTTTCACTCGAATTTACACTGCGCGTAAAAAACCTCTGCGAAAAAAAAACTCACACACACACACACAATTCAAGGCCACCAACTCGCGACCTTGATTTCACTAATTTTCCAAAAATTTAAAATTTGCCGCCATTTTGGCTGACCCTTCGCATCAGTCTTCTCTCAGTTCTTCTCCCTGTCAAAAGAGCTGTGACGTCAGGAACACGTGGCTTCAGACTGCAATTTACCAGAAAGATGCGTTTCCAAGACAACAAGAAACCAACACTCACTTTTTGCTTTCGTTTTGCAAACAAAACGAGCGCGCAAAGCAGAATTCTTTCTCTTTTTCACATGAACCATCTTAATTAGCGGCGTAGGTGTACCGCAAAAAAACAGAAACTTTAAAACACAGTGATAAGAAATGACGTTTCGTTCACATCTCAGTTTTCTTTTCCTTCGTCGGGTGATGTGCAGATTTAGGCGAAAAAGTAAAAAAAACGAAAACAAACAAACAATATGGGCACTTTCAGGAAGCGTAAAAGGTAACCTCTGGTTTTACATAAATAAAAACGTACAAGATAGTTCGCTACGATCATAGCTCGCAAAAGTTTAGTCAAGAACATGTGAAGTTTCTGTTCTTACCTTCGAACTTCCTTTCCAGCAACGAGAAAAGTTGTTCAAGAATGACTCGCGGCTCGTATTCGGAAGCTGCGTATGAATATTCTCCCAAGACCTTCAAAGAGGATGGATTAATACGCAGTGTTAAATTCGTTTAAATACTTCTTAAAAATACTTTTCTAAATTCGGACGGTAGTAAATAAATAAGAAAGATGTAACGTTCATGACGTCACAAGTGTGGGACAAAGAGCCCTGCATATTGGCAGAGTTCTGTTTTATTTTTTGGCATGTTTATGAGCCAGGGCGCGGTCGAGGTCCATAACCATAAGGTCCATTTTATCTTTACTTTCCTTACAAAATAACCTAATAGTTCCCTTAGTTCAAGATTCAACTCACCCAGCAAATAACCCAAACCAGAATATCCGGTAAAACAGGTTTTTCAAGAAGGTCGATGTAGGACAATACAGCAAATCGGCGGGTTTCATTATCAAGTTCCTCATCATCATTTCCTGTGGATTTAAGAAAGGCGAGACATCTGCTGGCGATTAAATATTACGTAACGCAGTTTGCCCGCCAGTTTTACGCTCCCCTTGCGCTAACGCTTATCATGCACTATTAAAGGTTTTATTCAATAAACACCTGATCAACCTATTTTTTTTAACTATTCAAAATATATATTTTTTCCTTCATTGGATGCAAATATTCCAGACGCAGCCGAAACGTTTTTCAGTAACAAGAAACCGCAAAGTTTCTGATTGCTATTGGCTACGAAAAATATCCGAATTGTAGCAACCACAAAGCGTTTCCTATGCCAAAGGCCATGAAGAGTCTCTGCATGTTGCTATCCCCGGGGAGTTTCTAAATGCTTGTTGGCACCAAGAGTTTCTGAACGATACCGGCCCAAGCAGTTCGCGATTGATATTTGCTAATTGTATAGGACATCAGAGAGGTCCACAAACAAAGTCAGAGTTAAAACTCAAACCTGAACAGTCATTTCTGTGGTGAGCATATACTGAAATGAAAAGAACTTAGCATAGCGCACCTTCAGCTAAGAGCCGCATCAAGTTGTGTGCCACACCCTCTCTGACGAGCGATCCACCAAGCTCAAACACCTCATTGATAGTCAGAATGTACCACGAGTTGTCTGGCGCATATTTGACAGTCATGTCAAGGGTTCATTACTTATTAACGGAATAATTATTGAAATAATAAGGCGGGCTTAACACAGAGTGCGTTTGTTGAATATTCTGGCCCGGGTCGTTGTTGGTTCGTTCGTACGTCCACTCGTTCGTTCGTTCGTTCGTTCGCTCGCTCGTTCGCTCGTTCGCTCGTTCGCTCGTTCGCTCGTTCGCTCGTTCGCTCGTTCGCTCGTTCGCTCGTTCGCTCGTTCGCTCGTTCGCTCGTTCGCTCGTTCGCTCGTTCGCTCGTTCGTTCGCTTCTTCATTCGTTCGTACGTTCGTTCGGTCGGTCTTTCGTTCATTCGTTCGTTCGCTCGTTGGTTGGTTGGTTGGTTGGTTCATTGGTTGGTTGGTTGGTTGGTTGGTTCCTAACCTTGGAGACCCAGTTGACACGAATATGTACAAACATATAAAATCTACACATATTTTTGTTTAAGTATGGAAGTTGACGAATTAAAGGATATCTTTCAGCAAGCTCGGTTATCCTATCGACCAGTTCTGTTCTGAAATACGCATCTGTTGTGGATTTGAGATACGACAGCAGTTTATCACAAACTGTTTCCACATTCGCAGCATTTGTTATATGGCATAACAGATCCAATGTCTGGGATCAATCAAGAGAAAACATGAGATACATAAAAACAACACCATATTAAATGATACTGAGTTAAGGAATTCTGTCCAAGCTTCACAACTTACTGATGATAACTACCTTCACATGTACAGTAGTATGTGACTAGTAAAGGCAACGTTAAAGAGATGACGTAAAGAAAAAGGAAGTGAAAAACAGAAGGAATTGCCACATAATTATGGAAATAATAGGTGCCCATTGAGTTCAAATTGCGTGCAGATGACGTTGATCAACTTCAAATCCATGCCACCCTTATGCAGTTACATACACTGTAGCTACAACTTCATGTACATAACTAGTATTGCTAAGTTGTACATACCTTTCTTTTCAGTGTCTCATCTGGATCATTGAGGCAGTCAATGACAATCCGCTGGTAGGCAGGTTCCATGACAAATCCACCGCCCATTTGGATCAGAGATGTTAATGAATTGATGCCTATGGAATACCGAGAGAGGAACTTTACTTTGTCAGTGTCCATAACAAACTCATGGAATTACTACATAAACATTACCCTAACAAAATGGGTGTAACAAATTGATGAATTTGACCAACGATATCAAGCAGTGTTACGAGAACTGCACACGAAGATCAAAATGATCAAAATGATCTCAACCGTTCCTAACCAATACCAGACATTTCCTGAAAATGGTCGAAGGTTGCTAAAAGGGTTCTCACTATTTCCGAAAAATTTGACGGTTAATGCATGTCGAGTATTCTAAAGAATTGTTATCGAAAATGCTATAGTATGTGTTACAGACTTTGGATTCAACGGAAAAGCATGTATTGAATATTTCTTTTTACGAACTAATCCGACGGCTAGAAGAGCCGTTGCATTTTCGGTAGTATCGTACGCAATCTTTTGATTTTCGCCAGTTTTCCTAGACTAAATAATTTATTAAAAAGAGTTTGGAATACGATAGGATATGGTGAAGACAACTTCAAACATAACCTCCCTACGGAAGTAATCAGGAACTTCAGTATTCTTCGGTCAGTAATACGGGTAATGTTCCGAAAATGATCTAATACGGCCAAATGCACTCTAGACAATATCTGTAAGTCTTCGATAAGTAGTTGATCATCACTGAAAAACGGTCGAATGTACAATACAACAGGCCATATTTGTATTCTCGGTACTGGACTGGAACTAGCTGAGGCTGATAAGGGGAGTATTTTGAAATGCAAATGACATTGATGATATTGGCCCGCATGAGCCTCCATTGCAAGCTTGTTCCGGTACAATTCCGAGAAGTTAAGTTTAATACTAAAAGAGGAATTGAATTAAAGTGGTATTAAAATGGCCATGCAGTGCTTTCGTACCTTTTTGACATTCTCAGGGTGTTTATCAGCTGAGTTCAGTTGAGCTATCGTTCGTACAAGTATTTCGGCGAGACCGATCAGGCCAAAATACGAGACCAAACGAGTCTGATATGCAGCAGAAGTTTGTGAAAAAGCCACCATTACGGCATTAGGGATCCACAGTACTTAGAATTTGGCCAAAATTCCGGCATTAAGAGGTTGGTGATGTTGCAGAAAATCAGGGCGGTAAACAAGGCTTCTGATTAGTCAATTCCGATTTTGGATATGGTAAACCACAAATATCAAACATGACATTTTCCTAGTACAGCTGTAGACAATAAAAAATTGTCAAATACTTATGAAAAATAGTTTGTGGCAACTCTGACACAGGGTTTCGTCTAAGCCAAGAGGTTCTTCGGATACCTTTCAGAATTCAACATCAAACTCGTAAACGTACGGTTTGAAGGCCAGACTGCTAGCATCTTGAATTTGTGAAAGGGACTTTGAGCGCCATTCTCAGAGGGTGTGCTATTGAATTCTGAAAGGTCCCTGAAAAGTCTCTTGGCCGAGACGACACGCCGAGTCGGACTTGCCACGAACAAACGGTTAGAATAGCTACAATATTCATGTGAAAATCCACGTGAATGATGGATGGTAGGAAAAAAAAAAAAACACTTGAACCACTTACCCAAGTATTTGATGTCATTACTTTTGGCCACAAGAAATACGCCCACACACCTAGCGGCCTTGTCTATAAGATCCTTGTCAGGATAAATGCTTGTAATTGTCCTTGTACACTCATAAGCAACAGCTAAAGATAACAACCATGAAAAGAATCGGATTGACGTACCTTTTAAGAGCTCTATCGGCCAGGAGCTAATTTCCTTTACATTTCAAATCAAATAGACACTTTTAAATTTGCTTGCTTGCACTGTTCATTTTCCAGCACTACATGTTTGATACGTTACATACAGCTCAAAACAAGTAGAATCATACAAATTATTCCGGTTAGCAATTGACGAATAAGCATCACTCTGTACATTTGTCTTTGAGCCGCATGTAGCGCCTCGCTGGCTATATTATAATCATCTCATATCTAACAAGCGCGAGCGAAGTCATTGTTTTATTAAAAACGTCCCAAGATATAGAAAACTAAAATATAATAAAGATGAAAAAACTCCAAAAAGTCACACGTACGCTTCCCATATTTGAAGAGCGTGGTATATATTGACTCACATTCCATAATGGCTAAGCCGATGAAAAACTCTTGAACTGCGTTATGCAATGATCCAGTTTTTAATACAGGCACAGGGAATTATAGCGTCGCATACTCTTTTTCTATCATTATTAACGCCCAAGTCGCTAGTGGAGGGAAGGTGCCTACGAAGCCCGGGGGCTGCAACCGCAGTCACATCCCCAAGGCGCTAGAACACCCGACTGGCCTGCCCAACCAGCAACCAAGCCATGAGCCCCCCGCGCCAAGCTCCCTACAGGCACCCGTCACACTCAAGCCAGATGGCACTGGTGGAAAAAAAAAAAAAGAAATGCTGAAAAGAAGGGGGGGGGGGGGGGGGGAATAGGGAGGGAACGCCGAGAACCGCTAAACTATAATTCAATCCACAACGCCACACTAACAGAGCGATGAACACACTGCGAGCACATGGGACGACAACACATGTACTAACCAAAAATACCAATGCCAGCCCTTAGGGCTCTCACGACCATATGACTGTTGCAAACGCTACAGAACGCACAAAACGCTAAACAAACGCTAACAGATGGCCAAGGCACTAACAAACGCCTACAAAAACGCTACTGACCAGACTCGCTCCTGGTCATAAACTATGTAAAATTTCATTGGACTATATCAAACGCTACAGAACGCATCAAACACTAACCAAACGCTCACAGACGGCCGAGACACTAACAACCGCCTACAAAAACGCTACAGACAAGACTAGCTCCTAGTCGTTAACTATGTTAAATTTCATTTAACTATATTTAAAAATTTAGTATTCAGGCGATGTTAAGGGGTTAAATTGTTTGCCATGGTTCCTGATTAAAGGTAGCTTACTTAATATGCAATTTCTCAGACCCACCATAACTTATAAGAGAGTTGGTATTTAGCTTTGACAAAGTCTTTCCCAGCACTGGGTAAATTTTCTTGCTTGATCTGCAAAAGAAAAAAAAAATACAACGCTACACTGTACACGGTGCTAATAACATACAACAAAGTTCAGGAAGAAGACGATTTGTACAACTGCATAGATGTCCTGCAAGTTATTGGTTTCTATATGTTTAGAGCATGCACTGAGATTGATTTCAGACCTATATCCCTCGATGCTCACAATGGAAACTGGGGTTGACGTAAAGAAATCTAAAACAGTGTTTAACGCTTCTTGTTCCTTCTTACCCTCTGTCTAAGCTAGATAAGTTTACTTTCATTTTTTTCCTCGTGTTAAGTCATAAATTGTCCCTACAGAGTAACAATATTCATTCGTCAGCAGCCACTTCTCTTACTTTTGATCATCTGCTCCAAGTAATGCCAATATTCTCAGAAGCTTCATCTGTATCCAAGGGGATGCTACTCCATGATAATCATAGTCCTTTGCTATTTTGCCTTCTAGTATCATAGTCTGCTGGTTGACAAATCCAAGCAGAAGGTCCTTGTATCCAGCAGGGTTGGCCTGTTGGTGAGATGTATAGCTTACACTGTAATCGTGCAGACTGTGGCTTTGGCTATTATTGATTAGAGATAACTGATTGATGGAATTGTGCAATCTTGCTTCGTGTAGCCCATGAAAAATCCAGCAGCATTGTACACTGTACACTGTGCACTGTACGCATACAATCCAAATCTTTTTGATCTCGTCTTATTATTATTACACTTTCTTCTGTTGTCCTGAATTCTGGTTATTTCATTGCAGCTACTTGTAGTTTCAAAATGTACATGTAAATGTCTGCCATCTTACTACATCACACTACATATTCATGGCTTAGGTGCCACACAGCTACATTGTAGATTCAAGTTGAATACTATGTCATGGCATAGAGATGTTCAGAAATCTGTGTCCCCAGTGCATCTGATTCAAAGTGCAGCATGAGTACCCCAGTAATGCACAGCGTGATTAGGGCTAACAGTGTCAGTCTCAGATCTCTCTCACACCAAGGTACGTGAAGGTAGGATCAGAAATTGCTATTCCCGTTTGCAAAGAAAGTTGTGACCAGAAGCCAGGGACTAGCCTGCTAGCAAGCTCACCGTTGAGTCCCACACGCAAAGGGTGAAGACCTAGTCAGCAAAAGCAGTGATCAGGTGGGAGGAGTCTGGTGCAGAAGCGCCAAGAAAGTGTGCTATTGCTCGCAAGCTAACCAGGGACAAGTGAATTTTACAGTTGGTTTGATTCTATCTGTAGTGGAAAACCTGGGCATTATTTTGACAATAAAGAGCAGATTCTAGTCTACTGTACAAGACTGCTTGTACACTGTACATGTACATGTAGCTTTTACAATAAACTGCATACCTTAATCAATTCATAGAAGATATGCAGTGATGACGACATAACCCCGGGATCATTATCACCAACACTTTTCTTCGCAAGTTCTCTCACATCTGGAATAGCTGATGGGTTTTTTATGTAGAGACTGTGTAATGCCATCACTGCCTTCTTACGCACAATATCCCTGATTTAAAACAACATAAAAAATATAAACACACAGTCACAACAATATTTGAAAAACTCTATTTAACATCAACGCTGAACCTGCATGATTATATTGTACCTCAGGACTGTCTTAAGCTTAATTTAAAGTTTTACACTATATGGCTACAGGTGAGCAAAACAGTCATGATTCTTTTGTGCAAAAAGGACATCCTGACATCGAGTCCTAAACAAATCTTAAATTTCCATGCATAAATATGTCAAAAGTGTTGTCATAGTGTAGCAGCTGATATTGTTTTGGTGTAGAGGCATTGTTTCTGTTGTTTGTCTTATTGACCGTCCCATTGAAAGGTGTCAAGCAATTCACATGACACTTTGATGGAGCTGCTAACCAACCCCTATTACCTCCCAGTGAGTGGCTTAAGTCAGAAGTGCACTAAATTGCAATTACTTGGAATACCTGTGGTTCATAGAGTGACAAAACAATTTGTATTTAATTAAAAGTGATTCTATTTAAAAAAAGAAGGAGTATAAAAAATTTCTCAAACTTTATCCACTTGGTAATCATGTTATATGTATATTAGAAAAATGGAATAAAAAATGGGGGTCACCAGGCTCATTTTTGCTAAAAATGGACAGCCTTAATAAAGCACTTTTGCAACTGACTAGGTTGTCATTACTTAACCTTAGTTAGCAGAAAGGGGCACTGGAAATTCTAAGAAACGTACTTATTGGATTAATTTATTAGAGAAATTAAAAACAAAATAGAGCCTGAACTTACTTGAGCCATGTGTTAGTTAAACAAGAGTTATGATTACATTACAAACTTAAGAATTCTCTGCATGCGCACATATCCAGCACCCCTTAAAGATGTGCTCTTTAGAGCATTAAAATAAAAATGTTTTAAAGTAGAATTTTAAACTTTTCTTCAAATCGTGATATATCGTAGATAACCTCAAGTAAGTTAAATTCTTGCATTGAAAAGTGGAGGTCACTGTGCTTGTTTAAGAGAAAACAAGTATTTATTTCGCTGTCGAGCTTGGCTTGAGAAAAATCTCTACATTGTGTACGCTCACTCCGCCACACACATGTGCGTGCCAATGACGCAAAAATTGTGCACAGCAGGGATGCGCAATGCAATACCGAGGAATCATCTTGCGTACTCAGGTTCCTTGGCAAAACACAAATCCAGAAAAGAATATGGGATAAGTGGGAATTTATGCAAGGCAATGGTAAGAGAAGCTGAACATTATGGACTCACTGTAGTTGTCTTTTGATTCAGTAAACCCGTTGTGAGTTCTACTTTAATTTACTAGATTCAAATGCAAAAGTCCAACTCATCAGTCTTGCCTGTATAGTGACAAGAAAATAATGTGCCATCAGACATCTCTCTCCTCTCCAGAAATATTTATTATCAAGCTCTCAATTCGAGCAGTGCTTACCCATGCATTGGACACTGAATGAAACATGACTGCATTGCTGTTTTGCATACATGGGTTTATAAATAGAAGTTCTGCATTAATATTTACAATCAAAAAGGAAAGTGCCTATGGAGTTCATGGGTTGAACTACAGTAAAAACGCCAAGTTTTTAAATCCAACAAACTGCTCAAGAATTCATTCTTGATTGGTGCAGAACTACATGTAATTTTACCATTAAGTTGAAAAATACAAAAACAAAACAAAACAAAACCAACCTTTTGGACCCAACTAATTCCAGAACTTGTGGTAGCAATGCAGGCATCATATCTTTGTTGATCAACTTGCAAACAGCTGTCAAAGCACAACATACTTCCATGACATTTGTGCTGCGTAAATCCTGAAATCAATAATAAATTCACTGCTTGCAGTTTATAATTAAGCAGGCTAATACGCTACATGTATGTGCAAATTGTTCTGCATTATAAGAATCTGTTTATTACTGCTAAAAGGATGTGAATAATTAGAGAGCTCAAATACTGTGATAAACCTCAGATCATTATAATTACAAAAAAATGCCCAGACACAAACCTTTTGAAGTGTGTTAATCAGTAGCACAATCAGTTCATGGTTTTCATGAAGAAACAATGACACAGCCAGGTAACCTGTGATCCAAATACAATGCTCTCTGAATATAACTTTTATTTAATATATAATTATATAGTTTTTGTTTCTAATCTCGTTTCCCTTATCTAGAATAATTTTTGTGCTGCAACATTGTGGAGGTCCTACCAAAAGAATGTCCTGTTTGAACGTAAAGGATACTACATGTGTAAGGTCAGAATAGCCAGGCAGCAAATCACTGATGAACACCACCCCTCTAGGGGCTTCCCCAACAAGAAAACTATAAATCAGTTTTGTCCCCACAAGCAGATCCCCATGGGAGTAGTTAGGGGGTCCTGGGGTGCCTGTGACCCCCTTTTTGTAAGCCTCTTTTAAGCAAACAGGTGGCGAAAACAACATGACAATCTGGTGAGTACCCTCACTTTGACGCAGTGTGATCCCCCTCCCTTGAAAACTCCTGGCTACGTCCCTGATCCCCAAAAAATTCAACTGATATGGAGAAGCCCCTATCCAAGAAACATTGTACTAATTATTTTTAATCATTTATATTAAGAACGTAAAAGGCAACAATAACTATACAAGCAGTCACTTACCAACCCTTTTGTCTAAAATATTTGGCTGTTGTGCAAACTTGATGGCTTCTACATAACCAATTGATGCATCATGACCCAGCATTTCACAGTAGATTAGACGGACAAGGTATTCTCGCATTTGTTTCTGGAAAGCAAGGAAACATTTAATACTGCAACAATTATTGTTTTGTAACATGAATTTGTACATAACTATGTGCTGGCTGCTCGGATTTCAATATATTAAATATAAATTAGCGAGGTTTGAAAAACTGAAAACAGTCTGTAAGTTCAAGATCACAACAGATCATGGGCTACATATGCTATACAGACATGTACCCTTCTCCTGCCAGAAAAGCAAGCAAACTTGTACAACAGCTTCAATGTTATTTTCTAAATTAAATCATCGGTTTGAACATCATCTGATCAAAGAGAGATAACAGCCCAGTGACAAAACAACTTAATTGCATAATTAAGTCATGTGCTTTTCACACTGCCTTACTGTGGAAGTGTCCCGTTGGGTAAGCTTCTCTTTCAACACAACCAGCTCCTTCCTGGCAATTCGGTCCTCTTCCTGGAAGAAAAACATGAAACAGCTGACTTAAGTCACCATTCTAATCAATAGCATTATTGTTACCAGTGCAAGGACAGGTCAACTTTCAACTTGGTCAGTACTGTAAGTTTATGGACCATGTTTTTTCAATTTCAATTTATGGCCTAAGCGTGAAGTGAACAGACCATAAATCAAAGGGGAAAAATTGAGGATCCGTAACTTACTGTACTGATCAAGAAGACAAGGTTAGTAAGATATTTATTATATCTCTACTGTGTGTCTGACAGGTTTGGGAACAGTCTATTGACGCAGAATGGCATCAAACTTCTGATGTTCATCGAATGCAAAACAAGTCAATTGAAAATCATTAAGTTGTTCACAGGTTTAAATACACAACTTAAAATATATGAAAGTTTTAAACTTTTACTTGCGATAAGAGTTAAGAACACTTAGCGATAAATCATGAAATAAGACATTTTGACAACAAAAACAGAATTAAATCTTAGCGGACCGTACAATGTAATACGGCCCGCTAAATTGACCAATCACAACGTGCGTAGTAACTGAGAGATATAATAAATGAGAATTACCAACGATTGATTAACCAATCAGAACATTTAATTCCCAGACAATCCGGGCACGCAATTATTATTATGCAACGGTAAAAACAAAGAAGCCTTTCCCCCACTTTGTTTTTCTTCCGGCTCTCTTTTTTTTTTCGGCGGAGAGTGGGCAGCTCTGCAGAGGTCAAGGCTCGTTAAGCCAAATATTCGGCTCGAGAATAATGGTAGCCGACGATTTACACAGCAATTCGTAAAATGAAACCATACAGTTACCAATCAAACTTGCCTGTTTTGACTTGGCTTCTCCAATAGCTCTCACTAAACTCTCAAACGCTCGTGAACTACTGGAGTTTGGTCCGTAGTACCCGGTGATAAAGCTAGGCAGATTTGCCGAGCCTTTGGAAGTCATGATCTCTTCCTACTTTTTGTGGCACTTTTTATACATTTAACCCGTCGCCATTTTGTTTTTTGGATTTTACAGGAGTTTGCCGCTGACCGAACGTTCCCGGAAAATCCATCCAAGTGGCGCGCAAGCACAGGCAGCCCAAGGTCAACGATGCGAACGACTTACAGAGTTGGTAACAGAAATTCGCATGACGCTGTTATGTAGAAATAAACTTCACTCATCTCAACATAAGGTTTTCTTTGTGTCTTTTATGTCATATAGACACAAATCGTGTCTATTTAAGACGGGTTTGTGACCTACGATACAGTCCACTTTTTTAATTTCGTTTGTCTCTTGTAAGGATCAGTTTTCCAATTTTATTATACTTTGCGCTCCTGGAGTAAACGTATCAATCCATGACAACTGACTCAACTTTCGCGACTCGTTGACCTTACTTTTTGCTTGAATTGCCTATTGCCAAGAGCATGCAGTGAGGAGATGATACTGTCGCATTAGAGATCTTTTCCTTGCTTTTCAAACAAAAACAAAAACAAAAACAAACAAAAACAAATAAACAACCCAAAATGACCATGCTAGCTCAGGATCCAGCAACACTAAAACTCGGTCAAACGTGATTAAAAGGAATCGGTGTAAAATTTGAAGTAAATTATATCGCAACCGATTTCTGAGGGGTTTTTAGAGTAAATGGTGAATGAGAAGGTATTCGTGTTCCTGTTTATTATGTCAATATGAAAGAAGATGTCAACAGGAGAAATCGTTTCTAACCGAGACTCTATCCGTAAGGCCAGGGAAGCTTTTTTAATTAAAAAAGGCAGAACAATTGATCCTAATGGTCTGAACATCCGCGAAGAAACATATTAATTGTTTCCATTTGTTTTCTTTTATTATGTTCTTTTATCATGTTATTTTATTTTACCGTATGCTTATCTTCAATTTACACTATCAATTACTTTTGCGTATTTCCGGTATTACGTAAATATCGGCTACATAAAAACACGCACCAATGTAAAATCTTCCATTGTACCTGAAGAAGGCTGGTTTGGCCAGCCGAAATATAGTACACCTTCAAAAAATCATTCTACGTTGTGTCGGTTTTTGCTTTTGTATTCTTACATGTAATACCCTTACTCACTATCTTTTTAACTTTTATAGGAAGGGAAAGGGGAATTTTTGGATGAAATTTCAAATCCATAAACGAATCTTGCAGCGATAGTGCTTTTTGAGTAGCTGATGTTATCGAACAGTTTATTTGTGACTAATTCCGTAAGAACACTAAAAAACGTGAAGGACTGAAACGAAAACCTCTTTCTAGGGCGTTCATGAGTACATTTAAAGTACAGTTTTGTCTCTCCAAAAAGAATTCAATGATCCTTTCTCCAGCCTTTTTTTTTCAAAATCGACTTTTTTTGACCTGAGTGTTGAAAGCTGCTAATTAGATTTTGTCCAAAAGAGCAATGAAACAGGCAGAAATTATAAATATAAACATTATGGCACTAGAATGAATTGCAAATTTGTTTTCTTACTTTATCCGGTTGCGTTATCAAATTTAAATGTTTAAGAACACAATGTCTTGGCTTCGGAGACTAACAAGGGCGTGGCATCTCAACATCATTTTTAGTTATTTTAAAAAGTTTATTTTATTTTTTTTGCTGTGACACCCTGGTAGTTTGAAAAGAGCTTTTGAGCAAGAATTGCTGCTAAATCTTGCTGGTGCGTTGAAAAAACGTTTCACCGTTTTTTAGTATAGTTTAAGTCTAGAAACTTTATTGTTCAAAATGGGATGATGAATTTGATTTCGTGTACTTCTGTAACTTCCTTGCGATTTGGCGTAAATACATAAATAATAATAATAATGAAAAAATATTGCAAGTTATTAGCCGGAAAAGGGACTAGACGCAATTACGTTGAAGCGATATCAATTTAAACAGACTTAAGGTTTTTTCGTCAGACAGCAGAGTTGCCGACAAACAGATTGGTAGAAACCATGAGTGATGACTGACCAACTCACCTTTTATGTTTGAGAACTTGCTAGGGTGAGTCTTCTAACCTGAATAACTTTATATATAGAAAAAGGATACGAAAACAATAGGTTAAAATTTTACATAGGGCAAAAGTAATCAAGTATTTTTCGTCAAAATATCTAAGAAACAATTTTGATGTGTAAAAATGCTAAGCATTTAGATAGACGTATACGGGTCGTTTTTTCTTCGGTTTTTGGCAAACAGCGTGTTGTAATATTGACATTAAGAATGTCAACGCCCAAACAAAATATATTAAAAATAATCACTTTGACACGTTAAAAACTGTCTTAATTGTATGTCATCTCTGGGAAGCAGCTCATAAAAACCCCAAATCGGAACAAATCTTTCACAGGCAGCAGTTACGTTTCCAGATTGTGACAAGCAAAAGGCTGAACATTAGCCTTTTACTATGAATCGTGGTGCGTTAGGTTTCTGCTTGGGATCGTTGTTCCTGGTGTTGTTTTTGGCGTGCAAAACCTCAGCTAAGCACGGAGCGAGCACCAATGGAACTGGCTCGGGTCTCGTAGAGACAAAGAAATGTAACAACGTGTACTTCTATGAAGCCCCCAACAAGAAGATTGAAAATCTCCTGCAAGAAATAATTGGACGCCTCGTTAAACTGCAAGATGATATGAACATGCTGAAAGGGAATAAGTCTGTTCAAAACCGTAAGTCGTGGACTGTATCATTCGTTGGCAATTTGAGTTTTCATTTTGTTTGGTTTTTTGAAGAGTTCAGGTTACGAATTAGTCAGTCTGTAAACTAGCCATGTAATTAGAGTTTTTTCAATCTCGTCTCAAAAAATACAATTGCACTCTTTTCAGCACATTCGATATTTTATGCGGTAGCTTAAAAATTTCAAACAAAGTAAGGGAGGATGAGGGGAGCTCTTTTGTACGGTAAAAAGAAATCACTATGACGACAAATCGTTGAAGTGACAAGAAATGCTGTATTTTATTTCACAGCAAAGAAGAACTGTGCTGAGCTGTACAAATCTGGTGAAAAACTCAGTGGTGTTTATACAATCGACCCTGATGGTTCAGGTACCTTTGATGTGTTCTGTGACCAAACAACAGCCGGTGGGGGGTGGACAGTGTTCCAGAAGAGATTGGACGGCTCCGTTGATTTCTACCGCGGCTGGAGCGACTACAAGAATGGCTTCGGTAACCTGAATGGTGAGTTTTGGCCGGGACTGGACAAGATAAACCGCTTGACGAGAACAAAGAACGGACTTCGAGTAGATCTGGAAGACACGACAGGCAAAACTGCTTACGCCGAGTACGACATGTTTGCAGTTACGAGCGAGAGGGCTAAGTACCAGCTCAGCATCGGAACTTACTCAGGTCCAAATTTTAATACCTTTTTTATCAGTGTCTATATGATTATTTCTTCCTAAGAAAATTTTTTCTTTGATTATTTGCTTTTTCTCTTGTTTTTAATAACTTGGACTGCGGTCAAAAGTAATGACGTGAAAAAGCTTTTCCATTGTCCTCGATCTCATATGAAACATAATCCTATTCTCGCGTTCTGGTACAGGGACAGCAGGGGATTCACTTTCTGGTCATGGTGGTCAACCCTTCACCACCAAAGATCAGGATAATGACAGCTGGAGCAGTAACTGTGCTGTGGCCAACAAAGGAGCCTGGTGGTACGGTGCCTGTCATGCTTCCAACCTAAACGGTCTGTATCATCATGGCGCGCACTCATCAAGTGCTGATGGCGTCAACTGGTATCACTGGAAAGGACATAACTACTCCGCCAAGAGGGCTGAGATGAAAATCAGACCAGTGAATTAGTATCGGAGCTTTCTTTATCGTTTCCCCCCTTTGAACGATAATCAATATTTTGGAGACAGAAAAAAAGATGACTGGATGATTAAAAATAACAGAGAAAAAGCACATTCTGTCGTTATTTTTGTTAATTCAATTCTGATGCATCAAATCTGCGATTTTGACCACCAAAGTCTTCTCCCAACCCCACCCTAACGTATGAGCCGGCATTTTTCGACTTTCTTTAGGTAGGAGAAAGGCAACGGAATCAGCAAAGTCCTACAAGCTTTCCAGCGGTTATTTAACCGGTAGCATCTTCTGATTGGCTCATTACGGGTTCACTTCCGCACAAACAGCCCGATGTAAGTCATAACAGGTGTGGGCCGGTTTGAAGAATTTCTGTCAAGTTCACATACTGAAACGAACAGGGGAAAAGGTGAGGGGAAAGTTTGAGGGGAGCGGTAGCAGGATGGAAATCTTGGGGCAGAATATGGTAAAATACTTCAAAAACGCTCTGTCCAACGTTTCTATAGAGAAACAATTGCAACCATCTGAGTATAATTTTCATTTCGAGGACGCCTATGCGAGTTTTAAATCGTCCCCTTTTCTCAACAAATGTTGCGAAATTGAACGCAATCAGTCTCGTGGCTTGTGCTTGGAAGAATTCACAAGGGAAACGTATAGTATCGATCAGAAAACTAAATAACCCTGGATAGGAAGAAACGGCTAATACAAAATATAACCGGAAGACAAACTATATTGGATGATTTCTCTCAGTTATGAAAATTTCAGTCAAATTTGGTCAGTTGGAGAAACTCCAACATAAGGTTGTTAAGGAATTTGGCAATTCTAAAAATAGACAGTTTCGTCGAGATTTATTTCTTTGCGGTCACTCCGTAAATGTACTGTAACTTTTATATGCCATCGAAGAAAGGAAGACACCAAAATGATTCATTTAAGCGTTTGTTTCCTGATCTCGAAAAACAAATTTCCCGAAACATAAAAATCGCGTTGAGTTGCAAGTTAAAAAAAAAGAATTTTTACCCTCCAGTTTAGACTTCATTTTCCGGAAAACCTAATGAAATTTTGAATAGCCAGATCTATAAGCTTTAATTTGATGAACGGTTTATCTGTGATGTAATCGCGAGGCGCTACATCCGTTGGAATATCGGAGACACCCCATAAGGTACACGGTAATCTTAAAAAGTACTGCTTTATGAGTCTAGAGGATGTTTGGTCTAAACAAAAAGAAATTCACTACAAGCTGCTACATTTTACAGCTAAACCAATAATGAAATCAATTAGTCAATCAGTCAATCAGATAGTAAGTCAATCAATCAGACAATCAGTCAGACAGACACTCAGTCAGTCATTCGGACAGTCAGACAGTCAAGGCAGACTGTTGTAGTTAGTTAGGCGTGGAGTAGCCCATTTTGTAATGCAGGGCCGCATATTTGAGATGATTTCTCAAAAATGCGTGGCACATCCTTACTGCGCAAGATTTTCGGGTCGTTAGCGCGCACTCACGAGCGCGTGCACATACACAACATCAAGAGATTTCCTTCAAGCTAAACTTCAAGCTGAACGCAAGGGGATGAGCATCGCTCTGGCCCGCGTTCTAAGAAAAATAACTCTTCTGCAAAAAATAAACGTCTGCAAAAAATAAACGTCTATGGCAAGCTGGGCCTACGTGGATGAGAGAAAAAACATATGATTGGTGAGTCATTGCGGAGATTTTCTTGGGGGAGGGGAGGCATCTTTCTGGAATAGTGAAAATTACACCGGCCAAGTGAATTTTGAGAGTCACCCGATTGAATGGCGAGTATTGTCAGAATTTAGTTTCCAACACTGCATGTAGTCACGAAAGCTTTTGATTTATTATTCCAAATAAATATGTTCAATATTACGTTCAAACGAGAAAGCAGACTACACTGCACACTTGTCTGAATCACTACCATTCTATGTTAATGTATGAATGTCATTTTCGCAAAGGATACCAGAGGCCCGTTTGTCGAAAGCCCCGGAAGCCTTTCGGGCCCGCCAAGCCTTTATTTAATTAATCTGTATCTAAAAACAGAGTGGTGTAAACGCCTGAAAGTTTTTGTATGGAGAGAACCTCTCTCACTGTTAAGAATGTGTGAATGAAAAAGCTCTGTAATCATAAGGTCTGAGATTTTTCCACGGCTTTCGAGTGCGAAAACTTTTCGGAACCTTCGAGCAGTGGGCCTCGGGGACGCTTACTGAAAAAAAAGCGCTAAATCAAATTTAGAAAGCCCAAACTTTGACATTTCACCAGCGGTAATATATAGTTACATTAATTAATACATATTTTCAAGTATCATCTACCTTATCTTGATTTTATGTAGAATTAGGGAAGGCCATATTGTAAACTACTGGGCAACCAGTAAATTATGTTACCCTCGTTAAATAAAGTCTTTTTGTTCTTTGGTTTTGTTTGCTCAGAGAATGATATGACTGGCGGCACTATAGTACTAGGCCTTGATTCTCAAAGTAATTCTTTCGTTTCATATTAATGCAAATAAATAAAGCCGGGAAAAATATGTAAAGTTTCGAAGTTCTGTCCACGTGTTTCTCCCTTTATTAGTGGAGGAAGTCGGTCGAAAATGAAACCCACTTTAGGTGAAATTACACGTAAAGTCATGTTCCATTTATATAAGCTCGTCTTCAGTATACTGGAATGCATGCATACGTTTGATGTCACTATAAATATTGTTTATCTAGTCGGAAATATAAAGTAAAACAACGGAATACAGTTGAATGTAGCCTTTCGACCACCCGTTAATACGATCACCTCGAGCTCAAAATAAGGCTACATTTTTGACCCGAAGACAAAATTATGACTCCCTTCATCTTCTTCGATCAGACAAACCCCTCAACTTCAGTAGGCCCACCTTTTTAAAATCAAAAAGGGTCCTAAATGCACTAAAGGCTAAAAAAACATCCTAATTGTGCATTTTTCCATGAGACTTGAAAATCAGTCAATCGTGGACAAAAGTCCTAGCTTTGGGACACTCACATGAAGTAACGAATTATCTGTGTTTTACTACTGAAGTTTGACAATTGCGCTGCTTTAATTACTTTTAAAAACGCGTAACTGTTCCCCCTCCCCACCCAATACAGTGTTGAAATCAGAAGAAATTGCAGGTACTAGTTTTCAACATTGTATCTAGGGTGGGGAGAGAGGTAAGGCAAGTAATTTTGTACGCGTCTGGTGTGTATGCAAATTACAAACTTTTCATGGAAAACGACAGTTGTTTCATTTAGAGAATTTTAATGAATTTACTGTTCCGCATTCTCAGACAAGGCGTGTCGTAGAACTAATATCCGAAGACCCCAAGAGCGCACAAGCTTTTGATGTATAGAGCCATTCATTTAATCCTAAACGTTTCCCAGGGCTACCTGAGTTCAAAGGCGGCGCATAGGAAAGACTGAAAGACGACATGGTTCGTGATCGAGCCCAGGGCTAAAAAAAATTTATCAAAATCAGCCTCCTATTATGTTTGCACCTGACTAAGTCATGATAGTCAGAGTCGCGCATTGAGGCGTGGCCAGTTGTTCTATATGTTTGATAAAACACGACTGTAGTCTTTCATATTTTTGCGTTTGTTGTGAACGAATATTTCACGCCAGCGTGCCAAAAACAATAAAAAGAAAAAGTTAGAGACATAACACGCGAAGTAATCGAAAGCTTAAACGAAGACAAGGAATTAGGGACCCCAGTTTGACGCCGTTAAGCACCAAAATCAAATTACCCTAGAGCAGTAGGGAGCCTTATTTTGTAGAAATACGGGGTGTTTCATCGAGCTCGCCTTTCCGCACAAAAATGAATCACCCTTGAGAGCTTTATTTTGTAAAATCAAACTGAACTGGTCACAGAACCCTAGTTGCATACGTGCGTGCTTTGTCTTTACTGTCCGAGAACCTTTAAGCCCATTTTGGAAGTTGATTTAAGGCTTAAAGAATTGTTTACCTTTTCTTTAACCCGACCAAGACATTATGATGGAAATTATACGGTTCCTTTAAATAGATCGTGATCCTACTGTTTGGTGAGTAATTCTACACCGCAAACTTAAAGCACGCCCTGGTGTTTCGCCGAACATAATCGCGTCAGCAGCGAAACTGACAAGATGAAATACACCCTTCTCGCCCTGCTGACTGTCTTTGCTGTGGATTGTGCGGTGGTCAAGATCCCTTCCAAGCGCAATGAGCAAAGTAAGTAGCTTTGATTAGCGATACAATGATATGGAACGAACTCTTGAACTTCAGTCGAAACTAAATCTTAATTAGCACGCGAAATCTTTTTCCTAGTGAATGCTTCAACAGCCTGATCAAAATTGTACTGATGATCTTAGTAAGTCATGATGTTAATTCCCCCTTACTGATAGCTAGAAACTTTTAACGAACGCCTCCAGGTTAGATTTTTTTCCATCTGTTAAATTGCCAATCGATATCAGTACAACATTAGAATTAAATCTTCGATACTGAAACACTGTGCAACAGAGTGCATGGGAGTGTTCTCTTCTCCTTGACTTAAAATCCCTATGTTATTGGCTCTCCTCATATCAGAAAAGAATGACACAAACATCTGCCTTCATCTCCTAAATATACCGCAAGTGTCCACTCAACCAAAAGAACCACAAAAATTTTGATATTCTCTTTCCCAAGCGTGAAGACTACCCGAAACTTTTCACTTTCCTTCGAAAGCTAGCGACGACAGAATTCATGGGTGTTTCCCTAACGTAGTGACATCAGAAAGAAGTACAAATTTTCGAAACTACAGTAGTGATTCAGTGCGCTGGACTGTAAGTTAAAGAAACAAAGAATGATGAAAAAGCAATTTAACGATTTGCAAGAATTCACTCAATTTTTACATCTGAGACAAGTACATAGCCACTAATAAGAGAGTTTGAGACTATGCCCGTTAGTTCAGAATAACATTGCAATAAACAAAGAAAAATTCCCAGAATTTTTACTCAAAACAAAAGCGAAAAATGTCGCGACACCTAGGCTTTTTAAAGAAAGCCGTGCGCATGTTGTCCTATTTGTCAACTTGTCAACTTGTCAATTTAGATCTGCCAATATGCATCCTAAGTTGTCGTGACAAAAAAGTAGAAATCCACCGGAAAAAAAAAAGAAAAACAGGAAAATTCTGCTAAATGCAAAAGTGACGAGGTTCGAGGTTTTAATATTTACGGTGTTATATTCATGTTTTCACAATTAACAATAATTACAAACTTTTCATGGAAAACGACAGTTGTTTCATTTAGAGAATTTTAATGAATTTACTGTTCCGCATTCTCAGACAAGGCGTGTCGTAGAACTAATATCCGAAGACCCCAAGAGCGCACAAGCTTTTGATGTATAGAGCCATTCATTTAATCCTAAACGTTTCCCAGGGCTACCTGAGTTCAAAGGCGGCGCATAGGAAAGACTGAAAGACGACATGGTTCGTGATCGAGCCCAGGGCTAAAAAAGATTTATCAAAATCTTCAAGATAGTTATGTTACCTGATTCGATGTATAATAGCAATATGTTCAGACGAGTTGCTGGATCTGGGTTACCCGTCATATTACCCGTAATTGGTAAAGATAAAAAAAAATAACTGGAAAAAGAAAAAATTCTTTCGTGACCTAGGTTACATTCGTGTGGTGCTCGTATGTAATCGTATGTAATCGATTCTTTTACTTGTATGCTACCCGTTATACATAATTAGTCACTCGCATGTAACCTGCGATCATACCTTTCCTCCATTATATTCAGACGTGGGGAAGTTATTCTTTTCTCCTTCTCCCTTTTCCCTTCTCCCTTGACAATCGCAGGTTAACTCGCATGTATCTGTATGTACCTGTGTGTTATTGGTATGATACAGAAATTGAATTTTATAATTATAGGTCAAAACACCGATAAAAGTCCGCAGAAGTTGGAAAGTTACGATTCTTTGGAAAACGAAAGGCGATCGCTAAATGAAGAGAAGATTGGTAGTGGGTCATCTATACTGCAACAGGTACATGGAACCTTTTTTGGGAGTTGGAATTTTGAACGAAATCGACCAGAATTGAATTTTAGTCTTAAAGTCTAAATCAAAAGAACGCATGACACTATGGTAATGAATAAAGGAACAAAAAGTTATGGTGATTGGGGTGGGGAGCGATAATAATTCAATCAGTGTCTTCTCAATTCTTAGTCTCATATACAGTACATAATGATCTTAACTTAATTGTCATTTCAACCGTAGATAAATATTAAAGCAACCACAACACGATCGAGTAGGAGGGAACACGTTACTTTGTTGCAACCCAAGTAGTAGCAAAGGAAATTTCGATAGCTAGGACAACAAGTAGAAATATATATAATGTGGGATTCCAATTTGTTTAATTCAGAATTTGAACTCGATTTTCGTTCGTTACTGTTGTAGAACATTATCGAATTTAAGTTCAGCATAGTTCGATGCAATTCAAAAATGGAACTTTTAAGGGCAAATGCTGGTATTCTTTAGACCTTAACGTCGTTTCTTTCATTGCTTGCAATATCAGGAGAGTGGCTCTATGAGGCGAATGGATCACTACCTACATTAAAAAAATTAAACTGCGAGACGAATGATTGGATGTTTCATTGGCATGGTTTCATGGTCAGACATTTGTCAAATACACATTGAATTTACACTAAAACAAGGATTATATGTTATCATACATTAGAAAAGAGAAGATGCCGTACCTCCTGTGGATCCAGCAAGCATGGCGCTGGAAATAGGAGAGCAGGCTGTTAATAAACAGTTAGAGATCATGCAGGAACAACAGAAAAAGGCGGCAGAATTTGTCGACAAGAAGGTATTTTAGTGTTTGTGTATATTTGTTCCAGTTATATTCTCGGGGGTACATAGTAGGGGAGGAGAGAGGGGGAGTGGAGGCCACTCCTCTTCAGGTACATTTTCATAATATTGCACATTTCTCAGTGCTACTGACGATAACATGATTATCATTATTATTGAAAATCCATTGGTTAACTTTGTATTTCGTTTAGTATTTTTGCCTGTGCTTGGAAACACCTTCGTTCTACTTTCTTTAGTATTATTATTCACTACGCACCACTAGCTTTATTGCTTTCTCTTTGCCCCTGCATTCATAAATCAAGTTATAATTTAGCAACAGGTACGCAAAAAAAAAAAAAGAAATAGTATAAAAAGGGTAAAATGCCGATTTATTCAACATCTTTGATACTGGTATGAGTGATAGAGGAAAATTCTGCCATGTCGACTACTTTCATGGACAAATGAGTATGCTGCGACAACAGAATCCTGTCAACCTGGCTCAAATTCTATCAACGCTACCTTCGGTAGACTCTTCCCTTCTGCAGTTTAAAGCTATTCCCTTTAGCTAAATAGATATTTTTTCGTCAGACTTTTGCTAAAGAGTTCAAATCAAGGTCACGTTAAAATCCAACTGAACGAGTGAAATATATGTCCCGCTTGTGTTTTCGTTATCGAACCTGTGTCTGTTTGTTTTTTTTCCCCTTAGAACTGCTCTTTAACGTCCCCTAGGAGCTTCAAGAAAGAAACAAAAAGCTTGGTCGAATAATTTGTTGCTTTCTCAAGATCATTACATTCTGCTGAACAACAACAATATATACAGAAATTAACAACAGAATTGAAAACCCACTTCCACCCTCTCAAAACATTCCCAACGCTACCGTCTAGAGCTCAGCGAGACACGTCTAGCTCAATGTATTCTAATTTCCGGTATTTTTAGATGAAAGTCAACATTATGCCTGACAAAGGGTGGAAAACAGAGGATTTGTTTGTTCCTCCTGGTTTTCACATTGACGCAGAAATAACAGGAGATGATAAAAAACCTCACGGGGAAATTGGTGTCCAGCCATTTGCCTATCCAATGGGAGTTGGTGGACTCATGATGAATGGGTGTTTTGGTAGAGACTATCAGCCAGGTGATCCGTGTTATGCAGCTAAAAGGAAAACCACTATTTGTCTGGTAAGCATGCTGTGAGACATGTTTAATATCTATTCACTTTTCCTCTGAAGCTTAGACAAGTTTAAGATCGAATATGATCAGCCTGAGTGATATAAGAAAACTCTCATGAATTATGAATCTATACCCAATCCCGTCATGATCCGTGCTGGCATCAAAGTAAACGTTAGTTAGAGATTTGAAGAAAACTGGCGGCGCGGTTTTTCATTGTGCAGTGCTTTCGGTTAATTATCTTACCGTCCACGGTTCACATTTATACTGCAGTATTTACATAGATATGCCTCAGTATTTTATATAAATATGCTCCAGTCTACAATTTTTATTGGTACTCATTTTCGCAATAAAGGTGATGCCAAAGTCAATATCATTATATCGAACACTGAGCTAAACACTCTTGAAACACGTTGTCGACGGAAAAGCCATGATAGTTAATGTTGTTTAGGATTCAGATAATGCAGAAAAGCCATAATCTTCAACTTGAAATTGCTCAGGCATCAAAATAAGTGAAGTTATTGTTATTTTCACCCACGGTATAATTTTTTATATATATATTCTGTTCCATTTTTCTTACGAGTCTCAAATCCAACCACACATGAAATAAATAGAGTGGCAACTTAAAGTACACTGCCAACCAGGGTATAGTTATCATCAGATGCTAAAGTATAAATGATTTTGCCATAAAAAATCAAAAGTTTTTGTTTATTTTACTGTCCGCCAAGGCGGCTACTAAACTCTAAGAATGGAATGCATTTGATAAATTGCATTGAGTCACATCTGTCCCTGATTGTATCTGTAAGAATCTTATTGATGGAGCTGCGTTTATCGGAGTGGGATTTGATGGCCGTGGTGACTTCAGTCCAGAATCAAGGAAGATGAGTATTGTACAAAGAGACTGCAAGGGTAAAGCAACGTAAGTACACTTTTAATTTTTCTCTGGATTTCTCTTGAATACCGTCAGTTTTTCTTTTTTCCTTTATTCCAATTGTAAATGGTTGCTTAGTTACCAAACGATTATTTAACATTTGTGGTCTGTACTTCGCTTTTATTGTCCGCCTGGAGATGTTACGCGGAATTTTTAATTTTTATTATTATTATTATTTTTATTTCTATTTTTTATTTATTTTATTTTATTTTTATTTTTTGGTTTTTGTTTTTGAAAACTGTAACCAAATCGATGAATTTGGGCCCATGTAGGACAGCGTAATTGGGAAATGTAATTGCATTGGACGTGTGCACTTCAAACGTGTAAAAAGTGACAGAGTAATTATTTTATTTTTATACCGCTTAATAGGAACTTTGCATGTCAGCCTCAGTTATCATATCTTAGAACTAGTGACGTCATAGTTTATTCTGGCGCACTGATTACGATAAGTGCGCACTGTTTGTATCTGTGTGGACCTGAGTGGTGCGTGGTAGATCTTAGGGATAAGCGAATACTTCACTCTACTGAGTATATGTTAAAATTGCATTTAATATAGAGAAGGTGGGATCCCATGTTCATTTCCAAGTGCCAGGCCAAAATGCGGAGTGCAATTACGCCTTTTTCCGTCTCTGTCTGACTTCACAAATGACAGTTTTGTTTGTGGTTTTAAGGTATGATGATTTTGATGTCCCTGACACCATGAACGTACACGGAGTTTATGACACCAGCGCTACAATGCAGACGTTTTATGCTCGACGAGAGTACCAAACGTTTCTTCAACGAGAAGCGGGAATGGCGGGCTCTGCCTTTGGTTTCTACGCTGGTGTGAAAAAGGCCTGGGGAAGCTCACTCACCAGTGGATCACAGCAATACATGGCGCTCTTTGCCATTGACATCGACAGGTGAGTGGAATGTCCATCTTAGCTTCTGTTCCGCGAGCATTTTGTTCAAAGCTTGCTGTCCTCAATTCCACCCTTTAGCAAACTGGATGTATACAGTACGTGAAATTAAGCTTTGCTTTTCTTCTTCTTCTTTTTTTTTGACGACAATTATCTCAGAAAATGTCGTCCTTTTTCGTCATCAAACTAACACGTCGGCGACTTTTTGATTTTGATGTTTTTCAGGTACGAAATCTTTTTGGACGAAGTCAAACCAAGTGATCTCAGTGTGAATTTTCTTCAGGAGTTCATGGCTCTTCCTTTATCCTATTTAGCTCCTGGAGCAGCCGTCCAATTTCGTAAGTGTACTTCTGGATTAGATGCCGTTATTGATTGTGTACAATGTCCACACATCCAACGTTTATCTGTTTGGACAGGTCAAAGGGCAGATATCCGGCAGATATGGGTTTTCTAGCACCAGATAGACTTGTTGCTCAGTAGTCCCTAATTGTTCCAATTCAGCTACTTGGTGACGCTATCGATAAATACCCAAGTGGTATGATTGCCTCTGTTTACCTCTTAGTGTCCATACATCCAGGCAAGAGACCAGCAAAGCTTGTTGGTCCGACTCTAATATCTAGGCAAAATCATGCAACAAAGTCCTCGATATGAAAGCACGCTAAACATCGAGCTGCTTAATACCCATTCTTTGAATCCGCTGAGGATTTCATTCTTCGTTGGGGGACGCACTACATAAAGTCAGGAAAATTTGGTGGCAGGCTTGACATTTTCAAGACAATGGAAGCTAACCAAGTCTCAAGCAAAGCGGAGTTTAGCCAAGTCATGGAAGCCGAGTTTAGAAGCTTTTTTGCAAGTCTTCATGCAAAGGACGAGCAAAATGGAGGAAGTAGTCATAAACAACAATCAAAGACATCTTCTACCTCCATATCTGTAGAAGGAGGAGACCAGCAAATTGCTTCTCTTATCTCAGATGTAAACTCGCCAACGATAAAAAATGAAATCAAACAATGGCTGGAGTCAATTCGTACTTTCCCAAAACCATTCAAATTTATGGTTGCACCGATCACAGATCTGCTAAAGTTTAATCCTTCATCCCTGTTTACTGACGAAGAAAGAGATTGGGGATGTGAAAGACATTCAGCCGACATGAAGAAAGATCCAGACACTGGGGAAAGCTATTATGAAATCAAAATCAATGGAACGCTAACAAGGAAGAAGTGTCCATACAAGGACCGTGACTATCTGGTTCATGTGATAAACCGTAGAAGGACTAGTCTAGAAAGAGCTGTTGCAGTCTACATGGAAGAGGTAAAATTATATTTTATATGCCCCGAGTATAATCTTATTAAATTTGCGTTCTACTCTCTTAGGGGAACCGATATATTTTCAAATACAGATCGGTATTTCTTTAAACTACACAACATAGATTTTCTCTCTGGCCTTTATTGCACAAAATAAGTGAATTAAATTGGAAAATGTTCAAAATTCGCCTCAAGCCAAAGCAATGCATACAGTAGCACAATCTGCCAATCAGGAACAAGTAATTTAGTGCCATTTGTGTTGTAAAAATAACGCACATTTTAACAAAATGCCCGTGAAAGATCTTGTTAAGTAGAACTAAGCTTTTCAGTGTTTGATTATATCCATAACTCAATTACAAATTTTAAATACATATCGGAACGCATGTTGCTCCAGTATATTTCTGAAGACGCGTCTTTCTCAACTTTAGGGTCCCATTTCGGTGTCAGATATAACTCTTCCTGCTGGACGGCCTGGTTGTCAGACTGAAAACTATAAGTTTCAAAAAAAAATCCGGCAAGCCAACCTGGGAAGCAATAACTAAAGACGAAGTCGCGTTCCTGATTATCTTCAACACGAGAAGGGAACTGTCTGGAACATTTCGAGGCCCAGTTAAGATAACTCCACACATGGAAAAGTACGTGAAATTCTTTGACAATCAGTGGTTTGTCGGTGATAGTCATGACCAGATGGACATGACAACGACCTGTAATCGCGGCAGCCGAAAAAATTTCAAAGTTTGCATTCTCGGCTTGGTTTTGACGTATTCTCCACAAAATGGATATCTCACGCTAAAGCGAGAAGACTTCGAGACTTCAAATGCAACATTTCCGGGTTTGACGCCAGATATGATTGGCTCGTTAATAGCACATGCTGAATGGCCAGCCGACCACATTTTTCAGATGGATACAGTCATTGGCTATCTTCCGTGCAACGTGAAATGGTCCAATGCCTTACGGTTTGACCCTAGTAACAAAGAAGGGAAATGTCTTCACTTCACCGCATCTTCGAAAGGAACTGTTTTTGTTATATTCGCTGCTGTTCCGAATAACAAAGATACATGGTACTATGTACAGATTTCTACGTATGGCGTTGGAATATTTAAGGTGAGTTCCAATTTATTTTAACTAATTTAGAATAAAAGCTACGCATACAACTAAGACGCTGGCGTTATCTGGTCCGGAAAGTGAACAGTTTTTGAAGAATATCCCCAAAGAAAAACTAGCAAGCTCGCGTGAAAAACAGTAAGCTTCGCGTGAGCAATGGATTACAATAAATTAAGAAAAAAAATGTAGTTTACGCTAATTCACAAAGAATTTCCGTATAGAAAAAGTCAGTGCTAGATTGCTTAATTCTGAGCAGTGGAAATAATGTGCAGTTAAAATTCTGACTTTTGAAGTATGAAAACTGCTCAATGCCAAGAGGTCGTTTAAAACTACACGTATAGACGGTGTTTCGCAAGCAACGCAATGATTGCGGTAAATATCACAATGCATAAGTTAGTATCCTGCGTAGCAGGCGTATAAAGGGGAGGGGGGTGGGGGGGGGAGGAAGAGAATTCGGGGAAAAAAATGGAGGAGTCGGGGGGGGGGAGGGAGGGGGAAAAGGTTCCCTTTCCCCGAAATCTCCTCGAAATCTCTTCTCCTCCTCCACCCCATCCCCTTTATACGCCCGCTACGCAGGCTATAAGTTAGTCGCCAGGGCTTTGTTGTTACAACTCGCAATTATTATTTATTAATTATATCATAATATTCAAGTCCTTAAAAAAATAAATATCCTTTAAATTCCATTCACAGTCCCAAAGACTCATGGTTTCCTCTGTTGATGTTAACGCGGTTGGCTTGGGCGCGGAGATTCTCTATCAGTCCTACTTTGTTTGCGTGAAAGAGACATCTAAAAGCACCGTAATAGAGTATGGGAAAAGTCAAGGGACAACAGAATTCGGTGACGTCTACCTGACGATGATAGACAGAGATAATCCTCTGTTTGTCCGGTTCTATTCATTTGGGAATAGCGAGGACCCCATGGAGGTAGTTGATGCACACATTCTTTCTCGTCACCTGACCAAGGCCCACTGTAAAGGAGATACGGTTCATGATAAACAAACGAACATGTGCGTGCAAGATTGCCACGTGTTATGCGACCCAAACCAAGGTATCAAAACACACTTTTCAAACTCATTAACACTAAGTTTAAACAAGGAAGTCATATCCGTCATGGTGATCTAAATTAGCAAAGATTTTGACGATTTTATTTCTTCGCCTTCTCCGTAGTTTTAGTTTTGATAGAGAAGATATAGTTGACGAGACCGTGTCCTACCACATTTTCAAACAACTCTGTATTATTCACCAAAAATACTCCGCAGCGCACCGTATTTTCAACTCTCTTCCCGCGGTGTTTCAAAATGTGGTACATTGTTAAACTAATCTCTCGTATTGGACATGCTACTTAATGTACTGATGATTATAATCCAATCATATTACATTAATTTGATTTTGTTAAACTGGCACGATTTTAGAGTAAAGTGTGAGCAATTGTTTTTTCGTAGTTATCATGTGTTATTTTTTTCTTAAAGGATGCCGAAGCACTTCAAGTGGGAAACCTCTGGCCACTGACTGTAATGCATGCCGATATGTGAAGAATGCTGTTACTGGAGAATGCCTTGAGAAATGTCCGGAGGGCTGGGACAAAAAGAATAACAACACTTGTGTCAAAAGTAAGTGTCCACTAACACCATGATGAAATTATGAAATTAAAAAAATAATACCAAACTACTTTAATATGGTGATAATTCGACAACAGTGTGTTCTCTTGCTTCCAAGTGTAGACTCTCTTTCTTGTTTGTTCTTTTCTTTTCTTTTTTTTTTTTTTTTGGTTTGTTTTTTTGTTAGCGTATATTTAAGATACTGAAATTCATAAATACAAGCAAAAAGCGACTTAATTTCTGACTGTTGAAGATCCTACAAGAATAGATCTTCAACTCGCAGGATACGACACCACAGAAAAAACAGCTACTACACCCCGCAATCCTGACTTAGCAAGAACGTGCAAGTTTAACATTTCTAGCTGTTATTATGTTTTTCACGTCGCAAAAAGAACGGCTTAACAGCATTATTACTTTTAGTCCCAGACCTTGGTGACGTCACATACAAACAACAATTCAACGCTGCAAATTCCAGTGATGCTTACATCAAAATTTCGTAATGACATCATTTTACACGGCATGTGCGAATGTTCTAACATGTTTATTTGTTTTGTCGATCAAAAGGAGCGGACCCCTGCGAGGATGTTCAGTGTTTGAATGGAGGAACTTGTCAAAGCGTTGACGAAAAAACGTTTAAATGCACTTGTCTGGGAGATTTTACAGGGGAATACTGTGAGACTCGTAAGTAGACAAAAAGAATTTTTCTCACAGAGTCAGTATGGATTTATAAAACTTACTGCACCACCATTAGGTTGTGGGGCACAATTTTTCAAGGGTTTAGCCTTGATGCCATTGTAGAGAAGAATGAGAAACTAAGGAAAAATTATTGATAGATGATAAAGACATGAGAGTAACTGTACATCTCTAGGTCCTATGGGAAAATATACGGTTGCCATTGGGAAGGTTTATATTCTAGAAAATAGCATATAAACGAGTAAGAGAGAAGTTAATATAATTTTGTAATTTGCCATTTTGTGGTGCGCACTCAAACAGGTATCAGCAAATGCAAGGCGTCCTCATGCTACAATGGAGGAACATGTGAAGATGTCAATGATGGAACGATCAAGTGCAATTGCAGGACTTGGTACAAAGGAACTTACTGCCAAACAGGTAAAATTGAAAGTACAAAACTACAGCTGCTGTAGGAGGCGTAACGGAAGATTTTCTTGGGAAATATCTGCTAACGCCGTACTCCAGCTCCAACGGCGAACCACTCAAGGGTGTTAAATTTAACAATAGACCATTTTACAGTTGTCTGCTCGTGACCTGGCCTTTGAATGGCAGCGAGGCTGGAAGTGACCTTGCTTTGATACAGACCTCTCTGCTTTTGCCATGTAAATGCACCTAATTAACATTAGATCACCCTCGTTTTAAACAACAAAAGCAGGGAGGTCTGTATCAAAACAAGCTCACCTCTAGCCTCGCTGCCATTCAAAGGCCAGGTAACTGTGCAGACAACTATAAAATGATCTATTCAACTGACAGCTCCAAAATGGTGAAGAGTTTATAGTTCATGAGACCGAGTAATCTAATCTAAATTTACTTTAACAGTGATTTCCAATCATTTTTCTACAGATTATAAGTAGTGTTAAACTTCAAACCTCAGTGAAATCGCGCATGGTACGGAGTCAACTGGCACTTGAAAGTTGCAACTGTTTTGTATGCATGTGTGCCTAAGCGCGCTCAACAGTACAAGAAACCCCGTTTGGTATACAGATCTATATTTTATACAATAACGGATAACAAGAAGCCTAACTCAGTTATAGCAAAAGTTCTTATTAATTATACACTGAGAGTTGTCGCATTTCCTTACTGTCGTTCCTGATGTCGCTCATCCATACAGCTGTAGACGCTTGTAAGACATATTCGTGTCACAATGGGGGAACATGTAGAAATCTCGGTGATGGAAGGTTTAGCTGCAGTTGCAGATCTGGTTACAGAGGAACATACTGCCAAACAGGTAAAATTTATGCATGCTCGGCCTATGCTCCACACCTTCTCTCTTTTCCCCATTCTTTTAAAGTGATGTTGTATCCTTCTTGTAGTATGGCGGGAACTATTGTTATTCAGAATTATAGTAAAAAGTACGATTCCTTGCTTCAAAAGGTGTTTTCGCCACATTTACCTCTAGCAAAAATCCAACGTTCAATAGACCACTAAATGGTTAATTTCCATTGACAGTTTTTGAACCATTGGCAGTGATTTTTTTTTTCACTTCATGTGAAAGTTGTTCGCACTGTAACGGAAGAATTTCTTGGAACAACAGCAATAATTGTATTCATATACACAGTAAGCTAAAAAGCTACTTCAGATTGTCCAATACTAAAAAGTTTGGCTTAAATTTTTCAAGTTGATCGTTTGTAATCCGTGTTACATGTAATCTCTTCCATCCTTAACCATCCTTGTTCCGTTACGGTTTATTATTATCGTCTCTCTGGTGGTTTGCTATCTTAGTAAACTACATCTTACAGGTCAGTCCTTCAATTCAAAGATAATTTTGTACGTGGCCAATATAACTCAAAATACCGTCCGTGACTGAACTCCTTTAACAATGCAAAGAATACAAATAATAAACTAGAGAAAAGATTCACACAACCTGCAGTTCCTTAAATAGTCGAGGCGGGGGCATGACTGTGAATATCTTCGCTTTGAACTATATTATAAGAAATTGGCATGTCATCAGGCCTGGTTGCTTGGCAAATTAATCATGTTATTGTTTTCTCCCCTTTTGATTTACTGTTACAGTCAGTGCTAAATCACGCAATAAATGTTATTTAAGACAGCGTGCACTAAAATACTACCGGACTACGTAGGATCTGTAAAAGATCTGATCAGCCAAAAATAGAAACAACAAGGAAGCAAGGCTGATAAATTGACACGCGTTTTGCATGTGGCACTGGCCAATCCGCAAACATTTGGATTTGAGTTTCACCTGAGGTCATTATCATATGCATTTAGTAGACGATCCGTCAACCAGCGGGTTGCTTTACTTCTTGCTTGCAGCCACACCGCGCTGACGAGACACAACCAAGTCGATACAGCTGTCCACGGTTGCAATTCTTGGCTTTCAGTTTGGATTCTATCATGTCATTGTCCCGTTAAGCTTTCTACGTTGTTATCAGCCTTGCTTCATTGTTATACTAAGAAAAAAAAGCACAAAGTTTAATTAATACTTTAATTCTTAATTTTCCCAGCTGAGCCAAGGCCAACATCCTTTACCATTTGTGAAGGGAACAGAAACACCATCAACTGCCATGGAAAGCGAATCAGCGTGTTAAACGCTTCCTATGGCAGACATGACCGCAGTACCTGCTCTCATTCGGAAATTTACACAACCAGTTGTCATGCTGGCAATTCTCTTAGCATTGTGCGCAGCAAATGCAACTATCGGAGCAGCTGTACCTTGCATGCAAGCAACTCAGTATTTGGTGATCCTTGTCGTGGAACACACAAATATCTGAAGGTCACGTACAAGTGCATTGATTAGGTAGGTAAAGGTAAAGGTAAAGGTAAAGTCTGCATACGTGCCAAGTGGCCCATCAGGCAGGAGCTTATGCCGGTTTCTGTAGCATGAAGCGATGCCTGGATGGGATGCTAGTCCATCGCAGGGTTGCCCCCAGCATTAAGTTCGCCGGTACCCATTTGTACACGTGGATGGAGAGAGACACTGTGAGAGTAAAGTGTCTTGCGCAAGAACACAACCCAATGTCCCGGGCCAGGGGCTCGTTTCTCGAAAGCCCCAGAATCTTTTCGGGCCCGAAAAGCCATTTTCAGTTAATTGGTATTTAAAGACAGAGGGGTGTATACGCCTGAAACTTCTGGTATGAACAGAACCTCTGTTTGTATTAAGAACATATCAATAATACTGCAGCTCTGTAATCAAAAGGTTTGAGATTTTGCTACGGCTTTTCGGGTAAAAAAGCTCTTCGGGACCTTCGAGAAACGGGTCCCAGGGCTCGAACACGGACCACTCGATCCGGAGACGAACGCACTAACCATGAGGCCACCGCGCCTCCATATTAATTAGGTACAGGCCAGAGAAAGCGATCGATTCCTCGATGTATGGAGATATGTCCAGAAATGCATGCAGTAACGGAAAAAACGGACTGGAATTTTGCTGACTGAATTTTGTTGACGATATTGACGGATTTGGCGAAATTTGTAGGACTGTGGAAATTTTGTCAAGGTGCAAATGTTATGACAGACTCATTTCACTGACTAACCTAATCAATGTTACGGATAAACGCAAGTGTATCCCCAGTTGACAGGGCACGTGACACTGAAAATAGATGATAATTTAGAAATATGAAACTAACAAAGTTAAAAAAGGGAAAAATTTTTATTTCGAAAACGACACAATTATCCTTTTTGTCCTTTTTCCCTTTTTTCCCTTTTAAGTTTTTTCGTTTTCGAAATTTAAATAATCAATGTTACTCCTATGATCACCACAGAAATATATTCAACGAAAACAAAAACTTTTCATATTTGCTTTTAACAGGCAGTTCCGCAGCAAGTCAGCATCTGACCCTGACAGGCAGAGTCGCCTGCTCTTACTGAGGAAACTCTTCCATATTTTAAGCAGCATGCTGGGGATTGATAGATCATAAATAGACTTAAGCTTTATTTTACAAATTGTAAGCGATACTATAGCTTAACACTAAACTAGCGAGGTGATTTATTCGTTTAAAGGTGTAGGGAGGCGCCCAGCTAAGAGATTCTTCGATATTTTACGCAGCACGTGGGAGATTGATAGCCAACAAATAGACTTAGCTCTATTTTATATGTTGTTGGCAATAGTGTAACTTAAAAACTACACTAGCTAAATGGATAACTTTTTGGAAGGGGTAAGAACTAATGTAATTGGAGGATGTAGCCAAAGCGACATAAATAAAGTATGTCATTTCAATTGCTGAATGTACATTACGTGTGTTTATTTCAATTGTTTCACAAGGGATAAACAAGTTGCATTTGAGCGATCTTCTAGAGTTGCCGTAGTTAAACTGAAATTCAAAAACAACTTGGTAGTAAGGTGGAACGATCGCTCTGTTGTTAACAGCTAGAGAAATTGAGAACCGTTAAATCTGCTTATGCCTTTCTAGGTTTACAAACTGAAAGTAGCATTCATTTTTGTCTGTAAACCTAAGAATTCTCTACAATTATGCTTTGGCTGTAGAAAATTGCTTGAGATTGCCTGTTCCATCAAAAGAAGCAAGAAAACGCCAAAAGCCACCAAAAGGTTCTTGATGACAAGAAAGCGCGCGCGCTAGAAGCTGTATTTTTATTTAACGAGATAGAAACACAGAACTAGCACGACCTGATGACCTAATGATGGTGTAAGCAATGAAAATTTACATCTTGATGATCAAAACTATCGCTCCTTGAAAACGAAGGTGAGTAGTATTTAATTGTGTTAATACAATAGATCACAGACGACGTCAAAATGTGGTAACTGACCATCAGTGGCACACTCACTTAAAGGGTCGTATGCCATTGTTATTGTTTTTACCCCGTTTTAAATTCATCTTTGATCTATTAGTGAACAGACGCAAGGCAACAAGAATGGAATGTATTTGTTAAATAGAAAACGACCAGAGAGCCAACCGAATTCACAGATATCGTATTGTTCGTAAGTGGTTACGACGATCTCTTCCCCAAAACAAGCAAGGTTAAAGCACCCCTAAAAGATAAATGATTAGGCACTCGTCAAAAAATTATTCAAGCTCGTTTTTCTCCTGGTTCTCTGGTTTTCCTCCCTCCAACATCTCTAAAGTCCAGCTCGACCAGGATGATGATCGATGCTTCCTTTCAAATATTGTAATGGATGATATTATAAAAAGGATGGAGACTAGTACTATGGTTTGAACTGTTGATGGTTTTAAAAGCTTTTTCATTGTTATTATTACTTTGGCTGGTGGATGCCTTGATTTTTTCATTTGTTGTCCATGAATAATGATTAATTAATTGTGTGTTGACCATTCCAGAAGGGTGAACTAGTGATAATCAAGATAAAGTGTGTAAATAATGAAGAACTGCAATATAATTAAGTTAATGTGTTTTTGTTTTGCAGCCATTTAGTGACTGACTTGGGGAAAGGACGAGGTGCTGCCTAATTTTCGAATACAATTTGAAAAACTCCACTAGTACCACTAAATAAATTGCCGTCCTCATATATTAAAGACATCGTGGCAAATGATACGGTTTACTTTGTTTTATGTACTTTCTATTCACAATGTGCAAAATCAAAATTCTAAGTATGATACATTAAAATTGCCAAGTAGCGAGATCATAAATTATAGTAGATTACGTCACCTCTCATTCGCTAGCTCTTGGAATGGCTATAAATCAACTTGGTGACGAAATACGGGTGGTTTAAGGAAAATCCAGAATCATTTCCGAAGTCGAACGCACTAACTATGATCGAAGACACCGCGCCTCCACTCCCGCGTCCAACGTACAGCAACAAAAATCCTCAGTAACAGTTTAGAAATCAAGCTCGATTGCTGGCAGAGATTATTAAAGCCCGTTTAGCTGGAGGACGGGTTAAGAGATGTAAGTCGCTGATTGTAATTACATGAGTGAATAAAACCTATCGTCGGCGTGTGTTATCCGTTGTAACTGCACAGTTCAGTGATGCTAACATAAACGTAATATTGATAGAGAGCTTAAGCAAACCACGACAACAACAGCAACAAGAACGTCACCAAACAAAAGTTTTAATAACTAGAACAATGGCTCAGTGCACGTGCGTTATAAATCTTTGTACATTTCTTTGCCTTCCTCTGCACAACAGCAACGTGCGAAATGACTACGTTCTGTGTATTGTGGAGAACGCAAACGACAGCGGCTAATGTTTCGTATTTTCATTTGGATTAGACTCTTGGCGTTACATATTTAGCTTGAGTAACTTCTGATACCGATAGAGGTACTAAACAGATCTAGACAATTGCCTAACTCGAAAGTTCCGAATTTAACATCGTATTAGCGTGCAACGTTTCGAAACTTATTATATGAAAAACTCTTTAGAAAACAGTCCTAAGAAAATACGCGCCCTGATTGGTCAAAAATCGTGTTTCCACAACTCGATAGAAACAAGAACTAGCACGAGCTGTTGACGTAATGATGGCGCGAACAAAGAGAATTTACCCTTTGATAATCAAAGTTAACAAGTTGTTTTCCTTTTTTCGGCGCGGTGTTTTCTAAAAGAATTAGAAAACATGTTCTCCGTGTTTCTATCGAGTTATAGAAACACTCGTGAAAGTTTGGGAGAACTCGAAGAAGTTGTGGAAACACTCGCCTGCAGCTCGTGTTCCCACAGCATTTCTCGTTCTCCCAAACTTCCACTCGTGTTTCTATAACTCAATAGAAACACGGTACATGTTTTCTATTTCTTAAATATCATACACGGAGGATCCATCGTTTGGAAACTTTTAGAACCATCCGCTGTCAGCGCCAGAGATTATGCTAAAAGGGCAAAAAGTCTCCCGCCCTCAGAAACTTGAACTTTAGTGAAGAGTCTCCGTAAATGAGTCCCCAGATTGACAGTGATTTCGTCTTTTATTGATTTTATTCACATCTTTTTGCATTTTTCAACTTTTTAATATGCTATTAACTACATTTTTTTCGCACGGCCCCATAAGCTATATTAGATTTAAAACCCACCTTGTTTAAATAAAAGATGTATTGTATTGCTACAAGATAAATTCACTTTTTAATAGGTGTTGTCCTCGGGGTCGCGATCGTCATTGCTTATATAAGTGTTTAACGTCTAAACACTCACTTCATTAAAACGTGCTGTTATGAACACGCTATCAGAGCAATACAAAAAATTTGCATGACTTGGATGTAACAGGTGTCGTAAACAAATGCATGCCTTTCTTCAACACCTGATGCCTCAGAAACAGATTCATACGGAGAGGAAAGCTAGGATCTGTTTGCTTACGATCCGTTTTTTTAAAAATATTTTTACAGCATTGAAAATTGAAGTTATCGAAAGCGAGCTATTTTCTCATCATGTATGGCAAATTATGAAAATCCACTTTACTTGCAATAATTAGATTGGCAGGTGTCAAAAAATTTCACCATTTTTATTCACTTAACACACATTAGATTGGCAGTTTTTAAAGCTGAATCAAGGGAACTCTCTCATTTTAATTTGTTTACAGTTGAGCAATCATACTGCTTTGACAAGTGACGAACAAACCAATTGTAGGGACTGATTATTCAATCTAAACTGCGTTTAATTTACTTTATATCCTAAAAAACTGAGCATTTCAGCCTTCTCACTGGCGACGCTGCTACACCATAGTTTCTTTGAAACTAGCTGCCTTGATCCGCTTGCAACAATACGAATTCCCATTTTACACTGAGATAACGCGTTGACGTCGTACATCATGAATGGAAAACTGTTGTTGGTTTTACGGCTGTGCTTCATGCTAAGCAATGTAAGTACCCCAAAATACTTAGATACAAAATTCATTTTGTTTAAGGGGCCACGTCGCACGCCCTACTTCATTTGTTGTTCGTTGTCCAAAATAACCTTCAAACAAAAAGAAGCCTTGAATAATAGTTTGCTAAAGTGAAAAAAGAAACAACAGGATTGCTCTTGGAAAATTGAGATTAAAAACGATTAATATGCAATATTGCTATTCACTGTTTCAGCCAAGATAGCAAAAGACACTCTCTGAAATTGAATATTATTGGCATATTTTGATTAAAACTCTATAAACGGGAAACGGAAGATACGATTTTATTATTTTCATAACATTTCATTAAGTCCGACCAGGTTTTTTTCTCATTTCTCCTGCTGCAGGATGAAGCAACGGGCTCCGCCCTCAAGAAGAAAAGATACGGTAAATATTAAAATGACTTAAATTTGTTCTTGCAGGTGAATTGGGATATTTTGCAATACGGTCGCGATCTTAGCACAGGTTTTATTATGAAAAAAACTTGCCAACTGGACGAAAAGATTTGAGTTAATTCCAACACTTGTTAAAAGCGGTCACAGTTGCAACCTTTTGGCCCCGACTACACTAATGCGTTTTCGTATGACAAAGCATACTTTTTGATGCGTTTTCGCATAGTAAAACGTCCCAAGCAGACGCTGATGAAAACGGAAGCTTTCGAAAACGGTTTCAAAATTGCAGCCTTTTAAAAAAGATACGTTTTTAGGGTGGACAGGTGAAAGTGTAGGCTTTTGAAAACGGTGACGAAAAAAGCGTCATATACCTGACTATTGTTTCCATCAGCTTTAAGGAAGTTACAGTTTGGACGATAGAGGAAACCGTATAGCGTCGTTTTCGGTGAGACGAAAACGGATACTTCTAAAAATGCTTTTTTCTTTTTACAATAACTGTCTAATTTCTCGCGCGCGCGCGCGCGCTGATTGAAGGATAAAATTTTAATTTATGCGAGCTTTCAACTTCCAGCTTTCAAACTGTCAACTTTTTAACCAATGAGACTTTATTGACTTTTTTAAGTAGCTAATCAAAAAGGAAGAAAAGCTATTGACAATTTTCGCGTCATTTTGAATAAAATTCACTATCTTTGTTTACGGCAAGTTTACGGCGTCTTTCCCCCTCATTTATTCCCGGCGTTTGACCATTTTGGAGTCTTGTTGTAAAAAGCAAATTGACGTCAGTTTTTTATGCGTCTGTCCTCTTATTGATGATAAATTGCGTCTGACATTGTCCAAGTTTACTGCGGAACCACTCGCCCGCGGCTTGTGGTTCCTCAGCCACTTTGAAAATGTTATGATGCAATTTCTCATATATAAGAGAACAGACGCATAAAACACTGATATAAATTTGTTAAAGTGTGGCCGTGGACCCGCGGCCTTATAAAAGCTGATGTGTGGTCAGGTATGTCAACTGGTATCTAGCTATTTTTTGTGAATGTGCCAAACTATTTCCAAATTGAAAGTTGCTCAACTCAAATTCATGCAATTACTGAGGTTAAAAAACGCTGATTTGATTCAAACTCTTTTCCAAGTCTTCCTCTTGACTCCATTAGGATTTGTAAACGCGGTCAATTTTTCTTCGCTTTCGCATTTTTAGTCGGTTTAGTTTTCTTTATTAAATCCATTTTGAAATCACTGGTTATCCTTGCAATCTGATTGGCTCTCAGTGGTGCGATTTATTCACGAATCGCACTATTTTTTGCCCTAAATCGCATCTTTTTCTCAGCCAATGAGAATGGGACAGTAAAACAAAACAAACAATCAGATTTCAAGATTAGTTTAAAGTAATCAATAAAATTTCAGGGAAATGGAAAGCAAAAAGCCATTGTGTGGAGAATTTTGCAACTACTATTGCCAAAACTTTGGTGTTATTGTAGTTTTTTTTTTTCCAAAAAAAATTGACAAATTCAAGTAATTACAGTTTCCGAATGTCTATTATGAGCTCCTGCAGGCTGAAAGCCTACTTCAATGGAAGTTTCCAACTTTCAGTGTCCATTTTGACGAATATTTTGGCGATTTTTCTTCAACATCAGCTCAAGATCCGTATGATATCGAGTCCAGTAAAACATAAACAAACGGAAACCACACAACAACAAATTCAGAGCCATCTCAAGAAGGTAGATGTTTCCAGGTTTCTGGTAGTTTCAAACGAGGCAACAAAAGAGCTCAACTCTGTCGCTGTGAATAAACATAGTCAAAATACGCCACACTGCACAAAATAGTGAATGAACGAAGGTCTTACGAAGGCGGTGCCAGTCCCGCCATCTTGGAAATATCTTAAAACAAATGGCGCCGCAAGAACTTGACAAGGTCCTGAGTATTGAGTCCTATGCCGAGGTCACAAAAAGAAACGGAGATGATAACGAGCTGGACTCCCTTAAAATCATGCCATTGAACGGTATTTAAAAGAAAAAAAAAAACGTACTATCCACTGGGCATCGTGCACTCGAGGGAGTTTCACAACTCAAAAGAAATCGATCGCAGAATTTCGCAGGATATGCACCTTCAAATTCCCTCTCCAAAGACAATGAAAAGTCTCAGCCTCAACCACAGAAGAAAGGAAGGCCTTCCATACTTGATTCAGACGACGAGAACTGAATTTTTATACCTGAAGTAGACTATTTTCGTTCTGACTTCAGAACTGCTTGTTTCTTTGTCATGCTCGAATGAGTTTTCGACACATGACACGTTTTGCATACTAAATGAGACGCAAAGGCGTTTCTGGTTCCTCTTTTTTTAACAAACCGGCTACTGGAACAATACACCAAATATCTAAAATTTAAGGCGATAAAACTGTACGATTTTAAAAGGGATGTAATAAAGTGGAAATTGAACTTCGTGTCGCGCAATTTTGGTCTGGAATCATACTTGTGATTTCAAATCGAACTCGCGCTGTGCGCTCGTTCGATTTTGAAATCACGCGTATGATTTCAGACCAAATTGCACTCCACTCAGTTCAATTACCATTACATATTGTGGGAGCGTTTTTAATAAAACAATTATTCCACTCGCGCTTGTTGGATATGAGATGGTAGATAGCTAACTCGACGCTACGCGCCTCGTTGGCTGTCTAGCATCTCATATCCAACGCGCACTCGTGAAATACATTGTTAATTATTATAAGCACGATGAAAAACTGAATTCTGATTCTTAAACCCTCCATTAACTTTCACGAAAGCAACCTGGAAAAGGAAAATAACTTCTTTACTTTGGCGCGCTCGTTTACTGGTAATGGATAGGGAAGACGCATAAACTATATTTATCAGCAGAGTTTTAAATGAATTTATTTGCCTGCAAATAGAAGTTTTTATGTCGCCTCCTCGTTTATGCATTTAATTTGTATCAGGTATTGACATGACATGTCCGGGTCATTTAAGGGTAAAGGTGGGTAGATTGCTGTATTCGTATTACCGTCATTTGCTACCTCATACAATAGCTTGGAATTGTGCAAAGAATCACTTGACAGTCAGACAATTTCGATACAATAGAAAGTAGGATTGTGTAATTATCATCTGATACTCAGTAAAAGTACATAGCCTCATCCTACTTGATCACAAGAGGGAAAAAGAGCAATGCTAGCTATGACTCGCCCTCTTGGGCTGTGGGCTCATGGTTAGTGTGCTCGACTCCGGAGCGAGCGGTGCGGGTTCGATCCCTGGCCGGGAACATTGTGTTGTGTTCCTGGACAAGACACTTTACTCTCACAGTGCCTCTCTCCACTGCGTTTACGATTCTAAAAAGCTTTGAATACGAATTCTTAAAGATTTTTGGTCCAAGGGCGACAGCAGTCATTTTGAAAATTCTCCATCCTTTCAAATATCCTGGACTTCGAATGATGTCTTTCGAATAAATGAAGACTTCATTCAGCAACTGTCCGCCATGTTTACTTGCCGAGATGGCAAAGATGGCGAGCTTAGTAACCAAGCTCTAGCTGGGTGAATATAGCGTCATGCGATGAGCTTTTCGACCAATCAGAATGTCAAATTCTTATATTCACCTCTGGAAACTATGCTAATCACAACTATAGTAAACAGTGTGATGCCTTGCTTCAAAAGTTGTTTTCGCCATAGTTACCTATAGCAAAAAACCACCGTTCACTAGACCAGTAAACGGTTAATTTCCATTGATAGGTTTTGAACCATTGGCAGTGATTTTTTTTTATTTGTTTATCTTCATGTGAAAGTTTTTCGCACTGTAACGGAGGAATTTCTTGAAACAACAACAATAATTGTATTCATGCACACAATACGCTAAACTTGAAGAAGCTACGTCACAGTTTGCCCGTACTGAAAAGTTTAACCTAAATTTTTCAAGTTCATCGTTTGTCATCCGTGTTACATGTAATCTTCTCCATCCTTAACCATCCTTGTTCCTTTATGGTTTATTATTGTCCATCTGGTGGTTTAGTATCTCAGTATAAGCTACACCTTTCAGTATAGTCCTTCAATTTAAAGGTAATTTTGTACGTGGCCAAAATACCGGTCGTGACTGAGTTCCTTCAACATTGTAAAAGAAAAAAACAACAACAACTGACCTGGAGAAAATATTCACACAACCTGCAGTTCCGTAAATAGTCGAGGCGGGGGCATGAACTGCGAATATCTTCGCTTTGAACTGAATTATCAGCAATTGGCATGTGATCAGGCCCGGTTGCTCGGCACAGAATACTTTTTTTTCAAATTGATCATGTTTTTTAGTTTCTTCCCGTTTGATGTCCTGTTACAGTTAGTGCTAAACCGCGCAATAAACGTTGTTTAAGAGACCGCAAACGAAAATGCTGGTGGTGTACGTAGTATCTGTAAAAGATCTGATCAGCCAAAAATAGAAACATAACAATGAAGCAAGGCTGATAACTTGTCACGCGTTTTGTATGTGACATTGGCCAATCAGCAAACATTTAGATTTGAGTTTGATCTGAGGTCATTACCTGTGCATTAAGTAGACGATCAGTCAACCAGCCGGTTGCTTTACTTCTTGCTTCCAGCCACACCGCGCTGACGAGACACAACCAGGTCGAAACAGTTGTCCATGGTTCCAATTCTTGGCTTTCAGTTTGGACTCTGTCATGTCGTTGTCCGGTTAAGCTTACTACGTATGCAGTTATCAGCCTTGCTTCATTGTCATCATAAGAAAAGCACAAAGTTTAATTATTATTTTAAGGTGGCTCGATCGGATTTTTGAGTAACGATACCGTTCAGCTTTGAGCAGTTAAAACACCTCCATTATCAACCGAACGGAAAATTGAACGTCACTAGTATTCTAGAGAAAGGTGAAAGTTTCAAATAGGGTACATTTTACAAGGATCTGAATAACCATAGCAACGAAATGACGGCATACCCCATTTTACATAAGACCGAATAACTTGCCACCAGGGATAATTTTGGAAATACGACGTCGGGATCTCGGACTTGACATAGCTGTCTTAACGATGGCAAAATTTTAAAAAAATCTATGAGAGCGTTTTCGAGAAAACTACGAGTGAAGTTTCAAGGCGTCAAAATACAACAAAAACAAAGCTGCTTTAAACGTTATTGCAAACTATGTCCACAAGACTTGACTAAATGGTATTCTGGTCTTGAATGAATCTTATAACATCTAATTACCTGGAGTGAAAATCTCGGAGAAATCGCTCCGTTTGACTTTCAGAAACATTGGCTTGAATATCAACTGGTATATATGGGTTATTGACCAAGTGTGAGGTCAAAATGGCTGGATATTGGCCAGGTTCTTTTTTTGCGAGTTTATGGACCTCGACTCCGTCTCGGTCCATAAACTCGCAAAAAAAAGAACGAGGCCAATATCCAGCCATCTTGGCCGAACAAGCTTGGTCAACAAAGGATTTAGTATATTGCTTTCGGGGAAATTTTTCTCGCGGGACACGGTGGGTAGTCCCGAGCGGGCAAGATAGCTCCATCTTGCCCGCTCGGGTAGCCAATCACAGCACAAGATTTGATTCATCTTGCCCGCTCGCGGAACTAGCTATATAATAAAGGCTCTTATTTTACTTTTTATCAAAAATTGCCCCTAAATTCTTAAATTAGGCGGGAATTAAAAACCACTCGATGATTTTTTTTTAGACTTGGCCCTCGATGAGATTAATCCATATTCAACGTTATACAGGAGTTTCAGATAAATTGAAACATTTTAAGGCTGCTAACTTTCAGCGTCAACTCAGCAAAATATTGCGCTGATTTTCACTCATGTTGTTTGTTGTCTTCATTATAATTTTCTTTTGTCTCGGATCACCATGCTTTTGTACATTTCTGTATATCATGAACTCATAAAACGCGCGATTGCTTTCCGGCAACTTTCCCGAGGCCTGCTAAAATTTGTCGAGCTAGTATTGATAATGGAAGTGCTCTAGTCGCTCAAAGTTGAACGCTACCGTTACTCAAAAATCCGATCGAGCCACGTTAATTCTTAATTTTCCCAGCTGAACCAAGGCAAACAACCATTTGTGAAGGGAACAGAAACACCATCAATTGCCATGAAAAGCAAATCAGCGTGGTAGAGGCTTCCTATGGCAGACATGACCGTAGTACCTGCTCTCATTCGGCAATTTACACAACCAGTTGTCATGCCGGCAATTCCCTTAGTATTGTGCGCAGCAAATGCAACTACAGGAGCAGCTGTACCTTGGAAGCAAGCAACTCAGTATTTGGTGATCCCTGTCATGGAACATACAAATATCTGAGGGTCACGTACAAGTGCACTGATCAGGTAGGTAAAGGTAAAGGTAAAGGTAAAGTCTGCGTACGAGCCAAGTGGCCCATCAGGCCGGAGCTTATCCTGGTTTCCGTAGTATGAAGAGACTAGGAGTATTTCTTCTATCCCCTGGATGGGATGCTGGTCCATCGCCTATCGTCCATAGTAAAACGACCCAAAAAAACGTTGATGTAAACCGAGGATTTCGAAAACGGTTTCAAAAGTGGAGCCTTTTAAAAATGATACGTTTTTAGTGTGGACAGGTGAAAGTGGAGGCTTTTGAAAACGGTGACGAAAAAAGCGTCATATACCTGACTATTGTTTCCATCTGAGCGTTTAAGCGAGTTATAGTGAGGACGATAGGCGAAAACGTATTGCGTCGTTTTCGTTAAGACGAAAACGGATACTTGTAAAAACGCATTAGTGCGGCCGCGGCCTCATAAAAGCTGATGTATGATCATGTATGTCAACTTTGTATTTAGTCATTTTTTGTGAATGCACAAATTTATTTCCAAATTGAAAGTTGCTCAACTCAAATTTATATTTTACTGAGGTTAAAAAACACTGATTTGCCAAAGGCAAGGCAACACCATTAGAAAGCGAGAATAACGTAAATGTACCCTAAAATTCCAAAAATAAATTTTCGAAGTTATTTTCGAAATCTTCCTCTTGACTCCATAAGGATTCTTTAACCATTTGTGAAGGGAACAGAAACACCATCAATTGCCATGAAAAGCAAATCAGCGTGGTAGAGGCTTCCTATGGCAGACATGACCGCAGTACCTGCTCTCATTCGGCAATTTACACAACCAGTTGTCACGCTGGCAATTCCCTTAGTATTGTGCGCAGCAAATGCAACTACAGGAGCAGCTGTACCTTGGAAGCAAGCAACTCAGTATTTGGTGATCCCTGTCATGGAACATACAAATATCTGAGGGTCACGTACAAGTGCACTGATCAGGTAGGTAAAGGTAAAGGTAAAGGTAAAGGTAAAGGTAAAGTCTGCGTACGAGCCAAGTGGCCCATCAGGCCGGAGCTTATCCTGCTTTCTGTAGCATAAGGCGACTACGAGTATTTCTTCCGCCCCCTGGATGGGATGCTAGTAGTTCTTGCTAGTCCATCGCCCATCGTCTATGGTGAAACGACCCAAAAAAACTGCTGATGAAAACGGAGGCTTTGGAAAACGGTTTTAAAGGTGGAGCCTTTTAAGAACGATAGATTTTTAGGGTGGACAGGTGAAAGTGGAGGCTTTTGAAAACGGTGACGAAAAAAGCGTCATATACCTGACTATTGTTTCCATCTGAGCGTTTAAGCGAGTTATAGTGAGGACGATAGGCGAAAACGTATTGCGTCGTTTTCGTTTAGACGAAAACGGATACTTGTGGAAACGCATTAGTGTGGCCGAGGCCTCATAAAGGCTGATGTATGATCATGTATGTCAACTGGTATTTAGTCATTTTTTGTGACTACAACAAATTATTTCCAAATTGAAAGTTGCTCAACTCAAATTTATATTTTACTGAGGTTAAAAACACTGATTTGCCAAAGGCAAGGTAACACCACTAGAAAACGAGAATAAAATAAATATACCTTAAAAGTTTACAATAATTTAACTCCAAGAAAAAACCTTCGAAGTTTTTTTCCAAATTTCCTCTTGACTTCATTAGGATTCCTTAACCATTTGTGAAGGGGACAGAAACACCATCAATTGCCATGGAAAGCGAATCAGTGTGGTAGACGCTTCCTATGGCAGACATGACCGCAGCACCTGCTCTCATTCGGAAATTTACACAACCAGTTGTCATGCTGGCAATTCTCTTAGTATTGTGCACAGCAAATGCAACTATCAGAGCAGCTGTACCTTGGAAGCAAGCAACTCAGTATTTGGTGATCCCTGTCATGGAACATACAAATATCTGAAGGTCACGTACAACTGCATTGATTAGGTAGGTAAAGTCTGCGTACGAGCCAAGTGGCCCATCAGGCCGGAGCTTATCCTGGTTTCCGTAACATGAAGAGACTAGGAGTATTTCGTCTACCCCCTGGATGGGATGCTAGTCCATTGCAAGGTTACCCCCACAGGCACTCACTGGGGGTAACACTGCGAGACACTTTGCAGGGTTACCCCCAGCGCAAGACACTTTGCTGTCACAGTGCCTCTCTCCACCCACCATTTATACACTTGGATGGGGAGAGGCACTGTGAGAGTAAAGTGTCCTGCCAGGAGCCATAATCGGGGACGGAGACCATAAGTCTTGGGATCCGCGCGCACCTATGATATGGGACAATTTTTCTATTTTTAGAACAAATTGCGCCATCCTGACGTCATATATCCGCGCGTATTCACGCACATGTCAGGGGCTCTCGCGTGGATTTTGTCACGTTGCATGATCAAATGGTGAGAGTTAGAGATTCTCTTGCGTATTTTTCATAGCGATGGCAGGGAATAAGGCAGGGAATACGAACCAGGGCGCTTATATGTAGTTTAATGCTCTGAGCTAACGGAAAAGGTGGGTTTTTCAGGGTCGAAAACAAGACTTCAATCTCGCGCTGGGAATGAATAATAAGATCTGCTCACGCTAGTTGTAAGCTCACGCGTATGCTTAAGAATATAGCAAGAAAACTCTCTACTCTGGTATCGAGTTAATTTGTGAGTTTCTCAGACAATGTTTAATCATAACCAAAACCTGTTTTGATGGTTTCTTATTGTCTCTGCTTGTTTGGTGAGTTTGCAAAGGTTTTTGAAAAAAAAATCGGACGCGTACAATTAGCTCATTTGCATAGTGCAGCTCGTGCACTTTCAAGTCCGAGTCGGTGTTTTCAATTGTCAACAAATCTTGACAAAGATTTCTTTCGTTATCTTTTGTGTTGAGATGCTGCAACAAATTTCACGAATGCAAAAAAGGCTACTAACATCATGTGTGTTTCTTCAACATAAGCATAGTGAAGTTTTACACTGCGAAAATGAAAATAGACAAGGAGTTTTTATAACTCGATCAACAAAATCGAAATCGTTATTCCAAGTTGATTAAAGAAAGCGTCATCGTAACTTTGCTGATTGTTTCTGCTTTATTCACATATTTTCAGCTTAGCTTTTAATATGTTCTCAAACATTTACCAATCTTAAACATATTTAAAAACTATAGAGCTATTGTTTGAGTTCGATGTACGCTTTCACACGAAAGTGCGGCGGAAGTACAATTTGTCATGTTTACTGACTGTACAAAACACGCATCGGCGGGCGCTCTCATTCATCGACAACAGAGAATTTACTGGATTTTTACACGAATAAAACTGAGCAGTATCAACGGACGTAAAGTTATTAAGCCTCGATGAAACATCAAGCGTTGCTTACAATTCAAGCGAAACTCAAACTAGCAATTATTTTGTTTTACTTTTCGGTCGCGATAGACTGACAAATTCCTCGCAAGCGTGTGGCAAGAGGAGCTATGAAACTATGAAGTCCTGAAGCTCTGCTATGTCTAAATATATCCAGCTAGTTTTTTGCTGTGTAATGGAAAAGCTGTTAATCTTCAACATATGTGAAATTTTAAGTGGAGTAATGTACAGCTCATGTAAAAGAAGCATCAGTCGGAACACAACTTGGTCAGCGATATATATAAGCTTACAGCGGAACATACCTAAATTCGACACTGTCTTACTTCACTCAAACTGGAGCAGCTTACGACGGAAATACTTAAGCAAAACTCCAACAGACGTAACCGCGTTGAGTTGTGCCGGGCAAAAACATGAAACATTTCGGGAATTTCGGACGCCATTTCCCCCGCGCGACATCCCCAATAATCCTCGCAGCATGCACGCGCGTGTGCCGCAGGTGATGGCGCAATTTGTTCTAAAAATAGAATTATTGTCCCATATCATGGGGACAACCCCAATACTTGAAATGGCGCGCGCTTACGGTCTCCGTCCCCGATTATGGCTCCTGGTCCTGCACAATAACACAACGCAATGTCCCCGGGACATTTCAGGGCTCGAACACGGACCGCTCGATCCGGAGACGAGTGCACTAATCATGAGGCCACCACGCCTCCACAATAATTAGGTACCGGCCAGAGTAAACGATCCATTTCTCGATATATGGAGATATCTCTAGAAATTCATGCGGTAACGAAAAAAGCAGATTGGACAGAAATTTTTGTTGATGATATTGACGGATTTCACAAATTTGTATGACTGTGGAAATTTTGTCAAGGTGCAAATGTTATGACGGACTCGTTTCACTTACTCACCTAACAGATGTTACGGATAAACGTAAGTTTGCATCCCCAGTTGAACAAGGCACGTGACACTGAAAATAGATGATATTTTCGAAAAATGAAACTAACAAAGTTAAAAAAGGGGGAAATATTTAGGGACCGTTCATTTTTTATAAGGTAGGGGGGGGCTGGTGGGATTTGGGGGGGGGGCCATGCGAAAAAAAATGGCTTTCGAGGGGGGGCCATCCCAAAAAAATAAGGGGAAAAGGGGGGGTCACGTGAAATATTTTAGTAAAACTTTAAAATGGCATAATGTTTGAATATCAAAAAAATTGCTATAGAATAAACATAGAAGGCAGGATATAAATTTATTACAAACTTTCCTTCTGCTTTAAAAAAACGTTTGGCGACAAAAAACATTTGTAGCTACTGAAAAGAAGTATTTAACACTGTTATTTTTGAATGCAACTTTCACTGGCACTCATCTTCATCTCCGCTGTCGTCGAGTTCTTCGTCGCCGCTTGTGCTACTATGGGAGTCTCTTTCACCAATGCTGCAAGAAGCAGCAATGCTTTCCGTCAGAGTGTACTCTTCAGGGTACATGAAGGTGTAAACATAATCTCTGACTTCCCGCTCAAGGTTGGTGGTGATTCTGCTTCTTGCAGCATTGGCGAAATAATTCCCTTCCAAGAGCTGTGCGATGTATGGCCCATCTCTTCTAAATATCGACGTGGCAACATCCTCAACTTTAAGACACTCTTCCGGGACGGCCGTTTTAGGAGGGTACACAAGGCATTGTGGAAGATCATTTCCTAGCGGGTTTCCAACACAGATTCCATAAACTCGTTGGACGTTGTTTTCAGTCCGCTTCCTCTTTCTTTCATTTGACTTTCTGCGGTTTTCTTTTTTCCTTCTCCTTTTGTTGATGTGCTGTTTGAGTATGCCTTTGAATATGCTGTTATAATTGCTCTTCTTATTTTCTAGTGCTTCCATGTCCTGCGTGACCTTTGTCAACTTAGCTTCTGTACATTTGATCTGTTTTACATTAAAACTGTGGGCAAATTCTTTGCCCTGCTTTAAAGCAAGCCCATTGGACTGAAAGAGTGTGGAATCTTGTTCCTTTACACCTTTCAATATGACATTCAACTTTTCCACCATTGCTCTGTGCTCTTTGATGGAGAAGTTCAGTTTTCTTCCATCACTGGGCTTCAACTGGTGCCCTTGCATGGAAAACTCACTCGCCCTTTCTGAACAGCCATCCGCACCTAGAAAAATTGCTTCTTTTGCATGTAAGATGTCAAACTGCCTGGATCGTTCAGCTGTAAACCTTTTCCTAAACGACTCGTCGCTTTCGCCGTTATTGCGCATTTTGGAATGAGCCTCTTTCATGATGCTCATGTAGTAATGCGCTCTTTCCCCGATTGGATTAACAATATAAAGAAGAAAGAGCATGGAAGTGGCAGGCTGGTTTTATCTGACCCAGAGAGCGTTGCTCTATTTGCAGATAAGTTTATTGTCAAATCGAAGTTTGTGGTGGATTATCTTCAGCATCTTGAAGTGCTGGAATTTAAAAGGAAAAAGAGAGCAGAAGAAAAGGCAAAGTTAAGTAGGGAGGAGGATTATCCTTGGACTGAGTTGTGCGAAAATCTAACCAAGCTTAAAAAGCTACGTGTTCCAGAACTAAACAAGTACTCAAACCACCACGGGCTGAAGCAGCATTTGAAAAGCAGCAAGAGTGAGAAAGTAAAGGCAATTGTAAGACATTCATGCTTGCAGCAGAAGAGTCCTCTCAGAGCTGGCCAACCAACACTGAGAAATGCCAGGACATTGACACAAAACAGGGCAAGTGCTGACAGCAGTGAAACGGATGAAAGTGACAATGATGAGTATGACAGTGATGCCATTGACTCTGGGGGAGAAGATGACTCAAGTGACGTCATTCTTGCATTCATCAATTCAGATGAGGAAGATGCCAATGAGAGGCCAAATGCCTCACGCTCAGGGTGAGCCATAACTAGGAGATCCGAAATTGACTCCTCTTTCTTTTGATTTGTTTTTTAAACAACAGCTCTCTGTCGTATAGAGATTGTAAATATTGTCTTCATAGTGAGCACAATAACGTGAAGTAGGGGGATAATAGACAAATATTAAAAAAGTTGAAATCTAGATATTGTTTGTTCAATTTTTTTTTGGGGGGGGTCATCCCAAAAAATGACCGCTATAAGGGGGGGTCATGTGAAAAAATTGGTAAGCTGAGGGGGGGGTCATGCGATTTTTAAATGGTGCTTCCAAATCCCACCAGCCCCCCCTCCCTCATAAAAAATGAACGGTCCCTTATTTCGAAAATGACACAATTATCCTTTTTGTCCTTTTTCCCTTTTCTCCCTTTTAAGTTTTTTCGTTTTCGAAATTGAATAATCAATGTTACTCCTATCACCACAGGTATATATTCAACGAAAAACAACCTTTTATATTTGCTTTTAACAGGCAGCTCTCCAGCAAGTTAGCATCTGACCCTGACAGGCAGAGTTACCTGCTCTTACTGAGGAAACTCTTCCATATTTTAAGCAGCATGCAGGGAATTGATAGATCATAAATAGACTTAAGCTTTAATTTACATATTGTAAGCCATACTTTAGCTTAACACTAAACTAGCGAGGTGATTTATTCGTTTAAAGGTGTAGGGAGGCGCCCAGCTAAGAGATTCTTCGATATTTTACTCAGCACGTGGGAGATTGACAGCTCTATTTTATATATTGTTGGCAATAGTGTAACTTAAAAACTACACTAGCTAAATGGATAACTTTTTTGAAGGGGTAAGAACTAATGTAACTCGAGGATGTAGCCAAAGCTACATAAATAAAGTATGTCATTTCAATTGCTGAATATACATTACGTGTGTTTATTTCAATTGTTTCACAAGGGATAAACAAGTTGAATGTGAGCGATCTTCTAGAGTTTTCATAGTTCAACTGAAATTCAAAAAAAACTTGGTAGTAAGGTGGAACGATCGCTCTGTTTTTTAACAGCTGGAGAAATTGAGAACCCTTCGTATAAATGAGAGATACACGTTGGTTCAATTTATGCCTTTCTAGGTTTACAAACTGAAAGTAGCATTCATTTTTGTCTGTAAACCTGAAAATTTTCTACAATTATGCTTTGGCTGTAGGAAATTGCTTGAGGTTGCTTGTTCCATCAAAAGTAGCAACAAAACGCCAGAAACTAATTAAAGGTTCTTGAGGACAAGAAAGCGCTCCCTAAAAGCTGAATTCAGTCTATTTAACTTACTAACGAAATAGAAACACAGAACGATGGTGCGAGCAATGACAATTTACATTTTGATGATCGAAACTATGGTTCCTTGAAAACTAAGGCGAGTGGTATCTAACTGTTTCAAGGTAATAGATCACAGACGACGACAAAATGTGGTAACTGACCATCAGTGGCACACTCACCTAAAGGGTCGTACGCCATTGTTTTGTTTTTACTACATTTTAAGGTTACCGTATACCTTCAGACCGGCAATTTTCTTCAAATTTGGATTTTTGGGTCAAAGTAATGGTCGAAGAGTAATCACTAATCTCTGAAAAAAAAATTTGAAAAAAAAATAAATATTGGCGGAGAAATGGAGGTTTTACGTTATGGCCGGAAGTAAAAGTTCCCTCTTGATCGACAGCTCTATAACGCGTATGCAATCAACCGAGACGACTTTCGCGGGAATATCACCTATATGGATACCACCCTGAGATACCACGAATTGGCTGGCTACTCACCTCTACTCAGTTGATCAGCATTGTTAATCCAAGCATTTTTCGTTTTAGGTGTAATTCTATTAAGTTATTAGTAAACATGGACCACGGAAAACTCCGTGGACCAGTTCGAAAAAGCGAAAACAGCAAAGAATTCGGCAAACTGATTTTCATGTTTAATACACTTTGATTATGTTTTATCGCTTTCAGCTCGGTTTTTTTTTTTTGTAGTGATCTTTAAATTAGCTTGGTATAAATACCTTTTTTTAAGCTCCTATAATGTTGTACATTACTTAATTTAAATCGTGGAACACCTGGAAACTAGCGAACAGCTAAGTGTGTACTTGTCCACGTTAAATAAATAAAGTATGTCTATGTCTATGTCCAAAGCAAGTTTTTAGGAAATGAACGCCCACCATAAGTTTTACTGAAGATTATAAGTTGGATTCCTATGAATCAATGAAAATACATCTCGCAGTGAAGAAGCGAAAATTGGCCTCGCGGATGAAGCTATGGCTATCGTATCAAGCGGGCAAAAAGACCGAGTCAAGAGAAACGGGTTCTGTAAAAATTTGGGAACTTGACAGCGATAACAGCGATCTTTACAGTGACTCTTCTGTTGAGTCCGACACCGATGAATCGTCGGACTCATGAAGATCCATTGGAGTATTATCCATGCACATTTGCTCCGCCGCGCTTTCTTTTGTTTTTTTTTGTTGTTGTTGTTGTTCGCCTAGCCAGTTTAGCGTTCGTATTCTTTTTCGTCTTCCCCATTTTGCCAGATCAGCTTCAAGAAAAACCGAGCCACAAAAGATTTATCTCTCCGCCTTGAGCGCAAACACAAGGGTGTTTTGGAGATTTGCGCGTAAATTTCACTGCGAGAAAAAAAACTTTCCAAACGCTGATTGGCTCAGTGATCTGAGAACCCAGTTGAAGGCGTTTGTGGGTGGAGTTTGTTTGCGAAGCAAGAGATTTTTCTTAGCGCTGTGTTCTCGAATAATTTTTTTCGCTTGAAGCAGACACTTTAAATAGTTACAATTCAAAGGGAACTTCTTCGATTGCCCTCAAATTTGGAGAGTAGCTAGATTAACATATAATAAACAAAAAAGTGTCTGCGAATTATTCATTTCGAAATGTTTTTTCTCCGAGAGCGATTTTTGTACGATCACTTCACATTTTTTAAATCCTATTTCGAAAATGTTCTGTAACTTTTTGCTGCAGTTGAATATGGCAAAACGCAGACACGCTTTTTTAGCGCTTTTTTTCCTTAGACTGGGGAAAAAAATAAATTGGCGGAAAACAAAATTCGCTTTGACTTGTAGCTTCCAAAAGGTGATTAGGGCGCTCGCATTTAGTGGTCCTGAAAAAACTCGGCAATTTATTTCATTTCAAAATTCTTGGTATAGTTTGATAGCCAGCTCTATAAGCTTTAATTTGATATAGGGGTTTAGGTATCTACCGCTTAAGAGGCCCTGCGCCTAAGAAACGACCGATGATTTCCGGCTAAAAAATAAAATCGGCCGATTTTTATCTCCCAAGCAGAGGTTACCGAATACTATTTAAAAATGAATTTCTTTTGTTTCAGTTTCGCTTTAAACCAAAAATATCGAGCCACAAACTTTTTCCGTCTGATAGCAGCAAAATCAGGCCGAAAATAAGCCTCCGCAAAAAACTGTTCAGAAATTACTATCGCAACGCAATTAAAATCAGTTCCAACACTCCATCTAATTTAGTATGCAATATTTGAAACTTTATTTTTTAATCGCTTCGGCAGTTTTTTGATGTTTATCGAATGATATTGCATTAAAAGGCCTTTTACTTCAACACTGTGTAGTTTTCTCATTATCTTGCGTTGCGATAGTAATTTCTGAACAGTTTTTTGCGGGGGCTTATTTTCGGCCTGATTTTGCTGCTATCAGACGGAAAAAGTTTGCGGCTCGATATTTTTGGTTTAAAGCGAAACTGAAACAAAAGAAATTCATTTTTAAATAGTATTCGGTAACCTCTGCTTGGGAGATAAAAATCGGCCGATTTTATTTTTTGGTCGGAAATCATCGGTCGTTTCTTAGGCGCAGGGCCTCTTAAACCGGATGCGCTGCATCGCTTAGACGCGAGACTCCCTTGAAGGTACACGGTAACCTTAACGTCATCTGTGATCTATTACTGAACAGACGCAAGGCAACATGGAATCTAAATGATCTAATCTAATCAACATGAAAACGACGAGAGAGCCAGTCGGATTCACAGATATCCGATGGACACAGCTGAAGGGATATGAACGGCTCGATAAAAACAAGGCGAGTTTCGATGAATCTTCGAAAGCTTTAATGGTAATCGTAAGCGGTTACGAAGATCTCTTCCCCTAACACATGTATCTGAACACGCAGGCTTTTCGCGCTTCACGCCACTAAATCGATGATAATCTTGTTTTTCCGATGGGTATGACATTTAAATGCTATATGGCTTGACGCTGTTGAAATACAGGCTTGTCTCTCTTCATTTTCTCAGCACTAGACAAGGATAATTTTAGCCCGTGAAGTTTCAAACAGTCTCAGGCTGCTGAAATTATGCCTGTGTCTTCATTAGAGGTCAGCTCTGTACTGATGAACAAGAAAGTGTGACGTCGATGGGGCAAAGTCATGAGTTGAACTGTATGCACAGTCATTAGTAGATTTCTTCTGTATGACGGAGAGTTAAATGTGGAGACATCAAGAGCCTAAGCTAACGACATCATCACTGTTCAATGGTTAAATGTAAGTTTTTACATGGAACTTTTTGCTATTTTATGCCTAGAAAAGGCAGTGAATCACTATGATCAAATATTGTCTATCTTTTGTTTATTTACTATCCTGACATGGGAAAACTGCTGCAAATATGTGATATTTAGTTAAATGGCTGTTTATCAGCACTGTTTTTGTTCGCTGCCTATTCTACTGATTTTTTAAGCCAAACTTATAAGTAAAAGATCTGTAAAAAAAAAAAAAAACCGGAAATATGTATACGTTATTCGTGAAAAACTGATGTCGTCATTTGCTCTCAATAACTCAAACATGAATTAATCTACAATTAATATGCTCAGTCGACAGTCAGCGTTCAGAAAATCTACTGCATTTCATTTCACAGCGGAAAAAATCGACTTTATTCTATACCCCTACAATAAAATACATCGTAAACTAAGGCAGATTAGGCAGCCAGTACCTGTAGTGTACAAGATCAATAGTGTTGAAAAGCGTGACACTCGATTTCCATGCCTAACTGCTAAAGACAAAACTTGTCTAATAATAACTTTGATTATGTATTCGAAACACGAAAAGGGGACGAGTTCAGGATGACGTGTCTGCTTGTTTTGCATAGTTTCTCGAGACACTATCCTCTTTTTAGTTTCTAGAATGATAATTTAAGGCCGGGAATTGATCATGAATGTGGTGGTTGAAATCCAGATACACACTTTACAAGTTTAGGTGAATCATCTATATTAAATATTCAACCAGAATTATTCTAACGGAAAATCAGTTTGTTGTAAAAGAATGAAAGAAAATAATGAATATGCAATCCTCGCTTTAATGATATCTACAGTATTCAATTAAAATGGAAATCTTTCTCACTAGCGATCGTTTCACGGACCTAGGGTCGTACGAAAAATTTATTCTACGACAATTACTGTATAAGTTATAATTTTTGCCATGTTGTCGTTGTCGTCGATTCCCATAGCGCTAGCGGCTTACAGACGTACCGCGCGCTTGATTACTTTTGAGGTCCCTTATTTGTTCTAGTGTATGTCAATACTTGTCAAACTAGGAAACTGCACAATGTTCAGTGCCACTTTCGACCGACTGTTTTTTAAAGCGCTTTTGCACCTTTTAGCCAAGGATATATTTAATTTAGAGCAATCGATGTTTGTGGAACAGAGGGCGATGCATAAGGTGAAAATGAAAAGCTTTTCAATCGGTGTCTTTTCTGAAAAATATATTTAAATTTGACCAAACCAAATAGGTTCTGAATAATAACTAGTAATTTGTTAATTTTTAAGTAATTATTGGAACTTTTTAAAACGTGATTTTGTTCGCTCTGTTCTATGAACTACTTTTAAAAAAAAGTTAAACAAGAGCCATGTTTTGTCCATTTGTTTGTGGAGAGTTGCTTTATCGTTATCTCTTGCTCAACTGTCGACACTGCCACAAAGATTCGAGAACATGAAAAAGCGTCTTGCACCGGTGAACTAAGGTCAACGGCGTGACGTAAACATCTTGTTCCATAAAAACAGAGAAGTCACTATAGAGGAACGGTTTAATTCACCTGTTCGTGAAACTATTGCAACAGTAAGCTGACAGATCGTTCAAATCCGCACAATGAATTGCTTTTCGTTGGGTTTTCTCGGCAGTTTTCTGTTCCTGACGTTGTTTGTTACTAGTCAAACTTCAGCTAAGCCAGCAACGAGAACCAATGCGAACCAGTCTGGTCTCGTGAACACAAAGAAATGTAACAACGTGTACTTCTACGAAGCCCCGAACAAGAAGATTGAAAGTATGCTGCAAGAAGTGAAGAAACAACTCGCTCACATGCAAAATGACATCGATATTATCAAAGACAAAAAGAACGCTACGAAAGGTAAAACGTAAGGTTTTCTGTGCGCTTTGAAGAATTCTTTACATGAGAAGACGCACACGGCTTGTACTGTAAGTATCCCGGAGAGCTCCATACAATTCCTTATACTTTTAGTACAAGAAATTGTTAAGCATTATCTTAGGGCGCTCCAGGTTTCTTCACCCTATGATACCAACGAGGTGTTATAATCTGTTATGCCGACGATCGTCTGTCAGAAAAATATTAATTTTTGAAAGTAAACCAGAGACGAACAGCGGCGCACACCGGCTTACATATGTCAACGAGCAATTAAATGCAGTGTGCTGTGTGAGTCATTCGTGACGCTCTACACTCTGGAATAAAAGCATTATTAGATCATGTCCAAAAGAACGTGAGCAGTGGGGAAAAACATGGAAGGAAAAAAGACGTGAGAGAGGAAGGGCAATGAATGTTGAAACTACGGCGAGGGCGGAAATCCTGATAAAACAAGTATTCGCGCAAATGATGTACGAATTACCAGAATTTAATGCACAACACGAAATCATCCTCTCCTTCTCTACTCAAACCAAGATTTACGATCTGAACTAAAAGATAACCAGGAGCCTACAAACGCATGCTCAAGTAAAGAGACGCGCAAGGGCCGACTAACATTTCTTGCTTACTCCATCAAAGTCATCACGATCAACGCTGAGCTTGCATTGAGATGCTTGTCCGGAAGTAAAGGGACGCTCGATTTATCAATCTAAAACAGATCTTGGAATTAAGCCGAAATGATCTGGGAGCGAACTACACTTAACAATTTTCTAAAAAATAACGCATCACACTCTTTCTTTTTTTCATAACAATATTGTTTTTCCGGCCCAGGCTGAATACTCCTATTTTTCTGCTGATTTTAGGCTGAAAATATTATTGTAATATTCCTAACTTATGACATTTACGTAACAATTACAAGTGCTCCATTGCTGTTCATTGCAATCAGTATGGTCAAAATGTCATGTCATACGACAAGAAAGAATTTATCATGAAAAATTTTGCGGTTTAGCTCATGTCTTTTGCATTGTACATATTTTTTTACTGCACAAACACATTACATGTACCGCTCACCATTAAACATTTGGCTATCGCTAGTGAAGAGTGTTTCGTTTGTTGGCTAGTTTTGCCGTTTAGAGAAAGGAATAATTTTATACAGTTAAGTAAAAACATCGTTGTATTGTTTTTACAGATTTTCAACGCATGAAATTGTATTATTTTCACAATTTCAGCCTCAGGTTTATTCTTAAAATATTCTTTAAATTTCGCAAATTTCAGCCTCGATATTCTTATAAAATATATTCTTTAAAAAAGAAAGAGTGTATATGCACTACTTGATGAATTTCATTTATAGTCACAAACACCTTTATCTTGATTGTAAATAAATAATCTCTAATTTATCTATAAATTTATCTTTATTTGAGTCTCCACAATTAGTTATCTAAGTTTAATACTCCGAACAGTCTTTTTGCCCTCCGCTATTGAGAAGAAATGTCACACAATTACATAGCCGCGGGGAAAGTTAGGGCCCGGGGTGAGGAATCACTTAGTACACAAAGCAAAGTTTGTCAGTGCTTTAAGTGACCTCGCACGGCTACCAATGACTTCAAGGTGTTCGCACGCGCTGCGAAAACAGACCTTAAAATTTCGAAAGTAACGACCGAGAGTAGTGAAACCCTCCCACATCCCCAGAAAATAGTGGAATCAAGGATCAAAAGTATAATCAGGAGCCATAATCGGGGACGGAGACCGTAAGCGCGCGCCATTTCTAGTATTGGGGTTGTCTCCATGATATGGGACAATTTTTCTATTTTTAGAACAAATTGCGCCATCGCGTGAGCAGATCTTATTATTCATTCCCAGCGCGAGATTGAAGTCTTGTTTTCGACCCTGAAAAACCCACCTTTTCCGTTGGCTCAGAGCATAAAACTACATATAAGCGCCCTGGTTCTTAGTCCCTGTCTTATTCCCTGCCATCGCTGTGAAAGATACGCAAGAGAATCTCTCAACTCTCAACATTTGATCACGCAACGTGACAACATCCACGCGAGAGCCCCCGACATGTGCGTGAATCCGCGCGGATATATGACGTCAGGATGGCGCAATTTGTTCTAAAAATAGAAAAATTGTCTCATATCATAGGTGCGCGCGAATCCCGAGACTTGCGGTCTCCGTCCCCGATTATGGCTCCTGGTATAATTTATTCTTCCTATCAATTAAGAGCGGCAAACTGATGACGATACAACAAGGGAAGGTACAGTGTAACGCTTACTATGAACATTAAGAAACGTCATGTTGCGCAGTGTTAAAACAAAACCCGTAAAATTTTTCTCAAGTAACAGGAACTAACAGAAACTTTTCTTCAAATTATAATTACTTCAATCAACAACTTCATCACATTACTAAAAGGAGGGCGTTAAAAGGAACGTTTCTTGAAATTAAAATTGAAAACTTAACCAGCACACTGAGATATATTTAAGGGCCTGTTTGCAGGGAGAGAGGTCTACTCTAGCAAGCGTGTTAACCCTAGCTGGAGAGCAAAAGATAGCCCGAGTTTACAAGAAAAATTTTGGTGTAACCCTACAACCCGAGCGCGGGACAACTTAATGCGCGATTACACTCAAAGGGTCTGGAAACAAGTAGAAAGTTAACTCAAGAATTTACCCATTAATGGACAACAACAACAACAATCTTTTATTTAAACACGACTTTTGTTTAAAGCTAGACTGTTCAGGGCCCTCTATTTTCTGGTATAATGATCATCCTTATGGCTTTTTTATGGCTTTTTGAAACTTTATCATTACTATTATTGTTGTACATGTAGTATTTGCCATTATAATTTGCCATTACATTGTAATAAAAAAAATATAAATATTTTTATTCGATTGGTTGTGTAACGATATGATGATGATGGTTTATTCGCCACTTTACATTAGCTTTAATAGACTATAATACGACCTCATTTTTTGCATTCATCAGATAAGTTGTCTTTGAGTGTAACTTTTTCCAGTCTGTGACTTCAGTGTTATGGCTGTTAAAAACTTAAGAGAAGGGGTCAACATTTCACGATGAAAGATTCAGTAAGAGTAATAAATATCAGTATACTTGCTTGTCATACGCACTGATATAAATATTTCACGGTTACAGTTTACTACCTTTAGGTGAGACAATTTGATATTGTAACAGCCTAACAATGTTATTGCTGGCATGACATTAGAATCTCTCGGTTACACTACACTCATGGGTGTGCCACCTAAAGTGTAGCCTAATCACGTTATTGCTGGCATGACATTAGAATCTCTTGGTTACACTACACTCATGGGTGTGCCACCTAAAGTGTAGCCTAATCACGTTATTGCTGGCATGACATTAGAATCTCTTGGTTACACTACACTCATGGGTGTGCCACCTAAAGTGTAGCCTATTAATGTTATTGCTGGCAAGACATTAGAATCTCTCGGTTACACTACACTCATGGGTGTGTCACCTAAAGTGTAGCCTAATAATGTTATTGCTGGCATGACATTAGAATCTCTCAGTTACACTACACTCATTGGTGTGCCACCTAAAGTGTAGCCTAATAATGTTATTGCTGGCATGACATTAGAATCTCTTGGTTACACTACACTCATGGTGTGTCACCTAAAGTGTAGCCTATTAATGTTACTGCTGGCATGACATTAGAATCTCTTGGTTACACTACACTCATGGGTGTGCCACCTAAAGTGTAGCCTAATAATGTTATTGCTGGCATGACATTAGAATTTCCTGGTTACAGTATGCTCATGGGTGTGCCACCTAAAGTGTAGCCTATTAATGTCATTGCTGGCATGACATTAGAATTTCTCGGTTACACTACACTCATGGGTGTGCCACCTAAAGTGTCGCCTATTAATGTTACTGCTGGCATGACATTAGAATCTCTTGGTTACACTACACTCATGGGTGTGCCACCTAAAGTGTAGCCTAATAATGTTATTGCTGGCATGACATTAGAATTTCCTGGTTACAGTATGCTCATGGGTGTGCCACCTAAAGTGTAGCCTATTAATGTCATTGCTGGCATGACATTAGAATTTCTCGGTTACACTACACTCATGGGTGTGCCACCTAACGTGTAGCCTATTAATGTTATTGCTGGCAAGACATTAGAATCTCTCGGTTACACTACACTCATGGGTGTGTCACCTAAAGTGTAGCCTAATCACGTTATTGCTGGCATGACATTAGAATCTCTTGGTTACACTACACTCATGGGTGTGCCACCTAAAGTGTAGCCTAATCACGTTATTGCTGGCATGACATTAGAATCTCTTGGTTACACTACACTCATGGGTGTGCCACCTAAAGTGTAGCCTATTAATGTTATTGCTGGCATGACATTAGAATCTCTCGGTTACACTACACTCATGGGTGTGTCACCTAAAGTGTAGCCTAATAATGTTATTGCTGGCATGACATTAGAATCTCTCAGTTACACTACACTCATTGGTGTGCCACCTAAAGTGTAGCCTAATAATGTTATTGCTGGCATGACATTAGAATCTCTTGGTTACACTACACTCATGGTGTGTCACCTAAAGTGTAGCCTATTAATGTTACTGCTGGCATGACATTAGAATCTCTTGGTTACACTACACTCATGGGTGTGCCACCTAAAGTGTAGCCTAATAATGTTATTGCTGGCATGACATTAGAATTTCCTGGTTACAGTATGCTCATGGGTGTGCCACCTAAAGTGTAGCCTATTAATGTCATTGCTGGCATGACATTAGAATTTCTCGGTTACACTACACTCATGGGTGTGCCACCTAAAGTGTCGCCTATTAATGTTACTGCTGGCATGACATTAGAATCTCTTGGTTACACTACACTCATGGGTGTGCCACCTAAAGTGTAGCCTAATAATGTTATTGCTGGCATGACATTAGAATTTCCTGGTTACAGTATGCTCATGGGTGTGCCACCTAAAGTGTAGCCTATTAATGTCATTGCTGGCATGACATTAGAATTTCTCGGTTACACTACACTCATGGGTGTGCCACCTAACGTGTAGCCTATTAATGTTATTGCTGGCAAGACATTAGAATCTCTCGGTTACACTACACTCATGGGTGTGTCACCTAAAGTGTAGCCTAATAATGTTATTGCTGGCATGACATTAGAATCTCTCAGTTACACTACACTCATTGGTGTGCCACCTTAAGTGTAGCCTAATAATGTTATTGCTGGCATGACATTAGAATCTCTCAGTTACACTACACTCATTGGTGTGCCACCTAAAGTGTAGCCTAATAATGTTATTGCTGGCATGACATTAGAATCTCTTGGTTACACTACACTCATGGGTGTGTCACCTAAAGTGTCGCCTATTAATGTTACTGCTGGCATGACATTAGAATCTCTTGGTTACACTACACTCATGGGTGTGCCACCTAAAGTGTAGCCTAATAATGTTATTGCTGGCATGACATTAGAATTTCCTGGTTACAGTATGCTCATGGGTGTGCCACCTAAAGTGTAGCCTATTAATGTCATTGCTGGCATGACATTAGAATTTCTCGGTTACACTACACTCATGGGTGTGCCACCTAAAGTGTCGCCTATTAATGTTACTGCTGGCATGACATTAGAATCTCTTGGTTACACTACACTCATGGGTGTGCCACCTAAAGTGTAGCCTAATAATGTTATTGCTGGCATGACATTAGAATTTCCTGGTTACAGTATGCTCATGGGTGTGCCACCTAAAGTGTAGCCTATTAATGTCATTGCTGGCATGACATTAGAATTTCTCGGTTACACTACACTCATGGGTGTGCCACCTAACGTGTAGCCTATTAATGTTATTGCTGGCAAGACATTAGAATCTCTCGGTTACACTACACTCATGGGTGTGTCACCTAAAGTGTAGCCTAATAATGTTATTGCTGGCATGACATTAGAATCTCTCAGTTACACTACACTCATTGGTGTGCCACCTTAAGTGTAGCCTAATAATGTTATTGCTGGCATGACATTAGAATCTCTCAGTTACACTACACTCATTGGTGTGCCACCTAAAGTGTAGCCTAATAATGTTATTGCTGGCATGACATTAGAATCTCTTGGTTACACTACACTCATGGGTGTGTCACCTAAAGTGTCGCCTATTAATGTTACTGCTGGCATGACATTAGAATCTCTTGGTTACACTACACTCATGGGTGTGCCACCTAAAGTGTAGCCTAATAATGTTATTGCTGGCATGACATTAGAATTTCCTGGTTACAGTATGCTCATGGGTGTGCCACCTAAAGTGTAGCCTATTAATGTCATTGCTGGCATGACATTAGAATTTCTCGGTTACACTACACTCATGGGTGTGCCACCTAAAGTGTCGCCTATTAATGTTACTGCTGGCATGACATTAGAATCTCTTGGTTACACTACACTCATGGGTGTGCCACCTAAAGTGTAGCCTAATAATGTTATTGCTGGCATGACATTAGAATTTCCTGGTTACAGTATGCTCATGGGTGTGCCACCTAAAGTGTAGCCTATTAATGTCATTGCTGGCATGACATTAGAATTTCTCGGTTACACTACACTCATGGGTGTGCCACCTAACGTGTAGCCTATTAATGTTATTGCTGGCAAGACATTAGAATCTCTCGGTTACACTACACTCATGGGTGTGTCACCTAAAGTGTAGCCTAATAATGTTATTGCTGGCATGACATTAGAATCTCTCAGTTACACTACACTCATTGGTGTGCCACCTTAAGTGTAGCCTAATAATGTTATTGCTGGCATGACATTAGAATCTCTCAGTTACACTACACTCATTGGTGTGCCACCTAAAGTGTAGCCTAATAATGTTATTGCTGGCATGACATTAGAATCTCTTGGTTACACTACACTCATGGGTGTGTCACCTAAAGTGTCGCCTATTAATGTTACTGCTGGCATGACATTAGAATCTCTTGGTTACACTACACTCATGGGTGTGCCACCTAAAGTGTAGCCTAATAATGTTATTGCTGGCATGACATTAGAATTTCCTGGTTACAGTATGCTCATGGGTGTGCCACCTAAAGTGTAGCCTATTAATGTCATTGCTGGCATGACATTAGAATTTCTCGGTTACACTACAATCATGGGTGTGCCACCTAAAGTGTAGCCTATTAATGTTACTGCTGGCATGACATTAGAATCTCTTGGTTACACTACACTCATGGGTGTGTCACCTAAAGTGTAGCCTATTAATGTTACTGCTGGCATGACATTAGAATCTCTTGGTTACACTACACTCATGGGTGTGCCACCTAAAGTGTAGCCTATTAATGTTATTGCTGGCATGACATTAGAATCTCTTGGTTACACTACAATCATGGGTGTGCCACCTAAAGTGTAGCCTAATAATGTTATTGCTGGCATGACATTAGAATCTCTCGGTTACACTACACTCATGGGTGTGCCACCTAAAGTGTAGCTTATTAATGTTATTGCTGGCATGACATTAGAATCTCTCGCTTACACTACACTCATGGGTGTGCCACCTAAAGTGTAGCCTAATAATGTTATTGCTGGCATGACATTAGAATCTCTCGCTTACACTACACTCATGGGTGTGCCACCTAAAGTGTAGCCTAATAATGTTATTGCTGGCATGACATTAGAATCTCTCGGTTACACTACACTCATGGGTGTGCCACCTAAAGTGTAGCCTAATAATGTTATTGCTGGCATGACATTAGAATCTCTCAGTTACACTACACTCATTGGTGTGCCACCTAAAGTGTAGCCTAATAATGTTATTGCTGGCATGACATTAGAATCTCTTGGTTACACTACACTCATGGGTGTGTCACCTAAAGTGTCGCCTATTAATGTTACTGCTGGCATGACATTAGAATCTCTTGGTTACACTACACTCATGGGTGTGCCACCTAAAGTGTAGCCTAATAATGTTATTGCTGGCATGACATTAGAATTTCCTGGTTACAGTATGCTCATGGGTGTGCCACCTAAAGTGTCGCCTATTAATGTCATTGCTGGCATGACATTAGAATTTCTCGGTTACACTACAATCATGGGTGTGCCACCTAAAGTGTAGCCTATTAATGTTACTGCTGGCATGACATTAGAATCTCTTGGTTACACTACACTCATGGGTGTGTCACCTAAAGTGTAGCCTATTAATGTTACTGCTGGCATGACATTAGAATCTCTTGGTTACACTACACTCATGGGTGTGCCACCTAAAGTGTAGCCTATTAATGTTATTGCTGGCATGACATTAGAATCTCTTGGTTACACTACAATCATGGGTGTGCCACCTAAAGTGTAGCCTAATAATGTTATTGCTGGCATGACATTAGAATCTCTCGGTTACACTACACTCATGGGTGTGCCACCTAAAGTGTAGCTTATTAATGTTATTGCTGGCATGACATTAGAATCTCTCGCTTACACTACACTCATGGGTGTGCCACCTAAAGTGTAGCCTAATAATGTTATTGCTGGCATGACATTAGAATCTCTCGCTTACACTACACTCATGGGTGTGCCACCTAAAGTGTAGCCTAATAATGTTATTGCTGGCATGACATTAGAATCTCTCGGTTACACTACACTCATGGGTGTGCCACCTAAAGTGTAGCCTAATAATGTTATTGCTGGCATGACATTAGAATCTCTCAGTTACACTACACTCATTGGTGTGCCACCTAAAGTGTAGCCTAATAATGTTATTGCTGGCATGACATTAGAATCTCTTGGTTACACTACACTCATGGGTGTGTCACCTAAAGTGTCGCCTATTAATGTTACTGCTGGCATGACATTAGAATCTCTTGGTTACACTACACTCATGGGTGTGCCACCTAAAGTGTAGCCTAATAATGTTATTGCTGGCATGACATTAGAATTTCCTGGTTACAGTATGCTCATGGGTGTGCCACCTAAAGTGTAGCCTATTAATGTCATTGCTGGCATGACATTAGAATTTCTCGGTTACACTACAATCATGGGTGTGCCACCTAAAGTGTAGCCTATTAATGTTACTGCTGGCATGACATTAGAATCTCTTGGTTACACTACACTCATGGGTGTGTCACCTAAAGTGTAGCCTATTAATGTTACTGCTGGCATGACATTAGAATCTCTTGGTTACACTACACTCATGGGTGTGCCACCTAAAGTGTAGCCTATTAATGTTATTGCTGGCATGACATTAGAATCTCTTGGTTACACTACAATCATGGGTGTGCCACCTAAAGTGTAGCCTAATAATGTTATTGCTGGCATGACATTAGAATCTCTCGGTTACACTACACTCATGGGTGTGCCACCTAAAGTGTAGCTTATTAATGTTATTGCTGGCATGACATTAGAATCTCTCGCTTACACTACACTCATGGGTGTGCCACCTAAAGTGTAGCCTAATAATGTTATTGCTGGCATGACATTAGAATCTCTCGCTTACACTACACTCATGGGTGTGCCACCTAAAGTGTAGCCTAATAATGTTATTGCTGGCATGACATTAGAATCTCTCGGTTACACTACACTCATGGGTGTGCCACCTAAAGTGTAGCCTAATAATGTTATTGCTGGCATGACATTAGAATCTCTCAGTTACACTACACTCATTGGTGTGCCACCTAAAGTGTAGCCTAATAATGTTATTGCTGGCATGACATTAGAATCTCTTGGTTACACTACACTCATGGGTGTGTCACCTAAAGTGTCGCCTATTAATGTTACTGCTGGCATGACATTAGAATCTCTTGGTTACACTACACTCATGGGTGTGCCACCTAAAGTGTAGCCTAATAATGTTATTGCTGGCATGACATTAGAATTTCCTGGTTACAGTATGCTCATGGGTGTGCCACCTAAAGTGTAGCCTATTAATGTCATTGCTGGCATGACATTAGAATTTCTCGGTTACACTACAATCATGGGTGTGCCACCTAAAGTGTAGCCTATTAATGTTACTGCTGGCATGACATTAGAATCTCTTGGTTACACTACACTCATGGGTGTGTCACCTAAAGTGTAGCCTATTAATGTTACTGCTGGCATGACATTAGAATCTCTTGGTTACACTACACTCATGGGTGTGCCACCTAAAGTGTAGCCTATTAATGTTATTGCTGGCATGACATTAGAATCTCTTGGTTACACTACAATCATGGGTGTGCCACCTAAAGTGTAGCCTAATAATGTTATTGCTGGCATGACATTAGAATCTCTCGGTTACACTACACTCATGGGTGTGCCACCTAAAGTGTAGCTTATTAATGTTATTGCTGGCATGACATTAGAATCTCTCGCTTACACTACACTCATGGGTGTGCCACCTAAAGTGTAGCCTAATAATGTTATTGCTGGCAAGACATTAGAATCTCTTGGTTACACTACACTCATGGGTGTGCCACCTAAAGTGTAGCCTATTAATGTTACTGCTGGCATGACATTAGAATCTCTTGGTTACACTACACTCATGGGTGTGTCACCTAAAGTGTAGCCTAATAATGTTATTGCTGGCATGACATTAGACTCTCTTGGTTACACTACACTCATGGGTGTGCCACCTAAAGTGTAGCCTAATAATGTTATTGCTGGCATGACATTAGACTCTCTTGGTTACACTATACTCATGGGTGTGCCACCTAAAGTGTAGCTTATTAATGTTATTGCTGGCATGACATTATAATCTCTCGGTTACACTACACTTCTGGGTGTGCCACCTTAAAGTGTAGCCTAATAATGTTATTGCCACCTTAAAAACATTATTATTTAATTTTTTTCTATTTTGGTTGTTTTTTGGTTATCTTTTGGTCATCATCTTAATTCAACTTACAATGTTTTTATTAGAGCACATGTGTACATGAAGACAGGACTGATAGGTGGTTACTCCATTTTAAGTCAGATTTTTTGCTGTGTTTAAATCTGTGTAAGGTCTTCTACAGCTTTTCCATGAAAAGTGCTTCACATGAATGCCTTCAATTTTGTTAGGAATTTCCTGTTCAGCTGGACACCTATAAATGTATTAAGTTGTCTGCCAGTTAGCAACCACATAGCAAATTGAATAGTGTGAATAATACTATACATTAACACATAACCATTATTGTCCATTTTTGACGCCTGACTCAACAGACTTATTAAGTTTATGGTTAGTGATAAACCAATCATAATATGGGCTGCTGATAAAAATCAATTATAACATTTGAGTAAGTGCTGCATTATTATATACAGAATATTGTCTGTTTTTAACCTAGTAAAAAGTGGCAAGATCAAATCCAAAGGAACCCCGGAAAACATAATTATGAAAGAGAGATTTTCACGGTTTTTTCACGCTATTTTAATTTGGGAGGGCAAACAGGGCAAAAACTGCAGTAAATGTATGGGGAAAATAGAGAATCTGAAGACTAACAACCTGAAATATTTTTCAGTAAATTAAAAACAAAGGTTAGAAGGTAAAACAATTTGTAGATCATATGATAAGTGGGAAGTTGCCTTGCTAGAAAAGCCATAATTAAGTTTTTCATTTTTCAATAGTCTGAAAAATAGTGTGAGTCGCAATTTGCAAGAAAATTTAGAGACATTTGTATACAAAATTTAAAAGTGCCTATCCTTGCGTCACAGGAAATCTATTTTCATCACATTTGACTAAGGAAACCCTTTAGATTTGCTGTGTATCTGTTCCTTGTAACGCATAAAACATTCAGGAAGTCACTGACTCTCAACTTATTAGGCAGCAAACTTTAAACTTTTCCCATACATTTACTGCAATTTTTACTGTGTTTGCCCCTCAAATTAAACAAGGTGACCTCTTAACATGATCATTGTCTTCATCAACATAATTTATTTTAGGAAATCAACCACATTGATTATTTTCATCAGGAAACTAAAATCTTGGACAGAATAAAATGAGAAATAAAACCACCTATCCACCCGAATCAATGATAAATTTGCATTTTTCCATCATTAAAATGGGGGGAGTGGCGGTCTTAATTTTTCATTTATTTTGCCCTTGATTGCACTCAATATAACAATTTCTAAAATGACTGTCATTGCGGTCCACGTACCATCCCGTCCTTTCAATCAAAAGAAAATACATGTTAGCTGACCAAAGCTGACCTCTGACCCTACTCCAGCAAAATCAACCCAGGCCCCCCATTGGCAAAAAAGTAACTTAGGTGCCTCAAGCGGGAAAATAAACTGAATTTGAGCTCTCGAAAACACAAGGTCAGCATTGGTCATGCTGTAACGGCCTTTGCCAATCAAAGCGCCACTAAAAGTGAAGTTATTACGGTACTTCCCCTCCAGCTAAACTCAAAAAACATTGTTCGCAAACTTACCCCTGTTCTTGACCATGTCCTTTTCGAACTGTGAGCAAATTAAATCCAGGTCGTTCAGGGTATTCTTTTGAAGTGGGCTCTTGGCAAGATGTTGGCGTGACAACATGGCCAGCAAACCAAATGAAGAAGCCACCACTTTAATTCCAAAGCTTTGCCACGATAACTGGAGCAATCGGCAAGGCAGGATCCAATTTCCACTCGTGCAAATTCGTCTGAAAACTTGCTACCTCCGCTCTTTTCTTAAAAAAAGTCTTTATCGGACTTAAGATGCAATCACGTTCGTTTAGAACACACCGAGTTTTTTTCGAAGTAAGATCTGGATTGATGCCGCGAGCGAAAAGATTAACTCCCTTCCTTGGCACAATCTTCGATCGAAGGTCAACCGTGAACTCGCTTTAAGGTCGAGGCTGCAGGTCACGAGGTGAAATGTAAAACCTGTTTCTCCGTCACGGGAAACCATGCTTAGTTAAAATAACAACACTTTCCAGATGCCGAAGATACGTGAGATGACAGTCGCTGAAACCGCTTTAACAAGATTATAACGCCTGCAAGAACCGCAAAACAAAAATCTCCGCGGGAGGAGATACTTGCAGTAGACATCACTTGTGTCTTCTCATGCTGAGTATAAAAATCCTCTTACTTAGCAGGAGAGTGCTCGGCCAACGAGAAAACGCAGAGTTTTGTCTTGGGTGGTAAAATTTTGGCTTATAGCGCTTCTTTTTGGTTTTTAGGTTTCTTTCCTCAGAGAGAGATTCAGCAGTAACAGTCACTTTCAAGTCGAGTAATTTTGAAAATTCGTCATCGCGTCTTCCTCTGCATCCAGAATTGTCACCGACAATTTTGGATTCAGAGCATAAGATGATCTTTTCCCGCTTGGGATGAGGTTTTAAAATAATATTTTTGTTGTTGTTGTTTAACAGCTAAGAACTGTGCTGAGCTGTTCAAATCCGGTGAGAGACTCAGCGGTGTTTATACAATCGACCCTGATGGTTCAGGTGCCTTTGATGTGTTCTGTGACCAAGCAACAGACAGTGGTGGGTGGACAGTGTTCCAGAGGAGAATAGACGGCTCCGTTAATTTCTACCGCGGCTGGGCCGACTACAAGAATGGCTTCGGTAACCTGAATGGCGAGTTTTGGCTGGGGCTGGACAAGATACATCGCTTGACGAACACAAAGAACAGACTTCGAGTAGATCTGGAAGACACGACAGGCAAAACTGCTTACGCCGAGTACGACATGTTTGCAGTTACGAGCGAGAGGACTAAGTACCAGCTCAGCATCGGTACTTACACAGGTCCAAATTTTAACGCTTTTTTTATTAGAGACTATATGATGAATTTTACCTGAGAAATTTTTTTTTTGATTATTTGATTTTTCTTCTTGTTTTTAATAACTTGGACTGTGGTCAAAAGTAATGACTTGAGAAAGCTCTTCCATTGTCCTCGATCCCATTTGAAACATAATCCTGTCCTCGCGAGAGGACTATGGCAGGTTAATTTACATTTTTGTGGAACTTTTCGTCTTTGGTCTGTTTTTTTTTTTTTTTTTTTCCTTCTTCTTTTTTAATGTACATAATAAATTCTAGTCCAATTTTACCCATTTTCCCATTTTGAAAACTACCTTGCGAAATAAAAACTTCTGTCTCGCAGGATATTTGAAAACTCATTAAAATGATCATGGTTATGAAACAGCTTAAATAATGTTTATAATGAACACCCTATGGAAATCTGATATATCAGATTTTGATCACATAATCATATACTCATGTTTTGTTTTCAGGGACAGCAGGAGATTCACTTTCTGATCATCGTGGTTACCCCTTTACCACCAGAGATCACGATAATGATAGCAGCTCGGGCAGTAACTGTGCTGTGAGCTTCAAAGGAGCCTGGTGGTACACCAGCTGTCACGCTTCCAACCTGAATGGTGTCTATCATCATGGCGCGCACTCATCTTATGCTGATGGTGTCAACTGGTATGCCTGGAAAGGGCATCACTACTCCGTCAAGAGAGCTGAGATGAAGATCAAACCAGTGAAATTTTAGAACATTCTGTACCACTGTTCTACTTTGTTGGCTGACATATAGAAATGCGAACTTGGTTAGCAAATATGTTGCAGTGACTGAGTGATTAAATGACTAATAACGCGAAAATTATGAGAAGCGTTGTCATTGATCTGTAAAATATCTTGACCAGTAGACACCCTTACACTGATCCCCTCTCCCCTCATCCCCCACCTTTTCATTACAGTGATCCATCTCTGTGTCTCTAGAAAAAAGAACCTAACTATTCAGAAAGATTACAATCAACTGTTCCTAAGAGCACAGACTTAAATATAACTATCAGTTTCCGGAGTTTCCTTCGCGGTAGTGGAGTTCATACAGTATCTTATTAGCCAAGGTTGAGGGACCTACCGAAAGAATATTGGCCCAAGATCTTGACAATGCGGACCCAGCGCAGCAAGGCCCGTACGAAAAGACCGAGGGTCGATTATCAATCAGTCAGTTCACGTTCTCTCGAATACTCAGACGGTGGCCTTTTCATGTTGTTGCTTTGTAAAGCACGGCAAAGAAATGAATAAATAATTATGACGCACGCGTACACAGCCACGGTGCTCGTTGCCGTTGCCGTTGTGGTTTGCTTAATTTAAACTCCCAAAAACCAATGCAAATTAAATGAACAGCAAAAGCATGAATAGCAAAATAAACACAAAGCAAACGAAAGCCCAGCCAAACAAAAAGAGGACTGAGAGTGCAGAAAACATCTGCGCTATGAAACATCTTTTGAAAATCAAAACATTTAAAATGACTTTTCGCCACATTTCCCGCCATTTCTTCCAGGCTAGTTGCGAGAACGTCGCTTGGGTTGTACACGCGTCGCGCGATTAACATCCTCGGAAGGGCTGGATACCATGTCTAAGGGACTACCTTTGGTATAAGGCCTATATGGGAATTCACTATCTTACCTTGGTAATCTCTTGGTTATAGATATAATAGATTTGTTATTCGACTGAAAACGTTTAGGAAAGATGCCATGATCACGGACTGGAAAAAAAACTACCAAAAAATCTTCAAGAATGACAGTGCAGAATCATTCGGGACAGTGCCCTTCCAATATTTAGAGAATATTGGACCGCCAATGGAGTAATTTGATTGGCTGATTTTAGATATTGACCCTCTGAACTAACTTAGTCTTGTAATAATAGATTTTGTACCCCAAACTGTATAAGATCAAGATCCTCTCATTTAAATCCTAGTTTGAGTTACTCTTGCATCTTGTTGTTCTCTCGCAGCAGAATTAATGAAAAGATTGAAATGCAAGATAAAACTTAGTCAGAGTGTAGACCACGAGCGGTATATAACTGAAAAAGCCATTGACAAATAATTAAAGTTTTAATCGTTCGGTCTTAAGGTGGCTCACAACGGTTTTCAGCATTTTCAGCACTTCTGTTCTGATGAATAAATAACGGCCGCTCTGTTACATTTGATGGTATAATATTTCAATCAAACAAATTCATAATCAAAGGTTAAAAATATATAGAGAGATGCAACATTACAGTGATTTATCTTAGTCCTCTCCCTTTAGGTCAGGGAAGGGCATTGGACTAAAGTAAATGATTCCTGATCCTGAGTGCAATTTTTAACTTGCAACAAATGGATATATTTCTGATTATTTTCATTCAGGATAATAACCCTCTAGCTTTCCCAGATGTCCTCCTCTTACTGCGGTAAAATGAGAAGATCAGGGTACAAACTAGTAACATGTATCATGCATCACAAAAGAGCAGACAATTTATGTCTCACAATAGCCTGCATGGCTACCTCTATAAGATGCGCCGGATAGTCGTGCACGTTTGAATACAACTGTCATGTTTCCCTGCTATGAAACAGGCTTCCACAGATTGAGCTCAAAGGTTAAAGGAAGACCTTTTGAGTATCTTGAGTTTGGGATGAATTTGTTTTATTCGCCGCACATGAATTGAAGGCAAAAGATACAGACATACAAAAAGAAAGGGGAGAAACTGATGACAGGGCCTAGGAGGAAACTATGAGACAAATAACACACATGTCAGACATGTGCAAAACTCCCGTGTTACAGCATTTCCATAGCACATGAGAATGGGAGAGGCAATTTTAGCCCATGGAATTAAAAAAAAGTCCGCTGAAATGATGCTTGTGTCCTCCTTAGAGACCAGCTCTGTACCAATGGACAAGCAAAGTTTTACGCGCAGTCTTTTTGGTATTCGTTAGACTGAATAAACTGAAAGCAAATGTGGAGACATCAAGAAGAGCCCAAGCTAACCACATCTTCACTGTTCAGTGGTTAAATAAAAGGATATGCATGGAGCTTTTTGCCTCTTTACAGCTAGAAAAGGACGCGAAAGGAAATGATAATAAACGTTTAAATATTTGAAGAACTTTTATATATTATAGTCTATACATACCACCAGATCAAATTTTGTCTATCTCTTAATTATTTTCCTAACATTGGAAAACTGGCTGAAAGTGCTGCTTGAAGCAAATTGACACGTGATATGTGGTTAAATGGCTGTTTACTAGCACTGTTCTTTTTCGCTGCCTATTCTATTTTTGGAGCCAAGCTTGTCAGTAGAAGATCTGTGAATAAACGAATATAATTTTTTTTTCACAAAGAGTTGTTGTCGTCATCGGCTCTAAATAAATCAAATACAATTAATTAAATATACAAACTATATGCCGCCCTCGATCGAGCCGTTTATATTAAAATTCGAAAGAAAAGTCTTCGCATTGGCTATTTCTCAGCATCGCTGAGTTCGATGAAGGATTAATTTTCTCTGATTAAACATCCAGCACTCTTTGCACCAGGCTGATGTTCCGTTGCATTAGCATTAAAACCACAAAGAAATGTTAACATCACTTTTCCACTGACATGGCGTCTGCATCCCAAATGATGTACATTGGGCCAGTGCTTTTTTAGCATGGGCCTCAGGCAGTGACGCGTAAAAATGATGTCCTGGCTAGCTAAAGGTAAGTTCATTTTCCAGGCTTTAATAAGATGTTAGCGATTGATGGATGTGAATAGATCAAGTCAGTAGATAACTGACAAGAAAACTGAGTTCACCAAGTCATTCGCGCTCACGAGACTGACCAACCGAACGGACTAACAGACACGGAGTCTTTCCAAAGTCTAATCTGTGTTGTGATGCATAATCTGTACCACTCAACAGACGCAAGGCAAAAAAGACTCTATAATCTAAAGCTACCTAACACAGCCTAATCAAATCAATTTGATAATTGTCGCTTTGATTGCTACACATGTATTTTCTAAGCAATTTGCAAAATGTTTGTAGAGCCATGCGCGTTCTTCGAATCATTGCACCGAGTTGGAAAAGCTTCCATTAGTTCTTTCATAATATACGCCTGAAACAAAGTAAACTAGGACAGATTAGGTAATCAGTGACTATACAAGTTCAATTTAGAGTTAAAATGTCTGACATTCGATTTCCGATTAATAACTTGGGATTCGATGACTTGTCACTTGGTTGTGTACAGTTTTTGAAAACTATGCCTCTTTACAGTTTCTAGTTTGGTACAGAATGATAATTTAAGGCCGGAAATGTTTAGTGGTGACCATGAATGTGGTGGTTTGAATACACATAAACACTATTACAAGTTTCGGTGAACTGACCCATATTCTCGTTACTGAAAATTACTTTGCTATATTTAGAAGAATATCTGAAACCTTTGATGCTGTTTACATTACTCAAACTCCAATGAATTGAAAATCTTTATCGCGATCTTGAGCTTCAAAGATCTAAAGCCGTCAAAACATTTTCGGCTTCTACTGCATGGGTATATTATTTTATCATGTTTTAGCTACCACAGAACTGATTCTACTATACTAGTTTACTCGTACCAAATACTGCATGCAGTGCCGTAACTGCCGAAGTGCGCCACTAAAAAGGCGGCTTTCCTATTCTGAGTCAACAATGTAGTTGCCATAATAAGATGTAAAATTTTCAAGGTCTTCGACAGACTCTCATCGGTTGAATCTTCCACCCTAGAGAATATTTTATTTAGGCTAAACACTGTTGGTTGAATAGAACAGCGATACATAAGGTGAAACCAAAAGCCTATTAATCTGGGTGTCATTTCTTAAAATCATATGTTCGCCCTGAATGAAATGTCGGTGTCAATAAAAAACAAGGTTAAAAAAAGTTACGCTCAATGTCCTTTTGTTTACAGAACTGCTTTCAGAGCCTTAATCACTTTTTCAACTGTCATGATTGCACAAAGAATCGGGAACAAGAAAAAGCATCTTGTACCGAGCTAAGGTCAACCCAGGCTGCGTAACGTAAACATCTTGCTCCATAAAACCAGATAAGTCACTGTCGAGAAACGGGTTTACCTGTCCGTGACAATATTTCTAAAACTTGCGCCATGACTTGTGTTTCGTTGGGTTTCCTCGGCAGATTTCTGCTCTTGACGTTGTTCGCAAGTCAAGCATTAGCCAAACCAGCAACGAGTCAGATGGGTACTAGTGTGAACCAGTCCGGTCTCGCGGAGACAAAGAAATGTAACAACGTGTACTTCTACGAAGCCCCCAACGAGAAGATTGAAAATATGTTGCAAGCAGTGACGAAACAACTCGCTCACATGCAGAAGGACATCGATATTATCAAAGAAAAAAAGAACGCTACGAAAGGTAAATTATACGTTTTTTTGTGTGCTCTCTCTTGGTTTATAAATCCTTTCACATACAGAGGAGCAGAACGACCAACGAGAAAGCGCGGAGTTCGGTCTCAATTAGCTGTTAACATTTCCAGACCCGAAGATTCCTCCATTTTTGTTTTATTAAGTTCACTTAACGTTTGGTATGTGCACCAATTCTCAGGCACGAAATTCGAGTCAACAGTCAAGTCGAGCAAATTTTTCAGATACTCATTGCGTCGCGCAGTGTCTCCAATTTTTTTTTTTTTTTTTTTTTTTACCGTCGTTATACGTTCCAGGTTGATGTTTTAACTGTAATTTTCTTGTTGTTGTTAACCAGCTTCGAAGAACTGTGCTGAGTTGTACAAATCCGGCCAAAGAATCAGCGGTGTTTATACAATCGACCCTGATGGTTCAGGTGCCTTTGATGTTTTCTGTGACCAAGCAACAGACGGTGGTGGGTGGACAGTGTTCCAGAAGAGAATAGACGGCTCCGTTAATTTCTACCGTGGCTGGGCTGACTACAAGAATGGCTTCGGTAATCTGAATGGCGAGTTTTGGCTGGGACTGGACAAGATAAACCGTTTGACGAGAACAAAGAACAGACTTCGAGTAGATCTGGAAGACACGACAGGCAAAACTGCTTACGCCGAGTACGACATGTTTGCAGTTACGAGCGAGAGGACTAAGTACCAGCTCAGCATCGGTACTTACACAGGTAAATAACTTTACATTTTAGTACAAATTGACCTCCGTTTGTTTGTTTTTTGAATGCTAATATTTAATTTTAACCCGCTTTTCCTTTATCTTTCTCCTTGAAAACTATCCTGCGAGAAAAGGGAAGCTCTGTGCCGGAGGGTATTGAAAATAGCAAACGGCTTAACTGTTTTAAATTATCGCCTATGAGAATCTGACATATCTGTATGATCTTTTGGCATTTTGATCATATGATCATATTCTCATATTTTGTTTCCAGGGACAGCGGGAGATTCGCTTTCTGGTCATCGTGGCTACCCCTTTACCACCAAAGATCAGGATAATGACAGCAGCTCGGGCAGTAACTGCGCTGTGAGCTTCAAAGGAGCCTGGTGGTACACCAGCTGTCATGCTTCCAACCTGAACGGTGTCTATCATCATGGCGCGCACTCATCATATGCTGATGGTGTCAACTGGTATCACTGGAAAGGACATAAGTACTCCGCCAAGAGAGCTGAGATGAAGATCAAACCAGTGAAGTTTTAGAACATTCTGTACCACTTTTCTACTTTGTTTGCTGAAGATAACACATTAGAGCTTGGTTAAGAAATGTTTTAGCGACTCGGTGATTAAAAAATAACAAGAATAATAAGGAAGCGTTGTCATTGATCTGTGAAACATTCGGCTAAACCGTGACTAGACTCCCTTAGGCCACTCTCACCCGGCCCTACCATAACCGTGACTCAACGCCTTCCCTTTAGACTTGAGAAAAGAAAGCAATGAAATATTCAGAACATGTCATAATCACTTAATAATAATAATAATCACTTTATTTAAGTGCCGATGTATTTAGCACTAATGTGCTAATCGGGGACACTGTCAATAAATAAACAAATATTTCAAATATAGCATAAACTATTAAGAATCCCAACTGGTTGGAGGCTGACCAGTTGGCTATTTACACAACGCGGTCGAGGAGTTGAACTCGGGACTACCGAGACCAAATCCAGATAGCGGTAGGGCGGAGGATTTGAACCAGGGACCTCCAGATTTCAAATCCAGCGCCCTAAACCACTCGGCCACGCCGCCTTGACTGGAAAAAAACATTTGTTTCCTTCGAACTGATGGACTAGGATATTATTATCACAATTCCCATTAGATCTTTTCAACTGAATCCTAACTTGAGCAAATCTTGCACCCTGATGGTCTCTCGCAGCAGAATGAATAGATTGGGATACAAGAAACTTGCGTGAAGCTTGGTGGTACTGCCAAAGGCGAATCCTTTTGAGCTACATACAACAACGAATCTCAAACACTCCAAACTTTAATTTAACAACGGCACTCGACAAATGAAGTTTCATGAACGAGATAGGTACACCTGATAAAACGGTAAACTGACGTAAAGATGAGACTAGACGAGAAGAGGTTTGAACTGCGAAACAACAAAAAAATGTTAACTTACAAAAGGTACAAATATACTGCTGAAAAGCGACTATAAGCGAAACGCAATGAACATAATAATTCCAAACTTCAATGGCGTTGTCGGCCGCGAAAGGGCAGCTCTGAGTGTTTTCTACACTCTAGATGTGTTCTTGTTGAGACCAACGGTGAAAAGTAAAAAACTGCAGCGTGCATTCGAAAATTTAAAAACTAGAATATTAAACAAAAGTATACAGCACACAGAACAGATTCCCAAAGGAACGCCAATGAACCTAGAACAAGAGCTAGGTTCTACACTAAGGTAAACGTTTTGCAAAACCTTTCATTTTGTTGCAGTATGGAAGTTCGGATGAAAACCTTCCCATGCTCTTAAAAAAAGAAATTCGGGATCAAAATATTGTCATCTTCGGGTGAATCTTCCAGAAAACTGTTCACTGTGTGACAAATAGAACGCTTGGGGTATCCCGCATTTAGAAAGCCTCGAAGAGGCCGTTCGTCACTATCAAAATTGGAAGAGATCCACAGCTCTGCGAAGAGAGCCAGTGGGTTCTTTTCCATTTTTTATTTCTAATTTATTTTTTGTAGACTCTGTAAGTGGACTTGTCATCATAAATAAAAGCAGTGTCGAAATTAATTGGGGCTTTCCTCGACAGTGAGAAGACCCGAATTGATGAACATTCAAACCCCTCTAACTCTGAACCTTCCCGTAACTTTCACGTGAACCCGTCCGATTCTTTCAGTTGGTTGAAAGCTGTTGTACGGCCCAATATTTTTACAAGAGCAGCATCATTGAAGGACTGATAATCCAAAAATTGAGCCCCAGTTTGAACAAACAAGTTCATTCTTACGTAGCGAAATTGTTCCCATCATGCAGGAAACATAAAATAATTAAACACGTAGCGGACAGCCAGTCACCCTGAACTCGGAAGATCACTTATAACTAGTCAAAAACACATGCATTCTGTTTTTATTTTAAACTTTTAACTTTTTAGCCTTGTAAAAAGCGTTTTTAAATCTTAAGCCAATATTACGAAAAGACGTTATTTATATTTAGATTTTCATTACTTGCTAATATTTCCATTCCTTTTGATGAACGTAAACGTGACGGTCCAACCAGGTTATCCAAATTAATTTTATATTGTGCCCCTCAAAAACGGCGACGATCGAAACCTAGACTTATCCGTATCGAGACTAGTGAGCAAGACTTCGAGAAGTTCAAACTTAGAAAACTTCTTTTCATATAGTTTAGTCTTGACTAAACAACAGAAGCGAGAAATAATTATAAAAGTGCGCTGAAGCTGTAAAAGTAGTCTTCTCCGCAGCCGTTTTTTGGGATGTCACGCAACGCTTCCCCTGACATCCCAAAAAACGGCTGCGGAGGAGACTACTGTAAAAGGGGATTGGTAAGGGCTTATGTATTTAGATTAGGATGTCAAATTGAAACTGAAACGTCCGGTCTCTACGTAGAGACCCTTTTTTTAACGATTCGCCTTATATCTTTGTCTTAATGTTTTAAAAACATTGGGTTAGTCGTTGCTTTACTTAGCCCTGTTATCAACAAAAATGTGGCAAAATCCCCGCGATAGCGTCCCTTTGTTTTGTCATCACGCGTTTTCCATTTACCAGGCTCACACTACTGGTGCGATTGCTGACAAGTTAAAATCGTAAAAGTGAAAACAGACGGGGAGAAAAAAGATCCAATTATAATCTTTATTCAGTAGTTTTCTTGCTTTTGATTGTCAGTCTTTCACGGATGCGGTAGTCTTTGTACGTGTATATATCTAAAAGTTGCCAAGTGCTAAAATGTTCATCACACTATGATCAGCTGTGAAAAACAAGTGCTGAATGTGAATGTTAAGGCAGGTGTTCTGGATTGTAGTACTCTCACGATTGTTTTCATGTCTAAAAGCTATTTAGATTTTTGAGAAAAAATAAGTAAAATAAGCTTCTGAGAATTTTAGCGCATTTCTTGCAAATTGTCAGTCTCCCATGATCATCTTAATTACTGCTAAAACTCTCCAATTAAAACGTCATGATAACACCCGAGTTAGTTCGAATTCACGGTCTCTGAAAATTGTTTTCAGATCTAGTAAATTACTTAATTAGTCAATTGTTAAAACGTGTATGCAAACATTCTCTACTCTGGAAACTAGACACGGCATCCCTGAAAAACAGAACGTTTTGTTTTTATTTATTTCCATATTTGAATCAGTGGTAGTTAGTTAAGATTGAGCCTTAATCAGTTTTAGAAATTTTAACTTTGTTCTGAGAAAATATTTTGCGTGTTCCTGAGAGGAACTACGTTGTTTAAACAAACCCATTCATCTATCGTCTATAGGGCCTGCAGTGCAAATGCTGAGACAGTTGTTTCGGATGATCGGTCTCTCACGATATTGTCTCGTGAACGGAAAAAATGCAACAACGTGTACTTCTACGAAGCCCCGATCAAGAAGACTGAAAGTATGCTGCAAGAAGTGAAGAAACAACTCGCTCACATGCAAAACGACATCGATTTCCTCGTAGGCAAAAATAATGCTACGAAAGGTAACACGGCCATTTGTGTGCTATCCATTTTTTCTTTCCAATTTTAATTTTTTTTCACTAAGTTAATGACTTCTCAGCTCTGACTTACAAAGGCGTGCCTGGCCAGAGAGAGCTTGCTATCTACATTTATTAATACAGTCGAACCTCCCGTAAGCGACCACCCAAAATGTTAAACCTAGGTGGTCGCTTACCGGAGGTGGTCGCTTACGAGAGCTTAGACCATATTGAGTAAAAAATCTCAGTAGCATGTGAAAACTGTAGAGACTTACCGACCTTGCCCCATGCGCCAATGCCCAACTAAATTCATGTGGCAACTTTTAGAAACCACAAAAATATTTAAGCTTTCCAAAGGTATTTATTCAGAGTATCATGGTTCGCTTCTGATAAACTATACCTACTAATATAAAGCGAACGGAAAAATCTCATGATAGTTCTAACTTGAATCTTTAATGGCAATTGGTCACTTACGGAAGGTTAAAATTAAAAGAAAATTTCAAACTTTTAGCTCTAAAAGTGGTCGAGATCGCTTATGAGAGGTGGTCGCTTACAAGAGGTTCCAAATATAGTGATTTGACTTGGAAACTTTTGGTATTTTGGAAAACTGGTCGCTGAGGAGAGGTGGTCACAACTAGAGGCTCGATTGTATAATTAATGTGATTCTATCGAAAAATACGGAGAGGTAAAAAATTATTTTAAACTTTTTCCTCCTTGATATAACAACAAAAAAACGATAGCATACGAGGCTCAACAAGCTCTTTTGCTCAATAGGAACGGCCGTTATAGCAACTTTACGACCCACGAGGTTTTTTAGTGGGAACCCGAAAAAACTCAGAAAGAGGAACTATGATTTGTGAAAAAAGTCATTGCTTAAGTCAAAATATGGGAGCTGTTCAAATAAAAAGACTGATCTTAACTGGGAATATTTTAATTGAAAGAGTTGAGATTATGAAACTTGCTGTGTGCCCAAATACATAGCATTTTCCAAAGAATTCAAATAAAAATATCCCAAAGTAAAACGTGACGTATTGTATTCAACCATTATACCATTAAAATTTGAAGCCGTTCTCGTTTAGGGAAATAAAAGACCATTTGTTTCCCTATCAAGTTGCGTATGAAGGAAATCTCACTTTGATGTGCACGGATCTGTTCACGTGCTAGCCTGCGGGCAGGCTCACCTTTGAGTCACACGCGCGAGTGGCGAAGAGGGAAGGAGTCTGGTGAAGAGGCCCAAGAAAGTTCTCGTCTCGCGGCTTCACCGCTCGATTTCGCGCTCGCGGCTACGCCGTGCGCGCTTGTGCTCCAACGTGAGCCTGCTCGCAGGCTATTCACGTGCCAATGAAGCGAGAAATCAAGCCTGGTTCTCGCTAGCGACGCAAGCGCAAGCACAAATGCAAGCAATAGGGATGACCTAAGTGAAAAGGAAATTTGACGCGAACACAAGCACAAGCAAAATCATCCGAACCTTCCAAACTGTTTATATAGGCGCGAGGTAATCTGAGTCCAGTCTTTTCATTGGCCAAACACAACCAGGTGTGGTAAATATCCTTGTGCTTGTGATGCCTGACTGGGTATCTCATTTTCACTTGTTACAGCGCAAACGCAAGCATAAGCGCAAGCACAAGAAAATGGAAAATTTTTATCCTTTCCTTTCCTTTCTTGTTTGCTGGGTGATCAAAAAAGAGAGGGAAAAAGAAAATGTTGTTGTTGTTGTTGCTGCTGTTGCTGTTGTTGTTGTTGCGTCAAACATCTAACTACTTCTTTTCCAACCGCAAGCTTCATAATATTATAGTGATTCATCTTATTTCACACCCTATACGTCAGGGAAGTACACTGGGCTAAACTAAACCATTCTAATCAACTGTTTCTGAGCGCACTCGCAAAAAATGGATTTACAGGGGCACCGGCCCAACGACGTTTTTTTCTCAAATGGTTAGGTTATCTGGAGTGCTTGATACAATATGCTCTGTAGGTTAATTTCAGGCTACGCTATAATTTTTTTTTTTCTGTTCGGTCATTCTAGGGGAACTTGGGTCTTCTCCTGAATCTATTAGGTCTTATTTGTCCACTTCTCGAAAACATTGGGTCTCATTGCCTTTCCGAAAATCATAGCTGACCTTTTCTCAGTCACACAAACAACAGTTTTATCAATCCGAAAACAACAGGCATTAAATTTGTCACATCAGCGTGAAAAATGTTAGAGAAATGAAACACGGGACTTATATAACCATTACTTCACCCTTTTTATAGCTTTAGCGCACTTAAATGGTGATTTCTTTTTCTTTTTCGATTTTTACAAAACTGCACCATTATATCTAGCTTTCCATCACTGAAAATATGTCTTTGGGTTTTGACTTTTAAAAGTCATGCTCAGGATTGTGCCCCTTAAAATTATACTGTCAGCACCTGACTCAGCTTGTTACTGAGTCTCAAAATAAGTCAGTACACATTTTGTTTCCAGCTCTTCCAGTATAAACATTCACTATAATAATGCATCATTTCAAAAAACCTCAGCTACATGTGAAGTTATCTTAATGGCACAGGATATCAGCATTCTACAGCCAGACCATTGTGACATACTGCAGTTTATGGGCAATCATTGCTGTCACATCACTGTTCATATTTTGCCTCATAAACATCAACTCTTCAAGACAAGGCTTTATGCCAGATAAAGTTGACTCCAGCCATTTTAAGAGATTATTACACGTAGCAATTGATTCAAGTTTTGGATCTTTGAATATGATATTGAAGGGATATTGGCTTTGAACACTATAAAATACTGATACTAAGATCCATACATTTTTTGGAAAATTTTCAGTGTTTTAAGCCTAACTCAAACCAGAAGTGATTATTTCATCACACTCATGTTCCTTGGTGCACAATTAAACATGCCATGACCTTTCAATATAGAGAGCTGATACTTTTGTAGTTTTATCACAAAGTAAATCACTTATGCTAATGAGGCAAATATTGTGAACAAAGAATCTCATATAAATGTCTAAATTGAAGGTCAATGAAAAATAGTGTCTTCTCTAAATATTTAATCTAGCCTCACTCTTAGACTGATGTATTGTATTCAAAATTCCATGCCAGGACCTCATAACTGGGGATGAAGCAAACGAAATAACTGAATAAAGCTTTCTATTTTACGGCAAAATATCATACTACTTTAACTTTCTTTACACGTGTACTAATACATGTACAAAAGGATATTCAAGTTTTACATTATTTCACTTCCAGTGGTTCCAAGAACGTTTCATTTCACATACACTATGGTATGGATTTTTATGAACATTTTAACTCTATTTCTGTTCGAATTGTTGGATTTTACATTACATGGCATTGTTTATCCTCGCCTTCACCTTTAACATTCGTGTCGTTGTCACTATCACTTCGTTCAATCGTCTTTCCTCTATTGCCAGTTCGAAGGTTCTTGTTTTGACCCTCTTTTAGCCCGTACTTAGCCCTTATTTCGTCACGCTTCTTCTCTCTCTCAGCGTTTCGTTTGTCATGTTCCTTTTGTCGCTTAGCTCTTGCTGCTGCGTTCTCCTCCTCGATTTTTCGGAGCTCTTTCGCCGAAGCGCCTTCTACTTCCTGCGTATCATCTTTGTCATCCAGTCCCAAGCTCTTACCGACAGACGAAAACTTGTTTGTAACCACAGCTTTGGTTATTGAGTTCATATTTTAAAATCCAGTTCTTCACAAAATAAATGATGGTATTCTCTGTGAGGCACCAAGTTTCAAGTTTCGGGAAACGCTTTCTATCGAATGATCGCCATGTTTAGCCTTAGTAACCATACCTTCTGAGCCGTGTATTAGGCACAGGAAGTGAGGAAGTGTTTAAACTCTGAAACTTTCAGGAATTTAGTGTTCATTCCTTTACGAAACTCTGCTCTGTTTTCGAGCCAAAAGTTACAGAAACTATGGCCTGAGCTGTGGTGAGTTGCTTTTGTTAATGTTACCATATTTTCACGAAGTATTTTACCAAAGACACCGAGTAGTATTTTGCTAGGCGTACATGAACATGGAGGCAAGCAGGCCTCGCTTTAATAAACATTTTCAATAAGCTTATATCATAAAACTTAAGCTTAAGCTTGCTTTACAGTTTTGTGAAGCTAATCTATATGCTTACTGAGGTTAGGATTTGTCACCGTTTTGATTTTACTTGGTGATCTAACTTAAATTTACTGTGTAACGGAGAATGTACATGCATGCATATTTACTCTGATCTAATGCGACACTTTCGATTTGACAGTGATTACATTGTACGTATTCAATTTACATGTATTTCGTCGGGGATCTGGGGTTGTAGCTGGACGCTTGGTACAGTACACATTACTGTATGCAGGACTGAAATTCCAGAAATACATATGTGGTTTCTCTATCAGTATATTGTTCTGTATGGCTTCATCGTTTCCAAGCCATCTAATACCAATTTTTGTATCTGCCATTTCGATTGATCATGGAGAAGGTGCACTATGGTGCAATATCCGGGTACAATATCCGTAAATTTTCATTTCAGAAATTAATTTTCCTTCAGAAAAAAACATTCAGTTATTATTGAAATAAGTAATCCATTTTGAGTGATGGAAATTTATTTCATGTTGTTTTAAAACTGTTCGGTTGTAATCTTTTTTTTTTTTTGTAAGATCTAGTGCTTATTGTATGGTTGGTACTGTGTTGCAATGTGTGAAAACTATGAAGAGCCTTCTGAAATCAGAATAACGCAAGCTGATGGGCATAGGACCACTGCAGAATTAGACAGCTCTTTATTCAATGGAGAAAGCCCTGTTCAAATCAGTGAACGTACACGAGCTCTACATTGTGATGCTTGGGAGAAATTTTTTGATAAAGATGGTAGAGTGGTGAATGAGTCAGCTCTTAGGAAAGCAGTGTTCAAAGGTAATTTCTGTCAAATAACTAGTCCATGTGTGTACGTGTATATAACATTTATCACCAGTTAATACAAAGTATCTTTAGAACATCTTTATTGTATTTTTATTTTGTATATTTCTAAATATGAGTTTAAAGCCTGATCCAAGGCCGCCAGATCACAAACCAGAGTCTTAAAATTAGATGACTGTATATATACATGTATGCAAGTGTTGTGGTTCAATATTTTACCCTCGATATAATTTGGTATTTCCTTTGTTCTGGTAAACACCTGATACATTCTAATGTACTGGTGCAGTACATGAAACAAAGGAAGATACCAAATAGTTTGTTTGTTGCTTTATTTATTAATATTTAATTTTTATATTACCAGTAATTAGTTAATTGACTGATTAATTGATCGATCGATTGATTGATTGATTGATTGATTGATTAATTGGCTGATTGGCAAATGATTGATTGATTTAGTAATTTATTCATCTTTGGAATTCATCTATGGAATTACATGTACCTACAATAAGAATCTCTCCTAGTTAATCCACATGTAGTTGGTGCCTATGACAAACAGTCTTAATAAAAGAATCTTCACATGATAAATGGAACACATTAGCACATTAGGTAATTACCTAAGGAATGTTTCAAGGCTATCTCCGATTTTTTTTCTTAAGTTATTTTTTAGAACATTTTCAATTCGATATCCAATTTTTATGAGAACGCTATTGCCTTTTTAAGCTTTTTAATTTTTTAAACATTTCAGCGTATCTTTTAAAGTAGTTAGTTTTTTATAGATATATACTATTTATACATGCTCTTTTTATTTTACGTTATACAGGGCCCCTGTTGATACCAGTCCTGCGACTGAAGGGGTCACCCTGTTTAAATATCAATTATTATTATTATTATTATTATTATTATTATTATTATTATTATTATTATTAGGTAAGTCATTGAGCATTTTGTTAGAGTTTTTTATTCTCCCTGAATTAAGTATTATTTTTTTATACATAAATTAGGTGGCATTGATTGCAAGATAAGAAGGGAGGTTTGGAGCTTTCTCTTTGGATTGTATCCATTCTCATCAACCAGGAGGTAAAGTGGAAATTGCTGATGTGCAATTTTCATTGTGCATAAGTCTATAGGCAATTCAAGTTACCTTCTCTGTACTTTTTAAATTACATGTATGTGCCTGTGAAGCAGTAGTCAGCATGGAGAGGCTGACTGCCATCCTTTCATCCTCTTAACACTTTCCGAGCTTCACAACTGGCTACATGTGCATGCCTGTTTGTGTTGTGCATGTGCATATCGAGACTGTCCACCACAGACAAGTTCCATGTGTACAACTAGAGGACAGTTTGGGTGACAAATATAAGATGGTAACATGTAGAGAGATTGGTCAGGACCTTTTCAGTGGAGAACATCTTGTGGAATGATTATTAATTCGTAATCTGTTCAGGATTTTGTCAATTAATGCCATTGATTATTTTACCGAATTTCAAAGACTTGCTCCCCTGAGAACTGTTGAACTGTGAATGTTACAGACAGCACATTTTTTTGTCTTGATGTCTGCAGGGAAAGAGAAGCTTTAGCTGCTGAAAACATTGCTCGATATCAGGCCTTGAAAATGAAGTGGAAAGAACTTATGAGAACATACCAGCCTCCTCCTGAACCAGATGTGCCTGAATCAGTACCCTTATATCTGAGAGAGTGTCAGAATTTCCACATCAATAATGATCCAACAGCAAGTGTAGAGAACAGGCTGTGTGGTGCAGCAGTAGAAGAAGTGGATGTATCATCACACATGGGTGATGAGCAGCTGGTGTTTCTTAATTTTACAGCAAAGGTTTGTTTGCATAAGAGACCTATTTGAAATGCACAAATTATATACAATCAACCACAAATCAATGGCCACTCAAAGCTTATGTTACCAGAATTCCTGTTCAGAAGGAGGTGTTATTGAGAAACAATATAATTCTTATTACTAACTGAATCAATTTATTCATTATACAACTACCTGTAGCCTCCTACGAAGACACTCTTTGGGCTCATCATGCAAAGATTGTGCGATGAGCCAAAAGATCGTCTGCATAGGAAGGCTATTTCAGTCTACAACCAACCACATGTTTACTTTGCATATATGTATACATGTTGATTTCCATGTTCATGTGTACATGTTTGTTTATGTTTGTTTAGCTTCATGCAGAAAGACAACCTGTGGACATTAAGAAATTGCATTCATCAATCCGAGTAATAGATAAAGATGTACCAAGAACAGACAGAGGTCACGTTTACTTTCAGTAGGTCTAATGCAGTTTTCATGTACTGCAGTTATTATTTAAAAGTCTTTGATCAAAGCAAGTGACTTTGTAGTCTCTTCACAGCCATTTCTTGGGTCAACCCAAAACCTTCCTCCCACTGGCAGCTGCTTTGGGTGGCTGGTAACAGTTTCCAGCATTCTCCAGCAGTTACACTTTGACAGGTCAATACTACCGCACTCTACCCAGTAATGTTACTGACAATATTAGTATCACATAAATGCCCAATCATCCGTGAACAGTTTGTGGTCAGTTATTCATGACATAATATATCAACTACTGTAGCACTGATACAACCTGTTGATAAAAACACCTGTAAATTTCAGCTTTAAGTGCTTAAGACGGTTTCCGCTCAAAGTTCGAGCAATAAGTGCAAACATTATTTACTAAAAATCTACTCACAGCACAGTAACGTTTTGAATACTAGTCTAGTTAAAACATCTCACTTCAATTAATTTCACTAAGTGACCCCACAATTAAATTCTGAAGCATTCTCGAAAAAGTTAATGTCAAACCTTGTAAGAATGCTTAATGTGTGTGTTAAATATTGTCTTTTCAACTAACGTGAAACATCCGTTTTAACTGAAATATGAATAACTTCAAGTTCGATTTCTCTCATGGGGTCAGCTTGAGAGCTTAAGTCTCGATAAGTTCTTTGTACCTTTATTCAAAAAATTACCATGCAGTGAGTTTTTTTTGGTAACTTTACTTTTGCCATTATTGCTCTAAAGTTCTGCAGAAATCGTCTTAATTATTTAAAAACGGCCCAGTGAAACCCATGTTTTATCATCAGAGCAGCGGTAAATTTTTGAAAAGTTTGAAATGCCCCTGAATCATACCTACACTGAGAATTCTTTTAAACTCGTGACCATGGTTGACCTAATTTTCAAACACCTCAAAATTAATCAAAAATACTCATGTCTTATTTTCAACTCTCTTCTCGGTGTTTGGGAATGTGGTCGAACATGGATCAGTCATGTTAAATATATATTACATCAAACTACGTCACATTCGGTCACTGGGGTCCCAAGAGGCTGATCTTGATCATCTTAATCTCCCTGGGGAGATTGTGAATTTAGTCACCTTAGCTAGGTGATGCACAGTCCTTTAAGGTATTCTTAAGGTTGTCCGATAGAGAACTTCATTTTTTAGGGGGAAGGGCATTTGACAAAAGGGTGGTGTAACAAATTTCCTAGGTACATGTATACAATTTGTACAACAAAGATATGGTGACATGTTTGTATGTCTTATTCTCCTTTTAGGGGAAAGGGAAATCAAAACCTTCTTGTTTTGCGGGATATATTAATCACATACAGTGCTTATCATCAAGGTATTGTGCAAGTCACATTAATTACTGATCTTCCAAAAAGGTATTCTTTAAGGTGGCCAAATACAGTTTTATCATGCTCATGCTAACACTATTCAGCACAATGGAATTACTGAAGGTTGTTGCATGCAAATGATGAAGAAAATGCAATGATTAGATTTTACAAGGGGAAATTAGCTAAATGAAGCACATAAAAAGTTTAAAAGATGTGGTAAGAACATCAGTGATACACTCAGCTGTCGCCTTGTGTGCCACAGTTTTGTTCTTATGTCATTTTGATACTGAACAGATGCACTGCAACATGGAATCTATTTGTTAAATACATGTAAGACATGCCCGGTAATTTAGTGGCTTTAAAAGGTGTACACAGCATTCTGTGGACATTTTATGAATGACAATGAAACAGGGACTAACTCTTTTTTTTTTTTCCCAGATGTAGGATACGTTCAAGGAATGAATGATCTCTTGAGTAGATTTTTAATTGTGCTTGGGTGTGAAAGCCAAGCTTATTGGTGTTTTGCTAATTACATGGAAACTGTCAAGAGTGACTTTTTAGATGATGGAATGCTCACCAAAATTAGTAAGTGACTTAGTTCAGCATGCGCAGTCTTTGTTTTCGGTATATTATATTACAATAAATTCTTAGTGCTGTAGATACATCATGCACCTGTACATGTAGTAGTTTTTAAACACTTTTTGTGTAAATGACCGATCAGTTGACACTGAATTTGATGTGGAGTGCTGTAGTAACTTTTAACCCCTACAATATATACCTGCAACAGGCTGTAATGGCTAATTCTGCAGTTTTTTATGCACCTGGAAATTTTTCAATCCCCTCAAAGCACTCTATTTTTTGTAGGCTTTTTTTTTGTATCTCATGAACTTGTGATAAATGCCCAAATGAGAATTCTCAATTACTCACTACACGTATCTGTAGATCTTACATGTAAATGATCTCGTTCTGATTGCACTTGTCAGCTACACCAGCAATACTGATGATCTCTCTGCAGCTGTCTTAAGTCTGCTGTGCGAATTTGCTCTTTTGTCCATCACAGTTTCCAAAAGGCATGCGGATTTTAACAAAATAATTATTATTATTTAGTAAATTCGTTTTTGTTTTGCCCTCAGAACATGTCAGGTTGTTGCTTAAGAAAATGGATGAGCAGCTGTACAATCATTTTGAAGCTCATGGGATGGGAGATATGCTGTTTATTCACAGGTAAGTCTTTCAGTATTAAAGTCAGCTGTCTGGATAATACATGTAGGAAGGTTACATAAAGTGGGCAAATGGAGAAATCACATCACTTCGACTGCAAAGTAAACTTCTCAGGCGGAACAAAACTGTTTGTTGATGTAAAAGAAATAATCTCCGCAGAAGCCCGAACAGGAAAGCAAGCTTCAACAGGAAAACGTTTTCTTTTGGGAGAAACCATGGAATGTACAGTTGAATCTGTCTTATTGCCTCCGGTTCGGGACAAAATTAACGAAAATAAGAATAAATTCTGGCTGTATTTTCATCGCTCGTTCCTAGAGGAGTTTTGTCAGGGGCGTTTTGGACGAAAATCCTGGTCGTTGTACAGAGGTGGCCCCGCCCACGTTGAGTTTTTCTACTGTATAGTAATTGTACATGTAACTGGTGTAGAATTTTTCCTCAGGATCTGTTTAAAAATGGTGTAAGAGTTCTTGTTCCTCTGACTGATCGTTTTGTTTGTTATTGTTGTGTTTTTGTTTGGTAGGTGGCTTGTATTAACTTTCAAGAGAGAGTTTTCATTTCCAGACGCGTTGACAATGTTTGAAATTATCAGTAGCCAACACCTCGAATTGTCCTCGATGGAGGCCGAAAGAGAGCGAGAGCGGCAGAGGGCGAGAGAATTGGAAAGAGATGGTAAGAGAGTAGATGACAGGGAAGCTCTGAATTTTGTCTTTTTAATCCCGTCTGAGAAGCCTCGAGCCGAGACTTCTTGGCATGCAGTAATTCCTCGTCAATGTCCTCAAGTTATGCATAGAGGTGATTATAGTGAAGGAATTTATAGATACAGTATCTCGTCTAGTGCCGCAACTACATGTAAATGTATTTTCTGAGACTACCAATATTAGGATTGAAATAAGTACATGTACCTTGCAAGCTGGTATGACCGAGCTCACAGTATTTGTGATAGGAGCTGCTGAGTGTAGCCTACACTGTACATGTATGTTAAGATTATACAGTGCGCGTAAGTACTTGGTAAATGAGAGATTCTTAACGCGCGACCTTATACAAACATGAGAGAGAGATTTGGAGCATATCAAAATTAAACTTTCGAATTCGTAAAGTACTTTCTGTTTCTCTTACGAAGCAAAACCAGCAAAATGCGGTTATGCGATATCGTAGCCAGGTATTAAGGATAAATCACTCCTGACTTCGTTAATAGTTATCCTCGGGAAGTGTTTCTAATTGTTGTTACGTACGTAAAGAAACCTTAACTCCCCAAAAAATTCTATCAGAGATAGTACTGGGACCCTTAATGAGAATTTCCAAATGTGTCTTAAGTGAGCTACTTCTTTTCCACTCGTATTTATCGATTTAAACCCTTTTTTTGTTTAATTACAGGAGGCGAATTTCATGTTCAAGTTGTGGATATGAACACGAACTATTCATTCGAGGTGTTTGTGTGCCTGGCTGTTTTAAAGGAATACAGAAAGAAATTATTGAATTGTTTGGAGGTTTCATCGGTGTACAATGCTATCCACAGGTGAGAATAGTACCTTAACTGACAGCAAAGGTCCAGCAGTAAAATCCTCCATCAATCAATTGAAGCGACTATATTAGTTGGTTATCTTTGGCAGCTCGACTACGAACTTGAAGTTTTCATCGGTTGATAGCTGGAAAAGGTCGAGATCTTGTGAACTCAACTGGAAGCTTGCAAGTGATAAATCTCTTGTTCCTAAAGTGAGGGGCTAATAGCCCACGTCTGATATATTATTGAAATTCTAACATGGCACCGAGATGTTCTTTCAAACGTCTTCATTTGGTTTTTCCTATGGGAATTACCAGACAGAAATTTGAGGAAATTTGCAATTTCGGGAAGAAATCCCTTGGTCATGTTTAAATTTTAATATATCTATCTTAGGCTATAGGAGTGGGAGCATACTTGAGAAGGGAGGACGGGTGAAGTTTAGACAAACGATTTACGGTACAAGAATGAATGAACTTTAATGAAGTGTCTGAGTATTTAACTTAAATAACTAATTGTGGACACTCAAATACTAAAATAAAAATAATAATGATAAAATTAATTAATTAAATGTATAAGCGATATAAATTTGTACACATATAGCCTGCCAGCAGGCTCGCATTTGGGATCAGCGAAGAGCGAATTCAAACGCGAAGCGATCCAGCGGGAAGGTGTCTGATGCTTCGCCGCTCGAGCTCAAATCCCCAAACGGGAGCCTGCTCAAAGGCTAGTACACATATGCTAAAATTGCTCTAAGGTAACAATGTAAAACGTAAAACTTATTAATGTGCTCACAATCATAATAAAAAGTATTGTACATGGTTCTTGGTAACAAGGTACTTCTGTGTATTCTCCTCTGTTCACTCTCCTTGGTTCTTACTTAAGGGTGTCATTTTTCTCTTCTTGCAGTTTGTCCATGCAAATGGACTTGAACATCATCCTGATGAGCGCAGAAGAGTTATTCTTCAAATATTGCCGAAAATCTGTTATAGACTGTTTTCAAGTGGTTGACATGGAAACGGTATCTTAATATCAACAAACAAGCTTGATAGCTATCTATGAAAAGAAATGATGAGCGTTTATCATCACCTATTGCTGACTTTCCCCCTAGAAAAAGTATCTATTTTGTTTTGAATTTCCATCAAAATGCAAGGGTTTTTTAACACATACTGGGTTAATGTAAATATAGATTTTTGTACATTCAGATGCAAAGTTTTATTTGGTGAAATAATAATATTAAGAAGTTTCTTTTTCTATATTGCCGTGCACTTAAATGAAAATACGAAATTGCAATACATACATGTAAGAGGACAATGTTTGGTACATCAATGTTGAAAATTTAATTTAAAGCGAATTACAGTTTTGGAATGAACCAAATTTCTTGTCGGATAGACATGTGTAAAACCCTGTTAAAGTAAGGCCCAGGTGAAACGTCGAACTTAATTCGAATTTAGATCGACCAACACATTCTGTTGGTCCATCTAAATTCAGTAGGACGTATTCGGTTGAGTCAAGCGTCGAACTTATCATGAGCTTAATTCGCTCAGTTTAGTTCTTCTCGTGTGAAGTTCGACGTTTGGCCCGGCCCTAATAGGTTTTAAAAATACTTGTTTACCATATTTTTTCTTCTGCGTAAGTAAGGTTTCTTAGAACTGACTACAGTGGATCAAACTTTATCGTGTAAAGTTGCCACACAGGAGTATTTTGTGCTCATATGCATTTAATATTTAAATTTTGAGTTAAAACGTGGGTTGTCCCTTGTCAACTCTACAGGAAAACAACGGAAAGGAAAATTGAGTTAGACTTGACAGTGTACAGCTCCCTGCTTTTGGTCTTAAAACTGTACCATAGCCAAATTTTTGGATCATGATATAGTTGTATAAGAAAATCTAAGTAGATGAAATAAATCCAATAAAACAAGCAATTTGATGACTTGGTACTGTTTATTGCAAAGTAGCCGCAAGACAACGAAAACTACACGCAGTGCATGTAAGCTTAAAAGGTACATCTACAGTCTTGTAGGCTATGTGCCGGAGCGTTGTTAAAAGACGCACAGAAGCAGCTCCTATTGGAGAAGATTTAGGCGTCCGCAAAAGGTTCGGTCGATTGGATTTCACATCTAGAATTCAAATTTTGTAAGACAAGGCTTGGAAGTCGTGTGGCGAGAGACAATGACATAGACTCTGCCGTAGCGAGGTATGTTGGAGTGAAGTCTTGATGGCTGGATCTTCCCAAGATCCTTTTTTTCAGTTGTTACATATACATGGACGGAGACGGAGTAGAGGTACATAAATACGCAAAAAAGTGGAATATCAGCGAATCACAGCGTAGGATTTGTCTTCTCTGGACGGTTCTTGCAGCTCAGCCGTATAATAAGATGGGGTTCATAAACTATGCTGTCTTCAGAATAAGTTTTCCTGTGAGAGGGTGGGAGACTTACAGGAGTGGGAAGAAAGAGAGGATTATTACTTGGAATACAGTCGAACCTTCGGTTCCGCCCACCTCTCCTCAGCTAACAGTTTTCAGAAATACGGAAAGTTTCAAGTCATATCACTATATTTGGAACTTCTTGTAAGCGACCACCTCTCCTAAACGACCGCGACTACATTAAGAGCTAAAAGTTTGAAATTTTCCTTGGTTTTTAAGCTCCCATTAGCGACCACTTGACAGATGATATGGCGTAAATTGGATAATAAGGTATTGGAACATTGCATTCGCAAGCGACTGTTTCTCGAAAGCCCCGGAAACTTGTGGGGCCTGTAAAGCCATTTTTAGTTAATCTGTATCCAAGAACAGAGACGTTTATACGCGTGAAACGTAGTCTATGAAGAGAACTTGTGGTCATTAAGAATATGTCAACAACACAGCGTTGTAATCACAAGGTTTGAGATTTTGCTACGGCTTTCCGGGTCCTTTAAAGAACGGACCACCTGAGAAGTACAAGAGACGGAAATTTCTCAATGGGAAGTAACGGATTTTTCTCTTGAAATTGACTTTTCACATGAATAAAACACTAAAAACATGGGTTGAGTCTCTACAGTTACCATATGCCAATGAGGCAAAATCTTGGCCCGATATGGTCTAAGCGCTCGTAAGCGACCACCCCACGTAAGCGACCACCTAGGCTTAACATTCTGGGTGGTCGCGTACCGGAGGGTCCACTGTATATGGCTTGGTATAAAGCCGCTACAGCATAATGAGAATATTCATGTTGACCTTCCTCAAAGGCTTTAAGCGCTTCGAGTATTTCGCTCATGGTTAGAACTAAACACAAAGGCGTCCACTTGTTAACAAATAGCAACCCTTTTTAACACGGTTTTTAGAGTAATTGTCAGCAGTATGGTGAGGAGATAAGTTCACGCAGAACTCACTGTTGAAGTTGCGAAAAGGCCTGGGTTTGGCATTGAAATCGAATATCTTTTCTGAATACCAAAAATAACAATTTGAAGCTTTTGAGGAGTGCTACGAGTTAAAAATGAAATAGTGTCTAGCCCGAACCATGTGTAGTAATGCCGCTTTACCGACGTCAACACAACGATACACAGGCCGAATACATCACTATTAGTTTATTTTGTTTTTGCCGTAGTCCGAGGGAGATTTATAGTGCTTCAAAGTAGAAAGGACCCCCACCCCCCCTCCATCCAATCCCCCAGCGATCACCTTGGCTACTTTTGGCCCTAATGGGAGCTCAATCAATCCTTTCTGAAACCCTTTGAACACGCCCACCGCTTCGTTAATGCGGCCAACAAACGTCTTTGGTTTCATCGATCAATTAATTTTTCCTGTAAAATGACTTTTCTAGGTATATATGGGCTACTATTCGAGATTAAGGTCAAGATGGCTGGATATTGGCCAAGTTCTTTTTATGCGTGTTTATGGAGGGAGATGGAGTCGAGGTCCATAAACACGCAAAAACATGTATTGAGGCCAATATCCAGCCATCGTGACAGGACAAGCTTGGTCAATAAAGTATTTATTAAATGGGATAAGCTTCGTCGGAGAACTGATTTTTTCTTGCGTGACACCACACGCAATCCCGAGCGGACAAGATCGCAGCGGAGGAGTTGGTTCGTCTTGCAAGCTCAGTGAGCCAGCCATATAATAAACATTCTTCATGAGATAATAACAAAGAATAGAATAAATGAAGAGCAGTAACTTCTCTCAGATTGTAGAACGAACAGGAAACGATGAAGTCAGAATTAAACTAAGCCCCGTTGTGACATCATTAAAAGGAGATGATGTTAGTAGTATCAGTAATCGTATAAACGAGAGTGCAATTATTGATCTACACTAAGTATGATTTCATTCCATTTTTGGCGGAGTAAGGACTTTGTTGCGGACGTAAATGTAGCCTGGGAGCAATTTGTCGTGTTTTGACTGAGGACGCGAGCGGCGAAGCAGCGAGAGAGACACGCGAGTTTCAAAGTTTTCCCGCGTCGTTCGCTCCGCAACGTGCGTCGTTCGTAAACTCGCTCGGGTGCCAAAGCGAAAAGTCAGATAGTAGTGGTTGGGTGCGAAACTCAAACACTAGGGCCTGCTCGCAGGCTAGCGTAAATAGTATTCCGATTAAAAACGGAAGCCAAACACATCACTTAGTCACCCACTAACAGTTTATTAACCCACAAGCCTACTGAAATAATGTCCGTTTTCACATCTTTTGAGGGTGACACTCGTATCGGACGGCAAGCTACTTGCGGGTGAAACGACATGGGTCACCGAATTCGTTGTTGGATGGCTTCAAGCAGGCAGGATGAGCGACCGTTACATGTCTTGCTGACCTGTCAAGAGAAATGTTACGCGTAAATATACATCCAGCCGGTTTATTGATATACGTGACGTCAACAGCATAACAAGAGAAACATGGCCTTTAGTTTTCTTGCCAAGCGAACAAACAAACCTTATTTTATTGCGAAAGGAAGGAGAGGAGGAGGGCTAGAGGAATGGGAGAAGGCAAGAAAAGTGAGGAAAGTAGGGAGGAAGGAAGAAAGGAAGGAAGGAGAGGAGCGAAAGAACGTAGAAATTAGGGGACGGATGAACTGGAAGGGAGTGTGGTAGGGTGGGAGGGATGGAGGTGGAGGCCAAGGAAGGAAGGAATTAGCGAGGAAGGGAGGAAAGAAAGAGGAAGAAAGAAGAAAGAAGGAACGGGAGGGGAGGGAGGAGTAAGAACAAAACAGACTGCTGTCGTATTTAAATCCAATTTAAACGATACTTAATTAGCTGTAGGTTCCCCAAACACCAAACCTGCCCACGTATGAACGTATAGAATTTAGCAAACACTCAGAGAAATCCGCCCTTCTTGCTGAGAGAGTTCTATACTTAAGGTAGAGGTTGACTTCACGTTCCAGTCAAATTAAAGAACATTATTTTGTGACATTTAATGTTTCCACTCCTACTATACTGCATTGCCAATATATAGAGCGCGCTTCTGGTGTGATCGTCCGAGCTAACTGATAATTACTTATCCGTTACAAGAGAACCTACTAGAGAGAGCACTGCTTAGTCCTTTTTCTTTTTAAGAGGACTGGTTAAAATGCTCACCTTGTCAAGAGACGTAGAGCTTACGCAGTTGGTATTGAAGCTAAATCCACATTTGGATGAATACTTTCTGCCATAGTTGGCGTATGTTATTTTGATTTTTCGTCCACCGTAGCACGTGATTCGTCGGCTTTTATTTTCACAAATGTTGTAAAAGTAGCCAACCACATCTAAAAATTTAAAATGAGATGGACAAGAGAAAAAAGAATGGTACTTAACTTTACTCCTCCCTGCTTTTATTCATTCCAGGTCTTCAATCCCTCCCTTTCATATGTCCACTCATTCGTTTGTTCTTAAGGCCATTGAAAACATAACTTAGAACAAATTCAAAAATAAAGTGGTAAAATGTGAAATGATTGCAATTGCATTGACAAACTATGCATTAGAAAAATCTTTTAAGTAATCTAATACGCCAGAGAAGATGCCAAGAAAACATGGATCTGGTGTGGTACCAAGCAAATACGTCAGATGCTACTGTCTTTTATGAAAAAACAAAAAAACAGAAACAAAAACAAAAAAAACGGGTAAGCAAAAAACATTTAGCTGTACATAATTTATCAGCTATCAGTAATTGACTCACTCCCAGGACAATTGTACATCAAGTTCACTCGCTGTAGATCAAGGTGGCTAATGAAATCTCTTTGTCCAATGTAACGAAGGGAGACCTGTAACACATGAATACGTACTCAAATAAACCATCCCCTGAAAGTTTTCGCATTTATGCAAGGGAATTACATTACCATGTCTACTTGTCTGAACAGCTAATGACTCTGTCAGATAAAAAGAAGGTTTAGAGCACTCCTCTGCAACAGAGCTGGTGAAACCCGACATGACGGGTATTTTGCCCTCCCTGTCGGCCTGATGTTTTTGTAGGAAATCCCAGCTGGTCTTTTTTTTTTTTTTTAAATGCCCTGGCGTGAAACTTAGTTTCCCTGGAGAGGCGTGTTCTCCTGTAAAACAAGTCACGAGTTTGCCCATTATTCCGTTCTTGTTTCTTCAGGTATATGGAAAACAAGCAGAAAAATGACGGTCAATTTATCGGAATCATGTTTCCTACAGAAATTGCGGTCGTCTTAGAACAATAGAATGGCGTTTCAGGGCAGCAATATTTCACAATTTTCTCAGGAGGGAGGGAGGGGAGCTTGCATGCTTTTAGCGCCCGGACACTCCATCTTAATTGAGATTTATCCCGATCGTTCAAGTTCAAAAATCTGTAAAATGTGATCGTGAGGATTCAGATCACGGTCAAAGACTTTCTTTGGAGAGTAATGCTCACCTTCTTGTTCTTAGGCGTGATAGTTGGTTCTTTGTTTTTTGTGAATGCGTAAGGATAGAAATGCATGATAGAGAAGTAATCATACGGGGTTCCAAATGGCATCCAAGACTGTTGCTGAGCAGGCGTCATCTTGTCAAAGTTTGAAGCCTTTCCTAGGAAAACAAAGCATGAAACGTCACAGAAATGGAGACTGCACTTTGCATGGTCGGTCAGTTATCCCCAACAAAAGAAAATTCATACCGATTTCAAACTGCGTACAGACTAATTAATTTTTGGGGTGGAAATACTGACATTTAATAACTTGCCAAATAACTTGGGCACGAATTTCAGCACGATCAAATTTAAATCTAGTTACTTCACCTCTAGGAAAAACGTACTCATCACGTTTCTTAATTATTATAACAAGCTTAACAATTTGAACCCATAGAGAGAGAGAGATGAGAGGTTTGGGCCACAGCTGGAGGGTTGTGCCTAAATCCTACCGCTCAGAAGGACAACCGAGGAGTACTAGGAGCGAGTTTCCAAGTCGAGCAGTTTTCGGAAATTGTCGGCTATTCCAATATGGCGGACTATACCAGTCACATAAATATGCGAATTACCAGTGGTAAAACTATGTTGATCAACAAGACAAGTACGTTTTTATTCACCTGACAAGTTAAGAATAATGTGTAGAGAGTAAAGCAGTGAGTTGTTCGGCAAATGCTGTATATTTCTTTAGATCTCTTCCCGTCTAGTTCGTAAACCGTAAATTTGTACGCCGGCTAACACATTACACTGTCGACGTCTTTGACTTATAATAGGCACAAACGCTTTTAAATACGTCGTTCCTTAAGGACGAATTTTTTTATTGATTCGACGGATCCCCGAATTCAAACTTCCTTTGCCTTGTCCCTCTGGCCGGTAGGATCTTGGAAATACTACCGTCCAGAGGGACAGCTTGTGTATAAGGTAATTGGACTTAAGACCATGCACATTTTTATTTGTAGAATAGTTTGATACATTGCTATTTAGCCTTACACTACACTAGATTATCACTCTACAGTAATATTTCAGTTTTCTGTGATCTTGTCCCTCTGGCCGGTAGGATCTTGAAAATACTACCGGCCAGAAGGACAGCTTGTGTACAAGGTAATTGGACATAAGTTCATGCACAGTTTTATTTGTACAATAGTTTGATACATTACTCTTCAGTTTTATGCTAGACTAGAATCACTCTAGAGTTGAATCTTTTCAGTTTTCTGTGATCTTGTCCCTCTGGCTGGTAGGATCTTGAAAATACTACTACCGGCCAGAGGGACAGCTTGTGTATAAGGTAATTGGACTCAAGTCGATGCACAGTTTTATTTGTAGAATAGTTTGATACATTGCTCTTACTTTAGTCTTACACTACACTAGATTATCACTCTACAGTAATATTTTCAGTTTTCTGTGATCTTGTCCCTCTGGCCAGTAGGATCTTGAAAATACTACTGGCCAGAGGGACAGCTTGTGTATAAGGTAATTGGACTTAAGTCCATGCTCAGTTTTATTTGTAGAATAGTTTGATACATTGGTCTTTAGTCTTACACTACACTAGATTATCTCTCTACAGTAATATTTTCAGTTTTCTGTGATCTTGTCCCTCTGGCCGGTAGGATCTTGAAAATACTACTGGCCAGAGGGACAGCTGCTTGTGTATAAGGTAATTGGATTCAAGTCCATGTGCAGTTTTATTTGTACAATAGCTTGATACATTGGCCTTTAGTCTTACACTGCACTAGAATCACTCTACAGTAATATTTTCAGTTTCCTGTGATCTTGTCCCTCTAGCCGGTAGGATCTTGAAAATACTACCGGCCAGAAGGCCAGCTTGTGTATAAGTTAATTGGACTGAAGTTCATGGTGTCTGTAAAAGTCTATTCATGCTCTGTTGCAATAAAATCAATATTTTACTATTGATGAGAACTTTTGAGTTCTTTTGAATGTACATTCCTTCAGTTTGGTAGCTTTTGCTGTAAGATCTGCATTTTCATCACTTCATGGAGAGAGGGAATGTCATCCTGGAAAATAAGACAAAGTGAATTTCTGCAAGAAAGTGTTATGAATAGGAGATGTGTAGTTGGTATCCATGTTGTTTGGTTCAAATTGATTTTCCATTACTTTGTCATGTGATGAGAAGTGTTGATACTTGCTTTTGATTCAAAATACCTGGTTGAAATTAGGAGTTTCTCCCCTGCTGAGATGCTCTGGAAACTAAATATAGATGATACCAATGAATTTAAAATGTATCACTAGCACAAGTGATCAGTTCAGGTAAAGATGAACACTTTGATTTGAATTAACTCAAGCCAAGCTGATTATTTATAGAGACATGGTAATTGATAGACTATGGTATTTGCAGAGCTTACCATACAGACAAAGACACCACAATCATAATCATTCTTTTGCTTAGGCGTATCCTATGTGTAGGGATTCAATTAAAATGTGTGAGAAAATGTTCAGTCAAAAGAGCCCGAGTTTGTGTGGACTTAGTGCAGACAAAGAGCCTGGCACATTTATATTACCATAAATCTAACTAACTGGCATATATCTGACGCCATCGCCGCCATGTTGGATGACCATTAACAAAAGAATTAGCTTAGTTTATTGTTCTTGTCATCCAACATGGCCACCAGTCTTTGTCACTTGAATTTTCTGCCTATTTCATGCCAATTTCATCACATGCCATTTACATTGTCTGAGACTAGTTACTGGGGGTGGGAGATTATTAGCTCTGTTACCTTCATCATAAGGACCCCTATAAGCTTTCTAATGCAACTGTAGTTCTATTTGTTCCATTTATATATAATTGTTTTGTGTGGACTAAAAAATTTAATCGCGTTCAATTAAGCTGTTTAACAATTTCTTTTTTTTTCGGGGGGGGGGGGGGAGAGGGGGGTGAAAGGGGGTCAGAATCTCCCAGTTCTCCTGCTTCCCATACCTTTATCTCTTGACTCCCGCCCTCCTCCATTTTGCCCCGTCCCCTGTAAATAAGGACACTCAAAACACATACTTATCATTTAGCTGCACAATCCTTTAGCTTTTTTTCCCTTTTTTGCTTTGTTTTCAGGCTTGCTCCTCTAGTTCTTCGCGTCTTTTAATTTTTCCTTCAGTCCAGAAGTCTCAAGATAAGCCAAATGTAAGTCAACAAGCATTTGGGTTCTTGTTTTTGAAAGGATTTTAATGCTTTTAAATAAATGATTCCTGCCTTCATGGAATTCCCACTTCCCACCCTTTCCTCTCCTGCCTCCTGCCCCCTATTCTTCTGGGGCTCCCGCCCCCCTACCCCCCCCCCCCCAATTTTACTCATGGGTGCACAAATATGCAAACTCAGCAAACTATTCAATCTGATTAATTTTTAGGGTAACTGGGGTTACACTTATTAACTATTTACACTTATTAACATTTGTTATTTAGAAAGCCTCATTTTAGAAGTGACTTATCCTTTGAGGGATACAGGCTTAATAAACATGAGGGAAATAGACTAGACATTTTGCAATGAGAGTGGCTTTGTGAGTATGTCAGGTCAGTGCCCTTTAAGCAATACATTTTGGTTAAATAAAGGATTTCCTTAAACCTATTTTGTTTAAAGGTGAACACCATTCACCAAAAAAAGACAATAGAAGGACATTTTCATTACTTTAATTTGTGTTTATTCCATAAACAGATAGTCTTACAATGCTAAGGAACAGTATCCAACTCTATAAGTTTAACAATCCTGAAGAGATTCCTCTATCCTTACAGAGAGTATGCAAGTCACAAAATAATATATTAAATATTGATGTATACAACTTGAACCCACTGGACATGTCAGAAATGTGTCCTAATACAGTCTGGCACTCTGTTTCACTTGGAGTGAATGCAAAATAAATTTTATTAAGGCATCAAGTGTCTGATAACTTTCATATAAATGGGAATCCTCAATATTCTAGCCTGCTTTATGACTTAAGCAATAAGAGCAATTATCAAACTATTGTACAAATAAAACTGTGCATGGACTTGAGTCCAATTACCTTATACACAAGCTGTCCCTCTGGGCGGTAGTATTTCCAAGATCCTACCGGCCAGAGGGACAAGATCACAGAAAACTGAAAATATTACTGTAGAGTGATAGTCTAGTGAAGTGTAAGACTAAAGTAAGAGCAATGTATCAAACTATTCTACAAATAAAACTGTGCATCGACTTGAGTCCAATTACCTTATACACAAGCTGTCCCTCTGGCCAGTAGTAGTATTTTCAAGATCCTACTGGCCAGAGGGACAAGATCACAGAAAACTGAAAATATTACTGTAGAGTGATAATCTAGTGTAGTGTAAGACTAAAGTAAGAGCAATGTATCAAACTATTCTACAAATAAAACTGTGCATCGACTTGAGTCCAATTACCTTATACACAAGCTGTCCCTCTGGCCGGTAGTAGTATTTTCAAGATCCTACCAGCCAGAGGGACAAGATCACAGAAAACTGAAAAGATTCAACTCTAGAGTGATTCTAGTCTAGTATAAAACTGAAGAGTAATGTATCAAACTATTGTACAAATAAAACTGTGCATGAACTTATGTCCAATTACCTTGTACACAAGCTGTCCCTCTGGCTGGTAGTATTTTCAAGATCCTACCAGCCAGAGGGACAAGATCACAGAAAACTGAAATATTACTGTAGAGTGATAATCTAGTGTAGTGTGAGGCTAAATAGCAATGTATCAAACTATTCTACAAATAAAAATGTGCATGGTCTTAAGTCCAATTACCTTATACACAAGCTGTCCCTCTGGACGGTAGTATTTCCAAGATCCTACCGGCCAGAGGGACAAGGCAAAGGAAGTTTGAATTCGGGGACCCGTCGAATCAATAAAAAAAATTCGTCCTTAAAGAACGACGTATTTAAAAGCGTTTGTGCCTATTATAAGTCAAAGACGTCGACAGTGTAATGTGTTAGCCGGCGTACAAATTTACGGTTTACGAACTAGACGGGAAGAGATCTAAAGAAATATACAGCATTTGCCGAACAACTCACTGCTTTACTCTCTACACATTATTCTTAACTTGTCAGGTGAATAAAAACGTACTTGTCTTGTTGATCAACATAGTTTTACCACTGGTAATTCGCATATTTATGTGACTGGTATAGTCCGCCATATTGGAATAGCCGACAATTTCCGAAAACTGCTCGACTTGGAAACTCGCTCCTAGTACTCCTCGGTTGTCCTTCTGAGCGGTAGGATTTAGGCACAACCCAGCTGGAGCTCCACATGATCCGAAAGCTGGCCTGAGACGGACAGCTGTGGAGGTCCTTTGGTGCTGCCCTGTGTGCCAGTGGGCATGACGGGCAACGAGTGAGTGTGTGAGATCAATTCAACGAAAGGTAAGCAAAGTAAGACCTCGTGGCTAAATCAACCATGGTGATATCAAAATGTGAGTGAGGCGTAGGTCACGAGCGTCTCTTACCCGCTTGGATGTTTTGCCTCTCAATGTTGATGTATTGGGTCGTGCTTGTTCGTGAAAGACACCAAGAGCGTTTCCTTAAAAGTAGAGAACAAAAGACGCTTTAATAAGATGACTAGATTTAAAACTAGCAAACCATAGCAAAGGATTGAGACCTTGTGTGCTTAAAAAGATAGGTAACAGGTAACCAGGTGCGAAGAAAGGGCAAGGCCTTGGAAAAGTGTATAAGTGAACATTTAGGTCAAATGGACCTTTTCGGCGATATGGCGGCCATTTTGAATTCTATCGATTCAAATGGCTATTATGGGATGCTCAGGGAGCAAATTAGTCTGCATTTACCCCCTAACCATCCCATAATAGCCATTTGACAATAACATGACATACCATACACTACTACATGCCACAAAAATTGAAATAAGTACCCCTCCCTTCTTGCTCATTATTTATCAGATCTGAACAATCTGTTAAAATCGTGCTATTTCTCAGCTGAAAGTTAGACTTTTGACAAAAGGCCCTCCGTTTAACCCCATCCAGTCCCTCCACATTGCATCTCACAGCTTCGAGAGCTATGTCGTCGAGTACGATCTGCGCATAAAATGAGCAATCTCGAGTTGTACATACAGCTGTGATAAACAGGCGATAAAATTACCATTTTGTGTACACTAAGGTGATCAAAGACTTGTCACTGAGACAAAAGAAGCAACGAGTAAGAATAGAATATAACGTGTATACCTATTTCATGAAGAATCGTTCCTCTTAACCAGCAGTCATTGCCAAGGCTGAGCGCTTGCTTGTTTCCTTGGTAACCGACGTACGAATAACATCTGATATGAAGTGGTAAGCAACAGCATCATTTATAGATACATTTTCAATTTTTCTTCAAGTCACGTGACCAAACAACTAAGACACCAAAATGTTCCCAAATGAATTTTAGTATAAATCACAAAGTTTGACTTGAACAGCCTCAATGCTATTTTTAAAAGTTGCAAAAGTTTGAAATCAGCGCCGTTCAGATTAATTGGGTTAAGTGTTGTGGCTTAATTTCAAGTGTTATCCCAACACTTCCGATCTGTCGCGCTAATGAATATTCACCCTTTTCCGTGTATGAACAAGATGTATCCTTTCTCTGTTGTCCTTGGTTTGAATTTTATGCAGATCTGCTCTTCCCATTCAGCCATTGCCATTTTAATCGAAAAACGAATCCATCAGCGTTCTCATGGATGAAAGGAAATAAAGCACTCATAGTTGATCTGTAATTTGTAAAAGTCAAGACAAAGCTACTTTATTTGGCCTATTTATTGATTGATAAAACTTGTATTGAGACTGCTAAGGTTTGTATTTTGTTTCTTTCTTAGTTTGTCGTCATTTTCTTACTATAAACCCTAGAAAGTGTCCATTCAAACAAAACATACCAAAGTGCCTACGAATGGATGTTGAGCGCGGCGAGCAGACGTAAATGTCTTGTTTACCCAATGAAAGCCATCACAATAAACTCTGAGCTTGCCTCGAGATGCTTCTCCGGGTGTAAAGGAGCGTTTGATTAATCAATCTAAAACAGATCTTAGGAATAAAAACCCAGATGATCTGGAATACTTGTCTGAGTATGTCGTTGGCATTGGAAGCCACGTGCAGTATTATCATGCTCGGCAATTGAAGTTATTGTGTAGAAAATATCGCATAATTACACAGCCGAGGGCAAAAAAAAAGCGCGAGGAGAAACTTAGTACATGGAGCTAAGATAGATTGTCGGTGCTTTAGGTGACCATGCACGGCTACCAATGGTTTGGCCAATTGCTTGGCCAATGGCTCGTACACACAATGAATCGTAAAAGTCCGTAAGTAACGACCTCCGAAAGAAGTGAGCCCACCCCTCATCCCCTGAAAATAGAGGAACTAAGGTTCAAAAGTATAATTATTTTTCTAATCAATAACCTGAATAACGTACGATAAACTGATGACGATCCAACAAGGGAAGGTGTAGCTTATTCGAGGAGGCGTCATGAAGCGCCCTGATAAAACAAACCCCGCAAAATTTTCATCAAGTAACAAGAAGGTACTAACAGGACCTTTTCTTCAAATTGAAAGTACTAAAATTGACAACTTTGCATCATTTTTAACAAGAACGCATAAAAAGAACGTTTAATCATACTGAAATTAAAAACTCGACCAGAGCAGTTAAATATTTATAAAGCAGACTAACGTATCAGTGCATCATGAACAGTAAAAATAGTTTAAAGTATTTTACATCACGGTCTACATATAAAGTGCCCACCCATGTGCCAGAAAAATAAATTTGAACTGCAACAAAGAAGTTCTAAACGATTTATAAGAACTTAGAGGAATACAGCCCTGTTCTCACAGATGCTAGATTTGGCCCTTTCTCAAATCTACACACGTGCATTTCACTTCTGGAAGTCTATCAATTCATAATGGTAGTAGAACTGAGTGGAGTCCAATTCGGTCTGTAATCATACGAGTGATTAACAAAATCGGACGACCGCGAAGCGGGAGTCCGATTTGTTAATCACGAGTATGATTAACAGACTGAATTGGACGACACGATGTCCTGTTACCAATTAATCAAAACTATGACAAAATTCGAGAAACGAACAAACCATTGATTGAGCGCTGAACGATTAAACGTCGTTATGAATGCTGAAAAACACAGCAGTTTACTCAACAAAGTTCACCGCAACAGCGCACGCAAAATGACGCGTACTGTCCAATTACAAACATGACGCTTATACACTGTCCAATTAATGCTCAAATCAGGCTGCTGATAGCCAATCACGTTCGAGAATTTTGTTATAGTTTTGATTAGGATAGTAATTAGGTTGGAGATTCTCGCCCATATCAACTTTCTTTTCTCTCGTAACTTCTCGCGCGTTTAGAGATGCGCCACACTCGCGTTTTAGGTGCGCAGATCCCAACCAATGCTTACCTAACTTTTTAAAGCCGCCACTTTTAACCCTCCCCCAAATCTACACACGTGTATTTCATTTGTGGAAGTGTCTCGATTTAGACAGTGCTTGGATGAGAGATTCTCGCCCCTATCAACGTTCTTTTCTCTCGTAAGTTTTCGCGCGTTTAGAGATGCGCCAACTCGCGTTCTAGGTGCGGGAATCCCGACCAACGCTTACCTAACTTTTCAAAGATGCTAGATTTAGCCCTCCCCCATATCTACACATGTGTATTTCACTTGTGAAAGTCTATCGATTTGGACAGTGTTTGGTTGGAGATTCTCACCCGTATGAACTTTCTTTACTCTCGTAAGTTCTTGCTCGTTTAGAGCTGCGCCACACTCGCGTTTTGGGTGCGAGAATCACAACCAATGCTCACTTAACATTTTTAAGAAGCCACTTTCAGCCCTCCCACAAATCTACACACGAGTATTTCACTACTGGAAGTCTATCGATTTGGACAGTGTTTGGGTTGGAGATTCTCTCCCGTATCAACTTTCTTTTCTCTCGTAAGTTGTCGCGCGTTTAGAGATGCGCCACACTCACGTTTTAGGCGCAGGGATACCAACCAATGCTTACCTCAATTTTTAAAGATGCTAGTTTGAGCCCTCCACCAAATCTATACTTGTGTATCTCACTTGTGGAAAACTAACCATTTGCACAAGGTTTGGGGTGAAAATTCTCACCCATATCAACTTTCTTTACTCTCGTAAGTGCTGGCGCGTTTAGAGATGCGCCACACTCGCGTTTTAGACGCGGGGATCCTAACCAATGCGTACCTAACTTTTTAAAGATGTCAGATTTAGCCCTCCCTCAATTCTACACACGTGTAGTTCTCTTGTGGAAGTCTATCAATTTTGGACAGTGCTTGGCTGGGAGATTCTCGCCTCTATCAACTTTCTTTTCTCTTGTAAGTTTTCGCACGTTTAGAGATGCGCCACACTTGCGTTTTAGGTGCGCAGATCCCAACCAATGCTTACCTAACTTTTTAAAGATTTTCGATTTAGCCCTCCCCCCAATCTACACACGTGTATTTCACCTGTGGAAGTCTATCGATTTGGACAGTGTTTGGGTTGGAGATTCTCTCCCGTATGAACTTTCTTTTCTCTCGTAAGTTCTCGCGCGTTTAGAGATACGCCACGCTCGCGTTGTAGGTGCGAGAATCCCCACCAATGCTTACCTAACTTTTTAAAGATGCTAGATGTGGCCCTCCCCAGATCTACACACGTGTATTTTACTTGTGTAAGTCTATCAATTTGGGCAGTGTTTGGGTTGGAGATTCTCGCCCGTATGAACTTTCTTTACTCTCGTACGTGCTCGCTCGTTTGGAGCTGCACCACAATCAAGTTTGGGGTGCGGGAATATCAACCATTGCCCACCTAACATTTTAAAGTAGCCACTTTCAGTCCTTCCCTAGATCTACACACGTGTATTGTATTGTTTGGGTTGGAGATTCTCGCCTGTATCAACTTTCTTTTCTCTCGTAAGTTGTCGCGTGTTTAGAGATGCGCCACACTCGCGTTTCGGGTGCAGGGATACCAACCAATGCTTACCCAACTTTTTAAAGATGCTACTTTTAGCCCTCCCCCAAATCTACACACGTGTATGTCTTTGGTGGAAGTCTCTCGATTTAGACAAAGCTTGGGTGAGAGGTTCTCGCCCCGATCAACGTTCTTTTCTCTCGTAAGTTCTTGCACGTTTAGAGATGCGCCACACTCGCGTTTTAGGTGCAGGGATACCAACCAATGCTTACCTGACTTTTTAAAGATGTTACTTTTTAGCCCTCCCCCAAATCTACACACGTGTATTTCATTGGTGGAAGTCTCTCGATTTAGACAAAGCTTGGGTAAGAGGTTCCCGCCCCTATCAACGTTCTTTTCTCTCGTAAGTTCTTGCGCGTTTAGAGATGCGCCAGACTCGCGTTTTAGGTGCAGGGATACCAACCAATGCTTACCTAACTTTTTAAAGATGCTACTTTTAGACCTCCCCCAAATCTACACACGTGTATTTCATTGGTGGAAGTCTCTCGATTTAGACAAAGCTTGGGTAAGAGGTTCTCGCCCCTATCATCGTTCTTTTCCCTCGTAAGTTCTTGCGCGTTTAGAGATGCGCTACGCTCGCGTTTTAGGTGCAGGGATACCAACCAATGCTTACCCAACTTTTTAAAGATGTTACTTTTAGCCCTCCCCCAAATCTACACACGTGTATTTCATTGGTGGAAGTCTCTCGATTTAGACAAAGCTTGGGTAAGAGGTTCCCGCCCCTATCAACGTTCTTTTCTCTCGTAAGTTCTTGCGCGTTTAGAGATGCGCCACACTCGCGTTTTAGACGCGGGGATCCTAACCAATGCTTACCTGACTTTTTAAAGATGCTAGATTTAGCCCTCCCTCAATTCTACACACGTGTAGTTCACTTGTAAGAGTCTATCGATTTTGAAAAGTGCTTGGCTGGGAGATTCTCGCCCCTATCAACTTTCTTTTCTCTTGTAAGTTTTCGCACGTTTAGAGATGCGCCACACTTGCGTTTTAGGTGCGCAGATCCCAACCAATGCTTACCTAACTTTTTAAAGATTTTCGATTTAGCCCTCCCCCCAATCTACACACGTGTATTTCACTTGTGGAAGTCTATCGATTTGGACAGTGTTTGAGTTGGAGATTCTCTCCCGTGTTAACTTTCTTTTCTCTTGTAAGTTCTCGCGCGTTAAGAGATGCGTTACACTGACGTTTTACGTGCAGGAATCCGAAGCAATGCTTACCTAACTTTTTAAAGATGCTAGTTTCAGAGCTCCGCCAAATCTACACTTATGTATCTCACTTGTGGAAAACTGTCCATTTGCACAGGGCTTGGGGTGGAGATTCTTGCCCATGTCAACTTTCTTTACTCTCGTAAGAGTTTGCGCGTTTAGAGATGCGCCACACTCCTGTTTTAGGTGCGGGATCCCAACCAATACTTACCTAACTTTTTAAAGATGCTAGTTTCAGAGCTCCGCCAAATCTACACTTATGTATCTCACTTGTGGAAAACTGTCCATTTGCACAGGGCTTGGGGTGGAGATTCTTGCCCATGTCAACTTTCTTTACTCTCGTAAGAGTTTGCGCGTTTAGAGATGCGCCACACTCCTGTTTTAGGTGCGGGATCCCAACCAATACTTACCTAACTTTTTAAAGATGCTAGTTTCAGAGCTCCGCCAAATCTACACTTATGTATCTCACTTGTGGAAAACTGTCCATTTGCACAGGGCTTGGGGTGGAGATTCTTGCCCATGTCAACTTTCTTTACTCTCGTAAGAGTTTGCGCGTTTAGAGATGCGCCACACTCCTGTTTTAGGTGCGGGATCCCAACCAATACTTACCTAACTTTTTAAAGATGCTAGATTTAGCCCTCCTCCAAATCTACACACGTATAGTTCACTTGTGGAAGTCTATCGATTTGGACAGTGCTTGAGTGAGAGATTCTCGCCCCTTTCAACTATTTTTTCTATTGTAAGTTCTCGTGCGTTTAGAGATGCGCCACACTCGCTTTCTAGGTGCTGGAACCCCAACCAATGTTTACCTAACTTTTCAAAGATGCTAGATTTAGCCCTCCCCTGAACCTAGACACGTGTATTTCACTTGTGGAAGTCTATCGATTTGGACAGTGTTTGGGTTGGAGATTCTCGCCCGTATGAACCTTCTTTACTGCGCCACACTCGCGTTTTGGGTGCGGTAATCCCAACCAATGCTCACTTAACATTTTTAAGAAGCCACTTTCAGCCCTCCCCCAAATCTACACACTTGTATTTCACTTGTCGAAGTCTATCGATTTAGACATTGTTTGGGTTGGAGATTCTCGCCCGTATCAACTTTTTTTTCTCTCGTAAGTTCTCGCGCGTTTAGTGATGCGCCACACTCGCGTTTTAGGTGCAAGGATCCCAACCAAAGCTTACCTAACTTTCTAAAGATGCTACTTTCAGCCCTCCATTAAATCTACATACGTATATTTCACTTGTGGAAAACTATCTATTTGCACAGGGTTTGGAGTAAGAATTCTTACATATCAACTTTCTTTTCTCTCGTAAGTTGTCGCGCGTTTAGAGATGCGCTACACTCGCGTTTTAGGTGCGGGAATGCCAACCAATGCTTACCTAACTTTTTAAAGATGCTAGATTCGGCCCTCCCCCAAATATACACACGTGTATTTCACTTGTGGAAGTCTATCGATTTGGGCAATGCTTGGATGAGAGTTTCTCGCCTATATCAACTTTCTTTTCTCTCGTAAGTTCTCGCGTGTTTAGAGATGCGCCACACTCGCGTTTTAGGTGCAGGGATCCCAAACAATGCTTACTTAATTTTTTTAATGATGCTACTTTTAACCCTCCCCAGATCTACCCACGTGTATTTCACTTGTGGAAGTCTATCGATTTGGACAGTGTTTGGGTTTGAGATTCTCGTCCGTATCAACCTTTTTGTTCTCGTAAGTTCTCGCGCGTTTAGAGATAAGCCACACTCGCGTTTTCGGTGCGGGAATCCCAACCAATGCTCACCTAACTTTTTTAAAGTCTATCGATTTGGGCAGTGCTTCGGTGAGAAATTCTCGCCCATATCAACCTTCTTTTCTCTTGTAAGTTCTCGCGCGTTTAGAGATGCGCTTAACTGGTGGTTTTGGTGTCGGGATCTCAAACTATGCTTACTGGACCTTTTAAAGATGCCAGATTTGGCCCTTTCTCAAATCTACACACGTGTAGTTTACTCATGGAAGTCCGTCGCCTTGGACAATGCCTGGGTAAGAGATTCTCGCCCATTTATATTTTTTCTCTTGCGCGTTTTAGTCGCGTGTTTTCTCTAATTAGTTTAGAGTCCCTGGGACTCGGAAATATCGCCCAAGTTCTTGGAAATCGACCTAAATTTGGTCATAATCACGCTGCGCGTAGCCCGGTTTCGGCGACTTTAAGCACTCTCCAAATCGATAGACTTCTACAAGTTAAATACACGTGTGTAGATTTGGGGGATGGCTAAAAGTTGCGTCTTTAAAAAGTTAGGTAAGCACTGGTTCGGATCCCCGCACCTAAAACGCGAGTGTGGCGCATCTCTAGACGTGCGAGAACTTAAGAGAGAAAAGAAAGTTGATATGGACGAGAATCTCCAACCTAAGCACTCTCCAAGTCGATAGACTTCCACAAGTAAAATACGTTTGTGTAGATTTGGTGGAGGGCCAAAACTAGCTCCGAAAGCATAGTTTGGGATCCCTACACCAAAAACGCGAGTGTGCCGCATCGCTAAACGCGCGAAAACACGCGAGTAAAAAAAAAGGTACGTATAAATAGGCGAGAATCTTTAACCCAGGCATTGCCTAAAGCGACAAACTTCCACAAGTGAAATACACATGTTTAGGTTTGAGAAAGGGCCAAATGTAGTATCTTAAAAAAGTCCAGTAAGCATAGTTTAAGATCACGACACCAAAATTGCGAGTGTGGCGCATCTCTAAACGCGCGAAAACAAGCGAGAGAAAAAATATAAATGGGCGAGAATCTCCATCCCAAGCATTGTCCAAAGCGGTAAGTAAAATATACGTGTGTAGATTTGGGGGAGGGCTAAATCTAGGATTTTTAAAGAGCTCTGTAAGCATACTTTGGGATCCCCACACCAAAAACGCGAGTGTGGCGCATCTCTAAACGCGCGAGAACTTAGTTACAAGAGAAAAGAAATTTTGATATGGGCGAGAATCTCTTACCCAAGCACTCTCCAAATCGATAGACTTCTACAGGTTAAATACACGTGTGTGGATTTGGGGGATGGCTAAAAGTTGCGTCTTTAAAAAGTTAGGTAAGCACTGGTTCGGATCCTCGCACCTAAAACGCGAGTGTGGCGCATCTCTAGACGTGCGAGAACTTAAGAGAGAAAAGAAATTTGATATGGGCGAGAATCTCTTACCCAAGCGGACTGTCCAAATTGAAAGACTCCCACAAGTAAAAAATACAGATGTGTAAATTTAAGAGGGTCAAAACTAGCATCTTTAAAAAGCCCAGTGAGCATAGTTTAAGATCCCGACAGCAAAAGTTCGAGTGTGCCGCATAGATAAACGCGCGAGAAAAGACAAAAGAAAAGTAAATTGACGTCGTTAAAAATATCCACCCAAGCACTGCTCAAATCGATAGACTTCCACAAGTGAAATACACGTTGGATATTTGGAAGAGGGCTAAAACTAGCATCTTTAGAAAGCAAGGTAAGCAAAGTCTGGGATCCCCACATCTAAAACGCGAGTATGCGGCCTCGCTTAACGTGCGAGAACACGCGTGAGAAAATTAAGTAAATTGACATGGGAAAGAATATCTAACCCAAGCACTGTCCAAATCGATAGACTTCAACAAGTGAACTACACTTGTGTAGATTTGGGGGAGGGCCAAAACAAGCATTTTTAAAGAGCCCGTAAGCATATTTTAGATCCCCACACAAAAAACGCGAGTGGGCCGCATCGCTAAACGGGCGAAAACACGCAAGTGAAAAAATATAAACGGGCGAGAATCTTCAACCCAAGCATTTTCCAAAGCAACAGACCTCCACAAGTGAAATACACGTGTGTAGATTTGTAGAAGGGCTAAAAGTAGCATCTTTAGAAAGTTAAGTAAGCATTGGCCAAGATCCCCGCACCTAAAACGCGAGTATGGCGCATCTCTAAACGCGCGAGAACTTACAACAGAAAAGAACGTTGATAGGGGCGAGAATCTCTCCCCCAAACATTGTCCAAATCGATAGACTTCCACAAGTGAAATACACGTGTTAAGATTTGGGGGAGGGCTAAAAGTAGCATCTTTAAAAAGTTGAGTAAACATTGGTTAAGATCCCCGCACCTAAAACGCGAGTGTGGTGCATCTCTAAACGCGCGAGAACTTACGAGAGAAAAGAAAGTTGATATGGGCCAGAATCTCCAACCTAAACACTGTCCAAATCGATATACTTCCACAAGAGAAATACACGTGGAAAGATTTGAGAAAGGGCCAAATGTAGCATCTTTAAAAAGTGCAGAAAGCATAGTTTGAGATCCCGACACCGAAATCGCGAAAGTGGCGCATCTCTAAACGCGCGAAAACACGCGAGAGAAAAATATATATGGGCGAGAATCTTCAACCAAGCATTGTCCAAAGCGACAGACTATCACAAGTGATGTACACGTTTGTAGATTTGAGAAAGGGCCAAATCTAGCATCTTTAAAAAAGTCCAGTAAGCTTAGTTTGAGATCCCGACACCAAAACCGCGAGTGGGGCGAATCTCTGAACGGGCAAGAACTTACTGGAGGAAAGAAAGTTGATATGGGCGAGAATCTCTCACCGAAGCACTGTCCAAATCGATAGACTTCCACAAGTGAAATACACGTGTGTAGATTTGGGGAAGGGCTTAAAGTAGCATCTTAAAAATGTTAGGTGAGCATTGGTTGGGACTCCCGCACCTAAAACGCGAGTGTGGCGCATCTCTAAACGCGCGAGAACTTACTAGAGAAAAGAAAGTTGATATGGGCGAGAATCTCTCACCCTCTGAGGGGACGCAAATGACTTCCACTGTAAGTATCTCTTCCTGGTGTTTTTTTTTTTTTTTTTTTTAACTCTATGAGAACAGGGCTGTATTCCTCTAGGCTGTGGTTGTAATCAGTAAAAACACTGAGTTCTTATAAATCGTTTAGAACTTCTTTGTTCCAGTTGAAATTTATGTTGCTGGCACATGGGTGGGTACTTTAGATGTAGACCGTGATGTAAGATACCTTAAACTATTTTTACTGTTCATGATGTACCGCTACGTTAGTCTGCTTTATAAATATTTAACTGCTCTGGTCGAGTTTTTAATTTCAATATGATTAAACGTTCTTTTTATGCGTTCCTGTTAAAAATGATGCAAAGTTGTCAATTTTAGTAATTTCGATTTGAAGAAAAGGTCCTGTTAGTACCTTCTTGTTACTTGATGAAAATTTTGCGGGGTTTGTTTTACCAGGGCGCTCCATGACGCCTCCTGGAATAAGCTATACCTTCCCTAATTGAATCGTCGTCAGTTTATCGTACGATATTCACGTTACTGATTGGAAAAATAATTATACTTTTGAACCTTAGTTCCTCTATTTTCAGGGGATGGGGGGTGGACTCACTTCTTTCGGAGGTCGTTACTTACGGACTTTTACGATTCGTTGCGTGTACGTGCCATTGGCCAAGCGATTGGCCAAGCGATTGGCCAAGCCATTGATAGCCGTGCATGGTCACCTAAAGCACCGACAATTTATCTTAGCTCCATGTATTAAGTTTCTCCTCGCGCTTTTTGAGTTATTTTTTGTAAAAAAAAAATACCTCTTAGTCGGCGCGTCGGGTATGTTATGGACGGTTCAATGGATGAGTGAGTGAGTGAGTGAGTGCGTGAGAGATGTATGTATGTCACACCAATCAGATTTAATCTACTATAAACAGCCAATCAAATTTCTTGTTGTAAAGGTAAATGGTATGTGAGAAGATTTGATCCCGATAGAGTTCAGAACGGCCATACGTATTCTTCTTCAAAAGAGGAGGAAGTATTCATATATTGGGTTCACTTCGACATTTTCTGTGGGTTAGGCTGAGGATTTTAGTTAAATGAACGAGATGAGCCTCGAGGTTTGAAACAATTCGAGTTAGTAGTATGCAAATGGCGGGATATTTTCATTTTTAGTTACAAAGGTAACTTGATACTTTTGTTTTTCACAAGGGGTAAATTCAATTAGAGGTCACGAATCTTCGCTAGCTTCTGGTTCTTAGGACATGTTTTAGAGGGGACGAGACTTCAGATTTGAAACAGTTCTAACGTTTACAATAGTAAGCGCGGGTAACGATTGTTTTGTTCTTGTTACATGCAAATATAACGAGATATTTTTGTTTTTTAGTTACAAAGTGTAATTTGACCCTCTTGTTTTTCACAAGGGAGTAAATTCAATTAGAGCGGACGAATCGTCACCACTCTTTCCCAGGAGATGTTTGCTATCTTTAGTAACAAATGGTAACTTAACACTTTTGGTTTTTATATGGGAGTAAATTCAATTCGAGCTGACAAGTTATCGGCTATTGTTCCCAGGATATTAAACAAAAGAAAGCTTTCACTTCTGGACGGTTTTTACGTCTCTGCAGTAGCAGTTTGATAGCTTTATTTGATGCCATTCATTTCAGTCCGATATTTTTTAAGGTAAAAGTATGAAAACTGTTCAAATGTTCTTTGAAGACTGCGCGGCACCAAGTTGAAGTGCAATTTAATTAAATCAGACTTTCAACGTGTCAGAGGTTTCTTTCTCTTTCTTTCTATTTTCGGTGAAGTTGTGTTGTGTTGTGTTATATAAAAAAGGTAAACTTACGACTCGTATAAAATGCGAAAAAGTCTCTAAACTAACTTGAGTATTTTTGAGCAAAAATTCCTCTTGGGGGTTGGAAGGGTTATGTGATCGGTGAGTGAGGGAGTTATGCATGTGCGCGTGTCACACAAATCATAGTGCGGGTTGTATCAAAGAACGAATCAAATTGCCTGTTAGAAAATAAGATGGTATCTACATTAATCTGGAGACGTGTCAGATTACTGTAGTTTGTTCAGTCAAACATTTTATGGCTTACTATTTAGCTATCTTACATGACCGATGTAACATTGCATGTACATCATAAATTCCTAGTTTGTTTCTTGCTGTACATCACAACCAAAAAAACTTGTTAAATTAACCAAATCGTTACTGTAAACAGCTCCATGAATGCTCCTATCTCCGACACTTCACACAAAAAAATACCTCTTGCACGCCTTGCGTGCCATGTTTTTTTTACCCGCGGCTGTGTAATTGTGCGATATTTTCTACACAATAACTTCAATTGCCGAGCATAATAATACTGCACGTGGCTTCCACTGCCAACGACATACTCAGACAAGTATTCCAGATCATCTGGGTTTTTATTCCTAAGATCTGTTTTAGATTGATTAATCAAACGCTCCTTTAAGCCCGGAGAAGCATCTCGATGCAAACTCAGAGTTTATTGTGATGGCTTTCATTGGGTAAGCAAGACATAAACTTCTGCTCGCCGCGCTCAACATCCATTCGTAGGCACTTTGGTATCTTTAAGTTCAGTTCTTAAATCTGAACTTGGTTTAGGGGGAGAAGCAGAGGAAGGTTCATGTTGTGTAATTCGTTCATCATTGCGGGATTACTTGATTTATCGGCATTCCCCAAGTCTTTTTTCACGTGTGTTTAGACGTGATCCGATATATAATGACCTTGTTTTGTTCCAGATTGTTGGCGTCGGTGGAGTCCGCCGTCATTTGAAAGCATCGGAAATGACTCGAACGCACTATTTACTTTTAAAGCACTATTAATATCGTGACTTCATTTTAAAGCTTGTCTCATATTCCATCGGCCCTTTCTGGTTTATTTTTTATTTAATATCATCGACATGTCACTGAAACAGATTATGACGCCTTCCCTGGCCGCAAGACGAAGAACCCTAGTGACAGTATGTAAGGAATGCTAGGAAAATTCCTACCATTTCACTGCGGTACTTACAGTAGAAGCCCCGTGCGTCCCGTCATGCACACTCATCTTGTTGAATTCCTACACTATTCGTAAATTCAAAAGTTAATAAAATTACATGTCTATCAATGCACTTGTGCATGAGATCCGTTCTTTCAATTTGCCAAACACCTTTCTTTTTTCTGTTAAATGTCAGATTAAGCTCATGGATATGATGAAATAATTAATACTGAACATCGCGAAAGGGTCCCGGGGGGGGGGGGCACTGCCATATATGGGCTATATAGGTATGTGCCGCTGTGAAGGGTATGTTTTTCAAGCAGTTTACTCTAGGACAGGGTATATAAATCAGAGCGATTGGGTCTAGAATAGGGTATAATTTTTCACAAAACTGATTAGTTGGTTGAAGATTTTATCTAGACTAAGCTTAAGGAAACCGGGAATTGCCACTCAAAAATATAAAAAAATCAAATCGGCAAGTTTAAATTTACGCAAATAAGACTAAACAGTGTCGATAGATGGGGGGATTTGGGGAGTTTACTCTAGTATAGGGTAGCAATATTCAGCTGAACTAACTCTGATATAGGCCAAGGGTCCCAGGATCCCAGCGGCACATCCCCACCCAAAAATTCTCAAAGTACCCCCCCCCCCGGGAAAAGGGTACACAAAATTAATTCAATCGTATGTCTATAGTGGAATTAATGTTCGAGCTGGAAAGCTAAATTGACCAACGCCATTTCTATTTACTCATTAAATTTCACTCGCTTAAATGAAGTTACCCATTTCGTAGGCGCATATGATATCAATGAATGCTTCACAAAAACTCACCTACGTCATGTGATAACGCGTATGGTACTACACCACCCGGCCAAAGTCCATTACCCAGACCCCTCACAGCTGAAGATTCCAAGGCCTCTTGTTGCTGTGGGCTTAGTAATATGTCTCCTTGATACAAACCTTTCACTCCGTTATTGTCTTTCGTAAAAAGAATGTAAGATGACATCAATGATGTGAGCGTCATCGTGCAAAATTATTTCAGGAGCGTGCGTTGGATGTGGGTTGGATTTTATCATCTCATTTCCAATAAGCGCTAATGGAATAATTGTTTTATTAAAAACGCCCCCAAAATATAGAAATCCAAACTAAAATAAAATTATAAACGCCCCAAGAAATCACGTGTACGCTTTAGAGCATGGTATAATGGCTCAAAGCCCAAGATTGCTAAGCCAATAAAAACTCTTGAATTGCTTTGATTCTCCAATGATTAAATTCTTAATAATTTCATGTATAGTGCTCGATGCAAACGGGCATGGATTACAAGAAAAAAACAAGATTTGTATACTAGGGGAATATTTTTATTTTTTATTTATTATTAGGCCATCCCCTTTTTTTTCTCTGTTTAGCGTCGTCCGACCGACCCAGATTTTCGCGTTTTCAAAAAAAAAAAAAGTTACACAGAAGGCAATGAAGGCAATGACACATTATTTCAAACAATTGTCACTTAAATCTGAAACATCAGCAATTTTTTGCCTTACAGATTTTTGGTTTTTCCCTGTTCTCGTTTGATTTTAACAACGACGTCGACTTTTTCCTTCCTCCATTGCCGCGATGTTGACACACCTTGTTGTTTCCAGGCTCCACGGATATTATGCTGAGGTACCGGGTCTCCTAGCTCCATACTCCTTTTCCAATTTTATTTTTGTTTTTTTTTCCTTTTCCAACCGACCGACCCAAAATCAGAAAACGCATTCGACAATAAACGAAAAAAAAAAGAGGGGATGGCCTTATTGAAAAAGAAAACTGCAAGACTGGTGAGAAGCACTCTCCTGACTCATAAGACTTCTTTACCGTTTCACTTAAGTATTCCTAAGTAGTCTTAAGGCTAAAATAGAGCCAATCGCATTTTGACGTAGTGCACTTTTCCAGCGGTTGGTAACACGGCTTTTCTTCTTAACGTTTAATTGTGACTGGCTCACAACATTATGTCTATCTGTTACAACTTTCGTAGGGAGAATGCTATGGCGTTGAATGTATGACGGCTTGACGACGTTGTATATTTTTTGACTGTATATTAGTACATCATTCTTCATGTTTCGCATTCTTGTGTATTAATCAAGAACAGAAGCTTTAGAATTTAACATTTGAAAGTTGACACTATAACGCAGAAAAGGTTCGTCAGGTAACTAATTTGTGTTTATTGTGTAATATCGAGAAGTACGATTGCTCTTCTTTCTCCATTCTTTTTAGTACTCTTTCTTATAATTTCTCATGGAATGGAATAAGCTCAACTGTTACGTTGTACTTTTCCTTGCTCCAAGCACGCAAAAGGTGCCCGAGTTCACTGGCCCAATAAGCATCCGAGATGAAAACTATAGTTGTACCAACGTTACAATACTTTTGCTTTTTTGGTTTTATCTGTCCCAAATATTGTTTTCCCTTCAATAAGTTAGAAAGTGCCAGTATATGTTTTCAGAAGATTAAAAGAAAAACAGAATTTGAAAAGAATGATACATTTAAGCTGTAATGAGTTTTGAATCTGCACAAGTTGCTGATGCTTTGTTTAATGTATGAGAAACCTAGAAAAAGGTTCTGCCGGATAAATGTTAACTGCGAATTTGATTAAGAAAGAAAGAAAATAATCTTACCCTCGGGAAGGTTTCCTACCGATAGCTGCACACTAACGAAAAAAGTTACAATCATAGATAAAAGCTTCATTTTCGCTGGCTTCCACTCGGTTGGTGGCGGAGTAAAGACCAAGGCTGTCTAAACATACACGTAGTTGTTTTTTTTCTTTTGTTTGTTTGGAATTTTGCGCACCGGGAAAATCAAAGAGTTTAGCTACAAAATTCCTGAGCAAATAGATATTCCATTACAATAACATTTCCATTCTTTGTTTGCATTTGGCGATCTAACACCGAGTTGTTTAAACAATTTCAGGTCATTATGTAATTTACGTGCTTACTTTTACAGTTACGAAAAGCTTTCTGAGGAAATTAATTAGAAAAAAATCCGCTTAAGACTTGATTCACGTGCACGAATTAGTGGTTTTATTGTTGTAGTGGTTTTAACTTAAAACGCTTCTTTCATTTCTTTCCGAGAATTCTCAAAGGAGCTTCACGCACAATTCTAGCTAGGCTGGACGCTCGACCCATTGACGGGTATCAAAACTCATTTTACAATTCGTTGCGTTATTCCTAATTCGACATCAATAAAACCTTGATCATTCATTGGTAATTAGGTATATCAAAGATCTAAGCAAACCACGACAACAGCTATTACTAGGATCTTGCTAAAAGAGGCTTAACTGACCATAATGACATGCGTAAGAAATTACAGATTGTACGTGAATCCGATGGCAAATAGCTTCCTTAAAACTTGAATTCTGAAGAACTTATGAATAGCAAAGTTAAGAAATTAGAAAATGGATTGCAGTAACCTAATTTGAGACTTGTAGCTGTCTTAGAAAGCGTCCAGTTGCGTTTTTAATTTTCCATGCACTTGTCTATAATATTTTCCGCGAACAAGCTCGTGCCACAGAAAAGAAATTCTAAACAAATGTATGGAAGACTCAAAACGCGACTGGACTCTTTCAAACACTGCTCCACCTCTCAAATTTGGTCAGTGAAATTTTTTAGCTAGTATTTTAACTCTGCCATTCATAAATTCTTCAAAATTCTATTTTTGAGAAAATTATTTGCCATCGCGTACCCATACAAACATTGTAATATCCGTGTTCCTTACCACCCGTCAAGATGGCTTCCAAAACAGTACGTAATAAGGTCCATGCCAGAATAGTGTAATTTCAATAATCGTGATCATAACTGCTAAATCAATTTAAATTTTCTCTTCCATTACTCCACATTACAACATATCCGCTTTTCCATTTGTGTCATGCTGTGAAATTCAGACGATTCACGGAAAATAATTTGTAAGTTTACTTCGGCTTCCTTTCATACGATGGGCAGGAAGAAGAATATTAAACAGCCAAACATTAATAAACAATGTTATATCTTTATTTCTTTCTTTTTTTTTTTTCAAAAGGAACTTCACGGCGAGATTTTGCAGTCTATACCTAAAGGACGAAATTTAAAAGCGAATAAATTTTAAGACAGGCTCTGAGTTGCATTCAAATGTAATCTGTGAAACGGTCCTACACATTCTCAAAATTTAATCGGAGAGATATTGTTAAGAAGGTAATTCAAATGAAAACTTAGAAACTCCTTCTGTCAAAATACCCTCAAAACCATGTATGCGTAACAACTTCGAATTATCGGAAATAACAAAATCAATATGTGTAAATATTCACTGAATACGATTAAAAAAGATCTTGTACAACAAACGCAAGTAGTAGCTTTTAACTGAAAAGAGCTTTGTTTACATTTTTTCTTCGCTTGTTTGCTATTACTTGACAGCGGTTTTGAGCCACCTGTTTATTTGTGAGTGGTTAAATTGGCTTTTCTATGCATGTGGGACTTCCCACGGTTAGAACCAAGCTGTCTCTGGAAATTTCATTCGAACTTCATGCTGTAAAGTAATCAGCGCTTAGGTTTTGTCGAGAACTAAAGTCATTTGATGTCTTGGAAAAATTTCTATCGGCGTTTTTTTTGATTCGCCGAGCTTGTGCTTTTGACACTCGAGGAGAAAAGCGTCTCTTGCCAGAAGCGATCTCCAGGATTCCCTGTTCTGTCAAAATAAGAAGTAAACATATTTGGACCACTGGATTTAACAGACGCCTTCGTAAGGTGAGATTTCACGGAATGTCATTTCAATTTTGCCTTGTTTACCAAACTTTAGGTAGCTCGAAATCACGAACCTGGACTGAAATGGATGTGCTTGAATCGAGCAGTAATTACTTCTCTCCACTGAAATAAAGCAACTGCAATTAAACAAATAAAACGAACTTTCGTCTAAATCGATTACAATTGCCTTAGCTAGAGTTAATTGTTTTGCAATATTGCGTGGACTGAAATTGTTTTTTATGAAAATGGTCAGATATCAATACTAAGATTTAAATTACAAAGCTTGCAGTGTCCCGTACTAATGGAAATGATATTATCTTAAACCTGTTTGCTTTAAATAAACAGATAATTTCAAAGTCATGTTACCGGTAAAAAAAAGTCAATTTCCAACTATTTCTTTAGTGAAAACTGAAGTGTTTTTGACGGCATGTTTTAAGACTTCTCCTTTAATTAATTTTAGCGTAGTGACTTCATAACTCATATATTTGAAGACCAAGGGAAAATGGTTGTTTTTGTTCAAGTTTTTTTAATGAGTTACTGCCAAGTTTACTAAATGAATACAATTCAATTTGTCGACTTCCTTTTGTAGAATTAATCGATCAATACCAACATTCGATTCGAATTATTATGACTATTGGCAACAAAATATAACACCCGTGAGAAAAGCCGACCAAGTTAACTTTCACGTTTTAAGTTAATTTCGTAAATAAAGAAATTACAAACATGTCAATATAATATTTTCAGCTTACACTTTATGTATAATTTGTTACTCTGAACAGCTGTTGCAGACTCTTCAGCTTTAAATAAATCGAAATAAATCTACTGCTATCTCTGAACATCTTCAAAGAGGAGTACAGTATCACTCATGTCGATTTCAAGCACATTCCAAATTTCTTACAAATTTAAGACAGTTTAATTCGAAAAGTACCTGTTGGATTTTTACGTAAAGGCGTGGACGTATTTGAAACAGTTTCTTCCGTGACAAGGAAATCAAATGTTCCTTTTGGATTAAAGACAAAACATGTAAAAATTAACTCACTATTTACACAAATCTACTGCGACTGAAATAACTGACATATCGTGCTAAAGCAATATGAAAGGGACAAAAGTTAGTAATAATTTCAAAGCAAAATCTCTTTTCTGAGTATCGATGCTCGTTATCAACGCTGGGGAAAAATAAATAACAAGTCCTTCATCCACCATGACGTAAGAGTATTATCCGTCTGCCTTCGAGAACTACTTTCTTTACTTTCTGGCATAAGATTAACCGTCAAAATGTTGATTACTATTTAGTCTGTATCGACAGGAAACTAAATATGTGCTTTCAACTAAATCAGTTTGGCGAGACACCCCATTAAGTGTAATTTCTCAAGAGTAATTTCTAGGTTATCGGTGGTATATTGTCTGATTTCACTCACTTATATTGGTTAACCGCAATGAGCCACAACGAGAAAAGACGACCAATATTCTGAAACGATGGATTAACCTTGACTCTAGTAGACTTATTAACTTGATGTTTACTTCGTGTTATCCTATGTTATTTTTATATCAGACTTGCAAGGCTGATTTTCCGCATATATTCCCTCACTCGCGACAAAAATTGCATAAGCCTTGATCGGTGGAAAGAATATGTCGGAACGATTTCAGTTTTCGCTGAGAACAATCGTGTCAAGTGGATTTTGTTTATTGCAGGGGTATCAATATTTTGTAGAATTCTTAAAGTAAAGTATGGCCACATCTCAGACATTTTAACGAAACCAAGTGGACAAAAGATTATCACGGCGAACAATACAAGATTGAGACATTTCATTTATTTCCCTGGTTTTACAGCCGCAAGAAAATTGAGTTTCTGAACGAAAAATTGCTTTTATTCCCCTTGTTAAATTATTATAAATATTTCCGGGGAAATTGAAAAAAAAAGCAAAACAAAGCTTGCTGTAGCAGACACCTGGTGTGACGTCATAACCTACTTATTGTCTACGCCATAGTGAGAGCCGTTTCGCGTTGTTTTACCAAACAGTAAAATGAAGGCAACTTATTGGCAGGCAACGTAAGTTACACTGTACTACTGCAACGTTGGTTTTGTTCTAATTTACAGTATACTATAAGTCTATCCTATAGGAGCATGTTTAGCTGATGAAGAATGAGACATGTAGGAGAATGTGGGCAAGACTACCCAGACATCTATTCTATTTGGCAGTTATTTTCGCAACCTGCTGGCAAGGAACAGTTGCATTAGGTTAGTATTGAATCAGCCGATGTACCCGGGAGGGACTCCCTTTTCCCGAACTACAATTTTCGACAGGTTTTATCATTTATACGTCCTGGCCAGTGGAGAGAGTAACTGTGAGAGTTTGTCTTGCCTAGCTAGAAATGGATTTCACGACGGTTTATCCTTAGGGAAACATTCCAATCTCTAGAGCATTAATCTGTTTGTGTCGTTTTTAACCATGGGTTAAACAAGTTGACTGTTACATGTGGAAGCTTCTGTCACTCGATCATTTGCCCATTTATTTATGCTACGTAGGAAAGTAATAACATGGACTGTTCAACAACACAATACGAAAAGTGCGTTATTTTTAATGTTCATTGCTTGTTTTTGTTACCTTAACGGACATGCAGTGCGCATACGCCCTGGCCTGAAACGAATTTGTTGAAAGTAGCGTCTTCATGTGTTTTAGCCTTTAAAGCTAAGTGTGAGTAGCGGAAAATTTATCTTCACATTGCGCAACCTGTGAGGATTTAATTGAGAAAGGAATAAAAACACACACAAAAAAAGAAAGTATGTTTTGAAATATTCTACAGACATATTCCAATTAGGAGCCTTCTACTGAGATAGATTTAAGGGCCACACATCCCTGCAACCTCTAATGGTCCATTTCCTGTTGTAAATAATTAACAATTATTGGACGAAGTTGGGCAAAATATCATGATTTGTCAGTGGCCTGGCGAGCAGTTCAATAATCTGCCGAAGTCGAAGGCTGAGACAAATAATTAATCTGCGAGACACTGACAAATCATGATATGTGTGATAATAATTTTTTTATCATTCGATCGTAAATCACTCCCTGACAGCTTAAGAAAACGATCTGCCATTTTTCACACAATTACGCATGAGCAGAATATTATTTGCAGCAAAACACATTTAGACGGTACTACACATTAGCAGCCCATTATCTGTAGGCAGATATTTGCGGGTCACGTGATAGGCCCTTGACATAAAAAATGCATCAAATGATAATAACTGTTATTTACTTTTTCATTTCTTGTTGTGTCTACAGTTAAACGCGAAACAGAAGAGTTCCGCCTTCTGAGGAACTTGTTTAAAGACTACGACAAAGAAGTGAGGCCAGTCTACAACACGAGCGACGTTGTCAATGTTAATTTCAGTTTGAGCTTGATTCAGATTATTTCAGTGGTAAGTTGATCTGACAATCTGACGAAACGTTTGATAATTTTGGCCGAGCTCGAGAGGATATAAAATATGATAAATTCAACAATACAGGCGTGTGAAAAAAACTGAAAACAAAACAACAGCCACAGCAACAGCCCAGTTATCATAAACTGTTACTATATTTTAAATTTTAGCCCAAGGAAACAGATATGCGGATATTACGGTTTTTAGTAGTGAGCACTTAATGTGTTCTTCTGAGAATTTCTGAACCCAATTGGTTTATGGTTTGATGTTTATTCTCCGACAGAATGCGATTCCCCGCGTGTTGCCATTATTTTGGCATAACTATACTCAAGATTTCTTGTTTTTAAACTGCTTTCCTCTCTAACGCCTACTAAAATAGTGCGAATCAACTAGGTAACGTCTTGTTGACTATTCGTTCATAAAAAAGCTTGGGCTTCCTGTTCTCGACTGTAATAGTGATGCACGAACTACTGCTGCCAAACGCGCGGCAAAGTTTCAGGCTCTCGTATGAGTTCCATTTTAGGTTCCCCTTGGGGCATGAAAATCTTAGTGTGCTGATAAAAAATATTTTCAAAAAACTTTCTTTGTTTCAAGAATGTCTTTCAGATTTTCCTATCTCGGCAAACGTAGATTTTAGGCTTTATTTAAAATAGAAAAAATAATAAATTGCTGGTGAAACCTACATTTAAGTTAAAAAGCCTAACTGTTTAAGACGCCGACATACTAATTTGTCTTTCTAGAACAGCAAGTCTCAACTTCTGACGTTGAACGTTTGGATTCGGCAGGTATTGCTTTATTTTCTCGGGGTGTCTTTATCATAGCATGAATTGAAATAAAAATGGAGGTGATCTTATCGAAAGAGGAGCAGACATGGCAGAAGCCTTTGTAAAAGCATTAACATTCTTAGGCCCCGCTGAGACTAGTTGCCTATGCACGGTTCTCTGCCAGGGACATAAGTTTGAGGACGGAACAAAAATATGGGCTCTCTCAACCTGTGTCTAGGTACGGGCTTTATTCAGCTCCCTTTATGGTCCCCAGTGATTCAGTTACCAGAGTTGGCGTGGAGCGCTGAAGATTTAACAGACTTTATTTGATACGTGCAGCGATAAACACTCCCAAGACAGTATAAGGGATATTGTAAGTCATAACCAAAGGAGAAATACAATAAAATATATATGAAAAAGCTGGGTGATACTAAGAGATCGGCAAGACTTTAGGTAGTGACGCGCGTGTGGAAAATTGGAGGATAGGATGAGATCTTTCGGCGTCAGTTCATGAAATGTATGCCTTTTGGCGTGGATTTTACTTTGGTGTCATTAAAGTCATTTCAGTCACCCCCAATCGAATTTTGAGACCTCTTTTCGCTGTTTGTTGCATTTTTTTGTCAGAAATGGGAAAATCCGATGTTAGGATGGAATTCATCCCATTATGGAGGAATAAAATCAGTGAACGTCGATCCCTCCAAAGTATGGATCCCTGATGTCATACTTTATAACAAGTGAGTGAAGCGTGCAATATAAAATGTAGTTTATGTATTTTTTTTATTGCAAGCAAGGAGCTAAAATACAATATTCATTCTCGTCCTTTAATATTTTCATCCGGTAACAATGCTATACCTCGCTCTACTCCCCAGGGGGATGACTGAGTTATGCCAAGTAAGGCCTTTCATTTTTTTTTTTTTTTTTTTCCCTCCGTGCGGCGTCGTCCGACCGACAGTTATTTGCAGGTCACGTGGTGGACTCTCAACCAATGAAAAAAAAATAAAGAACTGCATCAAATGATAACAGGAGCCATAATCGGGGACGGAGACCGTAAGTCTCGAGATTCGCGCGCACCTATGATATGGGACAATTTTTCTATTTTTAGAACAAATTGCGCCATCCTGACGTCATATATCCGCGCGGATTCACGCACATGTCGGGGGCTCTCGCGTGGGTGTTGTCACGTTGCGTGATCAAATGGTGAGAGTTGAGAGATTCTCTTGCGTATTTTTCACAGCGATGGCAGGGAATAAGGCAGGGAATACGAACCAGGGCGCTTATATGTAGTTTTATGCTCTGAGCTAACGGAAAAGGTGGGTTTTTCAGGGTCGAAAACAAGACTTCAATCTCGCGCTGGGAATGAATAATAAGATCTGCTCACGCTAATTGTAAGCTTACGCGTATGTTTTCGCGTTTGTTCTGACTTAAGAATATAGCAAGAAAACTCTCTACTCTGGTATCGAGTTAATTTGTGAGTGTCTCAGACAATGGTTCATCATAACCAAAACCTGTTTTGACGATTTCTTATTGTTTCTGCGTTTTTGGTGAGTTTGCAAAAGTTTTTGAAAGGAAAGTTTGACGCGTACAATTAGCTCTTTTGCATAATGCAGCTCGTGCACTTTCAAGTCCGAGTCAGTATTTTCAATTGTCAACAAATCTTGACAAAGTTTCTTTCGTTATCTTTTGTGCTGAGATGCTATAACAAATTTCACGAACGCAAAAAAGGCTACTAACATCATGTGTGTTTCTTCAACATAAGCATAGTGAAGTTTTACACTGCGAAAATGAAAATAGACAAGGAGTTTTGATAACTCGATCAACAAAATCGAAATCGTTATTCCAAGTTGTTTAAAGAAAGTGTCATCGTAACTTTGCTGATTATTTCTGCTTTATTCACATATTTTCAGCTTAGCTTTTAATATGCTCTCAAACATTTATCAATCTTAAACATAGTTAAAAACTATAGAGTTATTGTTTGAGTTCGATGTACGCTTTCACACGAAAGTGCGGCGGAAGTACAATTTGACATGTTTACTGACCGTACAAAACACGCATCGGCGGGCGCTCTCATTCATCGACAACAGAGAATTTACTGGATTTTTACACGAATAAAACTGAGCAGTATCTACGGACGTAAAGTTATTGGGCCTTGATGAAACATCCAGCGTTGCTTACAATTCAAGCGAAACTCAAACTAGCAATTATTTTGTTTTACTTTTCGGTCGCGATCGGACTGACAAATTCCTCGCAAGCGTGTGGCAAGAGGAGCTAGGAAACTATGAAGTCCTGAAGCTCTGCTATATCTAAATATATCCAGCTAGTTTTTTTGCTGTGTAATGAAAAAGCTGTTAATCTTCAACATATGTGAAATTTAAAGTGGAGTAATGTACAGCTCATGCAAAAGAAGCATCCGTCGGAACACAACTTGGTCAGCGATATATATAAGCTTACAGCGGAACATGCCTAAATTCGACACTGTCTCACTTCACTCAAACTGGAGCAGCTTACGACGAAAATACTTAAGCAAAATTCCAACAGACGTAAACACGTTGAGTTGTGGGCCAAAAACATGAAAAATTTCGGGAATTTCGGACGCTATTTCCCCCGCGCCACATCCGCAAAAATCCTCGCAGCATGTACGCGCGTGTGCCGCAGGCGATGGCGCAATTTGTTCTAAAAATAGAATTATTGTCCCATATCATGGGGACAACCCCAATACTAGAAATGGCGCGCGCCTACGATCTCCTTCCCCGATTATGGCTCCTGATGATAATAGGTTTTAATTGGATTCGAACTGCGGTGCAAGAATGTAAGCCCTGGGAAATTGTTCTTTTGCTATCGACAACAGATTATCAATCTCTTGCTATCGATTATTAACAGAAAAAAGTAAATCAAATGAAAAAAAAAATGAAAATGAAAAAAGTATTCACACAATCTATATTGTTTTGTCTGCAGTGCGGATGACAGCAATGGCGGTGGATTAGAGAAATATAAGACATCTGTTGTTCTTCACTCTAATGGAGTCAACGAATGGAATGCCCCAGCCTCGTTTACAAGCACCTGCAAAATCAACGTGGCTAATTTCCCGTTTGACAAGCAAAACTGTTCTTTGAAATTCGGCTCATGGACTTTCCAGGGCGACCGCTTGACAATGAAATCGGCACAACCATCAGCTGATCTAAACCTATATCTACAAAATGGTGAATGGAATCTAATAGCGATGCCGGCTCAGTTAAACAAGGTATATTACAACTGCTGCCCGTATCCTTACCATGATGTCACCTTGTACTTGATTATCAAAAGAAAGCCTTTGTATTATGTGTTCAATTTAATCCTACCATGTGCCTTAATTTCCACACTAACACTGATCAAGTTCTTCCTGCCGCCTGAATCTGGAGAAAAAGTCGGTCTGGGCATTACTGTTCTCTTGGCAATGACCGTGTTCTTGTTACTCGTTGCTGAAACACTCCCGGCAACGTCCGACGATGTCCCATTGCTGGGTCAGTATTTCATCGCAACCATGTCTGTCACTGCAATGTCACTTGTCGGAACCTGCACAATTTTAAACTTTTTTCACCGTAGTCCGTCGACTTCGCCGATGCCCGGATGGGTACGTGTCATCATCCTGGGGTACATGGCAAAAGTGTTCTGCTACAGGAATGAGACAGAAGAGGAAGCAAAAATGACGCCTAAAGCCAAACGAAGGAAAATCGAGTTCGACTTGAACGGTGACGTCGTGTTCGATGACGATACTTACATGACGCTGCCGGATCCGGAGAGTCCACGAAAGTTTCGCGATGACATGTCGCTTATTTCTCAGAGCGGTCGGAGCACTCCGAGCAGGCGAAGTGTTCGCAGTATGAGTATCATAGGAGGCCACAGTTCGTTCGCCGAGAGGCTTCTCGAAGATATCAATACTCTGGCTGAGGACGTTCGCGCACGACAGGAAGACGACAGACAGAGAGAAGAATGGCGTATTGCCGCCCTAATAATGGATCGGATGTTTTTCTGGCTGTTTTTATTCATTTCTCTTCTTACAACATTCTTAATATTCTACAGAGCACCTGTCGTCGATTAAAACAGCAACAAAAATGTAAACAGTAGATTCTAAAGACAGTGCTGCTCGGTTTAAGTTAACGATGTTGGCCGGGGAGGCTGCTCGACGCTCTACGGAAGTTTAGGGAAGTCCTAAAAGATGTCTATTTTTCAAGTTATTGATGCGAAGTGAAATTGGCCGGTCTTGAGCCTATTCCCAAACTGAAGAGAATTTGTTTATATGACAATAAAACCTGTGTATTTGAGGTTAAATTAAAACGCGCCCTAGTTGGAAATGTAACACCCAAAGCGGTGCCAAAACGCAACCTCGGTCAATCCTTGTAAAATACTCGGAAGTGTCGTAAACACAGATTTTTGCGGGGATTTTGTTTGTGAAAGTTAACAAAAACATTTCCGCTCTGAATCGTGAAAGAGTTGACACATAGTAAGTTAGGTACAAGTTATCGAAATAATTTTAAATGTATATACGATTTCGTCAACTTTGTATCATACAGATGATAATGGTAGCAAGTATGGCATGATTAAACAAACAACAGCAAGTGCTTGAGAAAATCAAGGAAATGACGTAATTCTCCGTAACAAAAAAAAGATGGGGGCTGTACATTTTACCACAATACCATGCGAGCCTTACACAACCCACAAAGTACAAGGAAAGCCATATTTTTGCAAGATTTGTCCCTGTGCTAACGACATTGTATATGCCAGGTTTGAAGATTCTAGAACTTTTCTGTACGTTTTTAACTGAACTAAAAATAATGTGTGAATGTATCAGTTGCCATCTTTTTTTCTACGGAGGATTTGCCTTAAACAATCTGATGAATTTCAGAACTAATTTAACTGACATAATTTCTTTTTATTACATTGTAGAAAGAGCTAGTTTTTGCTTTTTTGTGTGCGTACTATGTATGCAGGAGCTTTCCTGATGTAGAATAGAAATCATTTCAGCTGATTTGCACCCAGATGAAGGTCCAAGAAAGATTTGGAGCATTGTAAGTTAATTGTGTTCGTAGGGCAATATCGGTTTTATACTATCGATATATATCATTACGTAACCAAGATCTGACTGAACCATAGTAATCAAGCTATCAATGATAATATATGAGAATGCAAAATCGAACCAATCGACGGAGGTATGCTGAATTAATGTTTTCAATGAAGTTTTAGTTACAATTACTATTTGTCTGCTTCACCGTAGGAATCATCTTTTTCATAAAGTACAGAAATTCGCTCGAAGTGTTAAGATTACTTTCTTTTCATCAGTGTAAAAGTTACGCTTCTCATTTCCTTTGTTAAAGAATATTTCTGCTAGTACATTAGGTATAGGTCTACAATTCTGTAATGGATGTATCAACATTGATTTAATACGACTCTATATCTGTTGATTATCTTATTTTCTCTTTTTTGCTGCCCATTCATCGGCTTCTCAGACGCATCGATAACAGATAATGATTACAGATAATGACCCATAATGTGCAGTTATATCCCACAAAGGAAATGATGGCTATAGTACAAAAAAGTGGCTCAATCGTGCCAGAAAAAAAAAAAAAACTATATTGCGTGTTGCAGAAAGCATGGAAAATTAAGTTTGCTGTGGCCTGGTTAAATTTTTTTGGCTAGGCAATGTTCCTTTAAATCCTTATTTCACCACGATCAGATGATGAGCTTGTCCTGTCTTTTCCCAGGCCCTTGTTACCAGCAATTTCCTCGTCAGACACAAAGTTTTCATTTGTATATGACTGCTCATCTTGTCTGAATTTCACCAATGACTGACGTTTCTTGAACTTCTTAGTCGAGCTTGCATCCTCGCTTAAGTCGGGTGGTAAGGCCTCCAAGAGTCTTTTAAGTTCCATTAAATGTTGTTCCCGCTAGAAAGAAAAATGAAGTGACGGAAACAAAGGGATTGGATCTCGCGAAAATACTCTGCTTATTTCGATTTGTTATCCAACTGCAGCGAATACTGTCTAAATAACATTACAAATATACAGCGATATTGTACAGTGGAAAACCTGTTTGTCGTATTTGTACAGTAGAAAACCTGTTTGCCGTACAGGTCGGCGCACGCGCGCAAAACTGTCACACTCTCCCTCTTTCATTGATAAATTTATTGACTATAGCCGATGGATAATAATCTCCTATGTTTTGGTGTGTAATATCGCTGTATATTTTTACTCGTTGTTTGTATTTTGACTCGCCCTACGGGCTCGTGTAGTATCGCTGTATATTTTTATGCGTTTTGCACAACTCATAAAAAATATACAGCGATATTACACACCAAAACATCTAATAAGATATATTTATTATATGATTGTGTCTCACAAGGACTGGGAACTACCGAATTCACGAATTTGATTGGCTGAAATCGATATTGACCGCGGTCTAGATTTTCCCATCTAGACCGGCATCTAGACCGGTTTCATTTTGCGTTGAAAAAGTAGCAAACTAAAATACAAAAATGTTCACCATTTTCTTTTATTTTCTTCTCAATCATTTATGAAAGTACCAAAAAGCCCGATGACAAAAAAGAAAAAGTAAAGAGGACGAGCAAATTTCGGCGAGTTTAAGTTAAGCTCATCGCCGTTCGCAAGCAAAATGTCAGCAAACCAGTTACATTAAACGAATTAAAGTTTTCTTCTTTGCCATATAATAAACATCTTATTAACCGAGCTAAGTCGGTCTGTATGGGAGAATCTTGACCTCGGTCGTGTGTACAGACCTCACTGCGTTCGGTCTGTACTCACGACCTCGGTCAAGATTCTCCCATACAGACCTCCAGCTCGGTTAATAAGAGCTAAGTATTAGAAAATTACAATCATCGCTACCCATGCACTATGGCCCATATACTAGCGGGTTTTTTTTTCTTTGAAGAATTTGAACCGTTGCTCGACCCTCGTACAAAATGCGACAAGTATAAAGATCATGTTTCTGGTTCCAGCTCTCTGCTATACATAACGTTTAAGACACGACATTTAAATTCCATCAATCTGTTGCCCAAAGAAATCATTTTAAAATCATAAACGTTTCGACGACGAACGGGATAATAGCTCCTCTCCAGGATGTGATTTTATTTGTTTAATGCGGCAACTGACTAATGTTTTTGTCAAATTGCGTTAATTCTTGAATATACATTTATTATCCTGGGCCGGGTTGTTCAAGCTAACCCAGGATTGGCGAGAATTTTTATTTCAGTTTTGTATTTTGTCGGTGAGGTTTTCTGTTGATATTGTTTGTCCTTCAGTTTTGAGCTTGAGTAATCTCACACTACACAAAACATGTGAAGGGAAAAGCAACTTTATACTCGGAAAAGCGTTAAACGGCCTGGATGGAGAGAGGGGCACAAAGTATAATTTCTCAAGACCACGGTGTAAGAATCTCTGTAGAACACGGACCGCCAGATGTAGTGTTTAACACACTACCCTTTAGGTCTCCGCCTCACCGGCAAATCATTAAGACCTAAAGAAGAACGTTTGAAGACGCTATTGTGTTGCATATTTGTTGGCATAGAACAATTTCGTTATGAATGATGTAAAACTAAATTTGAAGTGTAATCATTATGACACATATTACTTCAAGTATATAGCAAGTGACGGGCTGAAAATCATTAGGTAACCTCGGACTGCGTTTCGTTTCAATTATTTCCCGGTGAGAACAAGCCAGTGTTTATTTTCCGCCAATTCCTGGGCATCGTATTTGACATTAGGATAAAAGCCTACCTCAGCTAGTAGTTTCTTGAGCTGTGAGTTTTCCATGGTCATACTGACAGCATTTTTGTCCATGGTGGACAAGGAATCTGGATTAGCATTACTTCGACGCGTTGTACTGGCTTCGTTTCCACCGTCTGGAGACCACAGTTTTGTCACCTTAAAAATACGGTTCAGTTGGAATATGACTGGATTAGTCTGAGAGACGTTGTAAGCATTGAACATCTGTACGCCAGGGTACTTGCACGCGGCGCTGTATTTAACACTGATTTCTTCTAATTAATGTTTCCAGGGCAAAAAACCAGAAAAAAATTATGACTGAGGCAATGTCCGTAGTTACATTTTAGTATTGTTTAACTTTCCCCCTCCAAAAAAAAAAACAAAAACAAAACAAAACAAATGACGGAGGCAAATGCCTCAGTTTGCTTCATACTGGCTATGGCCCTGGTTTCCCTTGATTAGGAGAATTAATGTTAGTATTGGTAAAAAAAAAAAGATACACTGATCTACTGTCAATTGTTTCTACAACAAAGCTGTTGATAGTGATGATCAAGCAAGCTATTCGCACTAACCTTAACGCCTATATTTTACCATAAAATTATTACGAATTATGCAAATATAAAAAAGTGGTGTGTAAACAAACCTTTGGCACGAACACAAAGCAGAGAGTCAATGTGGTGCAGAAGATGATAAACACAGCAGTAATGGCGAAGGTTGCATCTTGGTGACTTCGAATAACAGAAGTGATAGCCACGCCAAGAATGGAGAGTATTACAACATTGTAAACTGACATTCCTAAGAGAGAAATTTGGAAAAAAAAAACTTGACAGGCACCTTGTACGTAACGTTTCTTGTAAATTAACCACAGCTACGTTGTTTAATTTATAATTTCAACCTATTGTTTCAGATATTGCCTTCCCCAATTACTGAAAAATTATTCTGTAAGACTGCATCGGTGGAATCTCCCACCCTTTCCCTTGGCCCCAGACCGCGAGCACGAACTGTTGAACTTTCACCAATCACTTTCTGTGGTTACACTAGGCTAGTTGATCTTAAAACCCTGGTGAAAGGTTCACTCTCTCAGAATTGCACAGACTGTAATTGACGCAAAGCACCATACGATCCAACTTAACAAAATTAAACGTACTAACCTATATAACGTGAGTCGTTCAGCGCTGGTATTGTAACCGCGCGTGTTTCCCACGCAAGGAACACACCAAATACCAACAGGAGGCCTTTAAACGCGTACACTGCTCCCAGCCAATACGAAAGGTTGTCAGACTCGCAGTGTTCTAGGACTGGGATGATTTCTCTGTCGTCCTCTAATCGCATCTAAAATTGATGCAAACGTTGTTATTTACGTACTAAGTCCGTCAAGTTAACTGCAGTCAATGCCTATTGTGTCTACGTATTCTAAGACTACATTTAATATGATGATTGAAAAACTACATATGAATAAAATGTCGCGTTCATTTCCACATCCCAAAATGAACTATCATGTGAAAATATAGCGCTAAATGTCCTTCCAGTGGTAAATGTCCAGCAATGCAACAATATGTATTTGATTACAGAATTCTAATGCAACATTAGGAAATCCTATACAAACCCGATTATAATGTCACAATCGGCAGACGCCATGAATTTACCATTATATAATCAGAACCATTGGGGACAATTAAAATTTCTTTTCTTTTCTTTTCTTTCTGTTTTTTGCTTCGTTTTTTATTGCTGCTTTTGCTCTTTTTGTTTTTAATTGTTTGTTTTTTCTTGTTGATTTATTAACCATACCTTATCGTCAAACTGCTGATAGCCAGTATACATTGGTTCGATCCCAGTCCACAAGGAAAGGAGAATAATGTCCAACAACACAAAGGCCCCCACCATCAGAAACAAATGTTCATCACGAATGACCTAAGAGAAAAAATAACCGTCCCTGTTCTTTGTCACTGTGCCAATCTCACGAATTAGCCCCTCGTCAAACAGCCTAAATCCTAGGGATCCGCGGCACTGAGTGGTTGAAATGGTCTTCATTACCCATGGACAGGTTGGATGTACGTTTTGCAGGTACTTAATTAAACAGGAAAGAACGATAGAGCTAAGTTGAGACCATGGATCTATCCGTCTTTAGTCCGTCCCACCTCTAATAGCATAATTAAAATTTGTCAGTTAAGGATAAATTATCTAATTACATTGAAACATGTTCATGATATTTCCCATTATCTCGAATATTTCCATTCTTAGGCTCTAAAACTAATTCACCTTCTTCTTGGGAGTTATGCTTTTAAAGATTGCATGCACTCGCCACGTCTTAGCGAACATTGCGCCAAACGCCAGAGTAAAACCAATAGACATGATCCAAGCACGAGCCTAGAAAGAAAGGAAAACAAAAATAGCTAGGTTCGTTTTCAAAATAAATACCAAACGCCAGATAAAACTTTCGATGACGCACCAACAATAAAGTGTGTGGTGAAAAGGTTGGATGTAATACCGTCAAGTATACAACGATTTTCTTGTACTCTGATTGGTTCTATTTTCTATGGCATGGTATAAATATACATAGAAATGAGTTACTCACAATGCAAACTTTTCCGTATTGCTCAGTAGATATCAATCCGCCATCTATTCCAAACAAAATAACCGAGAAGTAAGTCATTATGCAGCCCACCACGATTACGTTATTAAGGCGAGGACTAGACATCTTTATTATCCTGAAAATATAATGAAAAAAAATGACATCAGTTCTACAACATAGTTGGACACCCCGTTAGCGTTTTAGTTCAGATGGGTAACTTACCAGACGAAGTAGAACAGATATCACAATTTATCAGTGGCAAGCAATTAATGATTTCAAACGAAACATTACCCTTGCCAAAGGCAAATTATTGTTCTACGAGACGTTGGTAAATCAAGATATTAGTGCTAAATTTATGTCTTTGACTCCCTTTATTTATGTGTTTATTACTTTATTTGTTTTTAATTCTGCTTTTATGCCCTTAGGGAACGCCAGTAACGTGCTGAGCAGAAGAGGGTATTATTATAATTTAGTACAGAATACTGTGTACAATAGTGTTCAAAAGCAGATTATTGGACAGGTTTACTTCATTTCACTGAGCGTTCTCAATTTCATTAATAATTCATCAAGTTAAAATAAAGAGTATCACAACCACGAAGGAGGTTTGGATACCCGGTCCTAATTACACAGATTTTGACGATTTATTTCTCCCTTTACTCCTTGGTTTTTGTTTCGATTGAGAAGATATATCAAACTCTCGAGACAGTGTTTCATCGGCTATCCAAACACCTCGACTTTCGTCAAAAATACTCCGCTGTGCGGCGTATTTTCAACTCTCTTCTCGGTGTTTGGATATCCCAATGAATCACTGTCTCTCACGTTTGATATACTTCTTCTTAATTTTACTTGACGTGAAAGTGGCGCCGCTCATCGTCAACACGGACAATCAAATTGGGCGCGTTCTTATTCTTTTTCTCGGTAAAAGAGAGACGTTTGTTATCGATTTAACGCTTTTTAAGCCACAACTACCTTCTTTCACGATAAAGAAAGTTGATTAAGAGGAAGGCAATTCCCAGTAAGACTCCAATGATAGCCAAGACTGCCATGAAAGCGTAAAGTGCTGTAGAGACTGATTTCAGCTCCGTTTCGCGAATGGTGCGGTCCCTTGGGGGTCCAGAGCCTTTCAAATGAGGAACAAACAAAAAGAAAAATAAATATTTCCTTTGACTGTTAGATTGATTTGGGTAAGCTGTCAGTGTTATGATGGAACTACCCAGTAATGAATAAAAAACTAACCTTGCCATCTGATTGGCTCTCGCTCGTTCATCATTATAGAATCCGTTATGGCGTCATAGACACCAACTCGTTTACTTTCACCATCTCATAAAAAAAAATCAGATTCACATTAGTATAAAGAATAAGAGAAAAATACCTGGTTTTTACAGAGTTAGTTATCCAACCCTCCGACGTGCATAAAAAATCGCATTTCCTCTTCCCTACGTTTACGTTGCGAAACATCGCACGGAATCTTAGCTAAAATACAGATTTGTTCCAAAACACAAGTTTGCGTTCGGTTTCAACTCTTACAGTGATTTGAAGTCGATATTTCTTTGTTGGGGTTTTTACTTCGGCTGTTTTAAGATTTCAAATTTCCTTTACATCGCCATGTTTATTTTTGTAAAGCTTGATGGGTAATAATGACGTCATTTCGTGGTTGGACGTTTTTAAAATACAACATTGCTTGAATCTAGAGATATAAAAAGGCTTCTAATCATTTATAATTTATATTTGGAATGAATATACACAGTTCCAGCAAGAAGTCGTCCTCTATAGACTCCATATTGATATCTCTATACCTGACCGCGCAATATGACGCCATAAACTACCATGGCGACGCCCAGGTGATTTAAACTGAAACCGAAACACGTCTTCATCCAAGAATATATCAAGGCAAAGCAATTCTTTAATTCTACGGGAAGCCGGAGGGATAATAATAAAAAGTGCATAACATACACGTGTGACTTTCTGTAGTTTATGTTTCGTTTCCCTTTTAGGGGACTCTGGACAAGGAGCTTGGAATAAATCAAAGACATTTCGATACCCATTCTGCAATCAGAAGTATTGAAGTAATTCCCGATAGTTGTGACCTCAGCTTGTTATACATTGCTATGATCCTGGTCACTTCTTAGGGATGGGATACTCGGCGCCAAGCCGCCCAATAACCTGACATTTGAATTCTAGTCGTCTTTTCCTAACCTTGCAGCTGTTCAATTTGAATGTAGCCAACTCTCTCGCCATACTTTGTGAATGACACATGTCCCTAAAATGAACGACAACGAAGCACAGGTAAATGAATCATAACCTTGCCTGCTTCATTAAACACATGTAGCTGACATTTCTCACTTCTAAAACATTCTTGAAAGCTGTTTTGTGGCAAAAGGAATTACTAGACATACTGAACAAGATACGCTCGTTTAGTTTTTCCGAGGTATGGTGGTGGTGGTGAAACTCTTTCTTTAGAATTTTTATTCCCCCAAAAAACCGAAACACAACTCATTTAAATAATGAGAAATGTTATGCTACCCAAGGAGAGGGGGGGAGCGTAGCACGGGGCAAACATTAATTAGATACAAAGTTAATGAAATGAAATCAAAAAGGATAAATATAGATGAGGAAGGCTTTTATGAACTTCGAAGTTCCGCAGAGGTGCTTAATAGAGAGGGGGGTTAATAGGGATGGGGGTGCACTTACTAACATTTTAAGACATCTATACACGGGTTAAAGCTGAGTAGCCAATCAGGTTACCGGTTTGCCAATAAACATCATAAATACCGTAACTCCCAAGAAGCTGGTGTTGTAAAACGTTTCTTCAAATATGTCTGCCATTTCTTTGTCTGTGTGAGTGAAGTTTTCCAAGAATTCTCCTCTTTCTGAAATTACCATAAGAGAATCTATATTTCTAACCAGTAGTTATTTCTGTAACCCATATTCACATGATTATACCTTTTCTTGCATTTAGTAACAGCAGCTCTTAAGACCTTTGTAAAACGATAGCGCTGCTCCAAAGCATTTTCCCAATGAAACAGCGCGTTGAACAACATTTTATGAGAAGTATATTTTTCTGCATGATTTAGCTCTTATCAACCGAGCAGGTCTGTATTGAAGAATCTTGACCGAGGTCCTAAGTACAGACCGAACGCAGTGAGCTCTGTACACACGACCGAGGTCAAGATTCTCACATGCAGACCGACTAAGCTCCGTCGATAAGATGATTATTATATGGCAAACAAGAAAAAAAATTAAGAGGCTGTCTCTGTAAGAACCGACCACTGATTTTACTTCGAAAATTCGATTTTTCTCATAAGCTGGGATTTCAAAGCCCTTACCTAGTCAATCGCTAAAATGGGTTTTATTTCATTAAAAGTTCCAGTTGAAGTTTTCTAGGATTGACTGAAGTTCGATCCGTTCGACGCAAGTTTCATGCCCGCCGAAACTGGAAAAATAGCACGTATTGCCGGCGCTCTAAAAAAAATAATATTCGCTCAAAAGTCCCAATTCTTTTTTTCAGCTATAGATATATCATAGCAGTTTGTTTAGCCATGTTGCAATTATAATTCAATGTTGTTCCTTCAACGGTTAAAAGAAGATTTTCTACCCGTTAAATCGAGTTTTGAACCAAACGCGAAAATAGCTCTACTTTGAAGGCACGTTTTAAAATGTGGCACCTGTTTGAAACTGCTGAGCTACATGGATAGAAAGTCTAAAAATCTCTTAATTTAAAACAATAATAAAATTTGTCTGCCCTCTAGGTTTTCAAAACTCACGACCGCTTAGAGTTCAGGAAATTTTGAAAATATTCCAGTGAGTAACTAACACACTCGCCTTCGTAAAGTGCTCCGATAAATTCCCGTAAATCTCTTACCTGGCTTCAAGATTAAAGTTTTGGTCCTTTGCAGCGATCCTTGAAACCTAGGTAGCATTAAAAATGCCAGTTTTTCCTTCCAACTGTAGGTTTGTATATAAAGTCGATTTATACGTTCCTCATCTGTGTCGAGCGTGACCGTCATATACTTCGATATCTTTGTATTACTGACCATTGTTTTCCTCGAAGCCGGTTTAATCATGTAGACTCCTCTTGAAAGGTTTGTAGAAACACTCTTTTGGACAACTCTCGGCACACATACATGTATGAACAGTAAACGGTGATTCGGGAAGCCAAGGAAGGATTGATATAAAATCCCACGGCCATTTTGTGTTTACAACAAGTGATTTAGTTCCCAATCTTCCCGTGAATAATAACGGGAAGCCAGGTAAGAGATTTACGGGAATTTATTGGAGCACTTTACGAAGGCGAGTGTGTTAGTTACTCACTGGAATATTTTCAAAATTTCCTGAACTTTAAGCGGTCGTTAGTTTTGAAAACCTAGAGGGCAGACAAATTTTATTATTGTTTTAAATTAAGGGACATTTATACTTACTATCCATGTGGTTCAGCAGTTTCAAACAGGTGCCACATTTTTAAAACGTGCCTGCAAAGTAGAGCTATTTTTGCGTTTGGTTCAAAACTCGATTTAACGGGTAGAAAATCTTCTTTTAACGTTGAAGGAACAACATTGAATTATAATTGCAACATGGCTAAACAAACTGCTATGATATATCTACAGTTGAAAAAAGGAATTGGGACTTTTGAGCGAATATTATTTTTTTTAGAGCGCCGGCAATACGTGCTATTTTTCCAGTTTCGGCGGGCATGAAACTTGCGTCGAGCGGACCGAACTTTAATCAATCCTAGAAAACTTCAACTGGAATTTTTAATGAAATAAAACCCATTTTAGCGATCGACTAGGTAAGGGCTTTGAAATCCCAGCTTATGAGAAAAATCGAATTTTCGAAGTAAAATCAGTGGTCGGTTCTTACAGAGACAGCCTCTTGATTCGTTTAATGTAACTGGCTTGTTCTTGTAACCAATGTGTTTCCCAGCAAAATTTTGATTTATGGTGTATTACGGTATATCTTTTAAATTTTTGTTACCAAAAATCATTTTAGGCCGTTTGTTTCTTAGCACAAAGTGAGCGCGTAAGAATGAATGCGACCTTCATTATTTAGGCGGCTCGAGTGTACCTGCAAGCCGGTGCATTGATGTGTTCAGCACCAGAGCTATTGCCCAGGCCGCGTCATACGCGAAGGAGGCCTCGTGACGAGCGTTGAATCCAGTTAAAATCTTGAATTCTTTGGCATACTGTTGAGCAGTCTGAGGAGGAATGTTGTGGAAATGAACAGAACAAATGTTAAATATTAATCTAATATAGCTAAAAATTACTTGTTTTAGGCATAGCTAATACTTCGTTCACACCAACAAGCTAAACGCGTTTTAAAAGTGGTTTCAATAACTGAAGAAAGTTAAAAATGAATTGCTCATACCACGCGCACCCCACAACTAAACAAGATAATACCTTGTCTGATCAAAATACTTGGTAAGGTGGTTTGAAATTTGTCTTCTCAAGATGACTGGAGAGCGTAATCAACAAATTAGAAAAATCTAAACCTGATTTAGTAAAACTTGTTTAGTTGATGTGAACTGACCGGAACTGACTGCATAAGTTATTTTACGTACATGACTTTTGTTGCAAATCATGATATGCGGGTTTTTGTTGTTGTTGTTGTTGTTGTTGTTGTTGTTGTTGCTTTTTTGTTTTTAGTTTTTCTCAAACTTAAATAACATATCAATTTTTTACTTGTATTACCTACCCAGCCAGATACCGTTCTTTTGTTGGAAGTTATTTCGTCCTCGTTCAGATTCAAATGATCTGTTGCTAGGTATCCCTCTACTGCTTTCCTCATCTCATCTGTAGAGCAGCTGATATCATCTTGGTCCAGGCTTTTCTCCCACCATTTGTCTTCATACCAACCGATAATGATCCAAACGTATCTCTTACCGTACATTTCCTGTTTATAAGCCTGTTAAAGAATACAGATTTTTGATCTCAAAATCATAACAAAGATCTTTTCCCCTCAGTAGGTAAAGAACAACTTTTTAGGGTAGAAACAAAGAGAAAATCGAGAAGAGGTTAGAAAAGGTAATACCTGGCTTGCGGTAAGCAGCAAATCAAAAATACGAAAATAAAGCAAAGACAAAAAAAGCCGCAAAAATGTTAACAATACCTCGCAGAACACATGTCTTGCACTTTCCTCGTAAAAACTGCCGATGATAATTCTCGCATCTTTTCTCTAAAGGAATAAAAACACGGTTAATTTGAAGCTATACTGAATTGGTAAAATAAACAAATGAAATAGTTCGTGAACTAAGATGAACCTACCTTGATATTCGCTAACTGATTGGCTGGATTTCCAGAGAAACTTTCTCCTGCAACAATCTCAATATCCATGTCATGGAGAAGCTTGTGGAGTTTTTTAGTGGCCTATGTAGAGAAAGCCACATTAGATAAAGAAAAACGCTTAGCGAGATTAGTAGATGGGTGCTACTGATACAAGAGCCTGCCATTTATTTAAGCAAACGCAATTATTATATAGTATGGCCGTGTTCGTGAATTATATGGCAGCAGTCAAAATTTCGATCGGCATTCCCTTTCGACTAAACATTTTTGTTAAAGTGGCCTAAGAAATCTCGACGAAATCGTCCAGCTTGATATTTATCGAGATGACAACATTTTGAACATACCTGTGAGAAGATTCCCGATGGTTCATTCTGGTGCAGTGTGGCCACTCTTTTCCATCCATATTTTGTTAACAATGCGGCACGTGCTGGGTTGAAGGCTAAGTCAGAAGAAATTGTTCGAAAGAAACGAGGATACAATTCTCGGTTTTGTAAAGCTGGAGATGTTGATGCGTAAGACACCTGAAGAAGAAACAAAGAAACAAAGCTATCTTTTCTTTTTCTTTAATTAATCAGTAGATGTTCAAAATGTTCAAAAAATGTCTATATGTTATTACAATTTGCTTAACTACACCTAGCTATTTCACAGGCATGCCACTTAAACTGAAAGAAACAAAAAATATCAACTAAACATAACAGCCTTAAAATCCCAACTGGCGAGAGGCAGATCGGTTGGCTATTTACAAGTGTGACTGAGGAGTTGAACTAGGGTCTACCAAGAAACAACTCCAGCTTAGTGGTCAGAGCGGGACTTGAAGATGCGGCAAGGTGGGACTAATTGTCTGACATTGGTTGGAATCAGAACTTGAGTGGTACAATTTATCTTTTTTCTTTATTCTCGATTAATTAAGTAAACTATTTTTAAACTAAGTACACGTCTTGTAATAGAAAAAACAGGAGACAATGAACCTGCCGTTTACATTGAAATTATATTCCGTTTACATATTGGTATCGAATAAATAATAATAAGTGTAGAGAAACTGGCTTACCTACTACAAATTATCTTTTCTTTTCTAAAACGTATAATGGAAATTAAATTAAATGGCTAGTTTCCTTAAAACAATTATCTTCCTTCCGTTGGATCAAATCAGTGTTAATGTTGTGGACAACATAACAAGTAAAAACCTATGGAACATCGTAAGCAAACCCCTGAGTTTGTTAGACAGAGGTTCAATCCTAACCGCTTGCTTACCTGAAGTAGATTCCAGTACTTCGAGGTATCGGCTATGGGCTGAGAGACTGGTGAAAAGGCTGCTCCGAGCAGCATAATTTTCGTAGGTTTGTTGTAGATGTGATCATATAAAATGTGCATGCCAACTCCAGGATCACACTGCGGAGAAGAATAAGTTTTGCTAATGTTAAAGAAATAACAAATTTAGTAGAATTCTACTTATATGCTAAGGCAAATACTGCAAACGGATTGGCTGAGCTATTGCATTGCGTACTATCATCATTTGCATGCAGTACGTTGCAGTCAAGGCTGGAGTTCGCCACCCAATGGTTTTCGTTTCCCCTTTATATTGGAGGAAAATTTCGAAACATTTATATCTACAATTATTCGCCGAAGTAGAGATGGCTAGTGGTTTGAAATTTACAGTAACTGAATGCCGTTGTCATTTTTAGGCATGGAGCAGGTACAGGACGATTTAGTATTGTAGTCGAGGGCCTATGCGCTGATGGCAGCTCTTCGAAATTTTGTGTTTGTTAAAACTGCTTATAAACCCTCAAACTTCTTCTCACGCTAATATTTGTGTTTAAGTTCTTTCTTTTTCTTCTTTCTCGAGCTAATATTTGTGTTAAATTAATTTGAGTTTTAGAACAAAACTTCCGCGGGAAACTGTACCAGGCCATAGGCGCTTAAAAGAAACACCCTATTCTTCATACTTGACCTGATAATTTAATTGTAAACTGTATTAGAGATGGAGAGCGAATAATCTTAGGGTTAAATATATCTATCGTTAATAGTGTGCAGAGACCTTGGTGTCGTTGAGTACCATTTGCAGTTCATATCCCGGTAGGATGTCTGATCGGTTATTCACTTGACTTAGGGCTAACTCGATGACTTGCTTCACCGCGTGTCCACCGGTCCACTGGCATGCCGGTGTTAAAGGGGAGTAGGCGCCAATCGTCAAATACTTCAAACCATTAGATGGAACTATAAGGAAAATAGAGGACGCAGATATGACGGGGAAAAAAATTCGATTTAATACCGATCCGCTACTTCTATTTAATGCTATTTTTAACGTCATTATTTATTAAAGCCCGGGGAAGGTACTCCCAGAAAAATTGGGCCGGGTTGTGCGGCCCGCTTCCCAGGCCAAAGCCTTTACCCTATTTAAGACCAAAATCTGGATTTTCCCTACCCTATTTATTACCTGACCAAACATTTGGTACCCTATTTAACACCTGACCCTTAAATCAATACTCTTTTCCAGACCTGCCTTATAATTAGTTCCCTAGTTCAGACCGATGTTAAATGCATTGAGGAGGCCTTTTGTTGATGTTCTTAGCTTCTTCTTAAAGAAAGCATACCCATTTCAAGACTAGAATACAAAAACCATACCCTATTTGATACCAAAATAGCCAAAATCGATACTCTATTTCTGCCCAAAACGGCTTAAAAACCTTACGTTTTAAGGCGCATATACTTATATAGCTTATATAATAAGGGGGATGAAAAGGACAGTGCATTACTGTCAAACGTGGGTCGGTGATGCAGCTACATTTAGCCGGTTCCTTGACATTTGTGTATCGCAGACTGAAATCAGTGTAGATCAATTTCAATAACGAGTACTTACTGGGTGAAAGCATCTCTCAAACGTGAGAAAATGGTAGGTCTGTGAACCGACTTCGCTTATCTAGTCGAATGGGCGCTTAGTGGCACAGGGTGCAAAGTCGGATGTTGGCAGCGAATTCTTTAGTGTTCATATCTATCAGTCACTTAGAACTGACTTCTTTATTCCATGACATGAAAATATCAGGTTCTCGTCCTTACATTCAATACACAATACACTTCATTTTAATCTTCTCGTACTAATCCCTTGTTCAAACGCTGTCGCATGTTACATTCAAGAGTAGCTTGAATTACCAGTATTAAAGAATGGGGAAAAGTATAATCGTTGCTTTTAAGCATGCCGACGCTCTTTGCCCTTTACGAACAACACGATAACAAGGCAACACGTCAAAAACGGAACAACACTAAGAAGGAGTTTGCAGGTAACGACATAGTTTAGTCGAGTGAACTTGCTTAGCAAAATTGACACTCAATGGAATAAAACAAATTTGTATTGTTTTTTTTCGCTTTGTCTTGTTTTGCTTTTGGATTTAATTATCACTTTGAAAGGTTTTAAGATTACATGTAACGATAAAGACTCACACGGTGTATTACATACATCATTGGCAACATTTATTCATAAACCTAGACATGACTAAATTCACCTGCTTTTCTTGCCCGAGATAAATGTAACAGAAAGCTTAAAGGCAAGGTAAAGCTATAGTGAAAAGAATTAAACTCGATATGGGGTTGGGAATAATGCAGGAATATCTAACAGCCCAAGTTTAGCAAAGAGAGAATTTCGTGTGTTGTTGTATAATTATGGTGAGTGAATGATAAGAATTTCCCTGATCCTTCTTTATAATACAATAAATGGCTTTGGTCGTTCACCTACCTCCACAAAAAGCACAGCAAAGCAGCAACGACGGGATGGCTTTCGCAAAGTAAGTCTCAAATCTTGTCATGGCGGGAGCCACCGATTCAAAAGTTTCAGACCTGTTTACATAATTCTGTTCTTCAACACTCTTAGCTTCATCGGATATAAACAATTAATTCACCGGCATTGCGTTTCCTTTCGCCGCCCCAAGAAAGTCTTCTTACAGTGAGGTTCTTCAGTACACTTAACCACAACAGATCTGAGTTGCTTACCGCAGTAAATTTGTCCCAGTATATTATGACAAACATTCGAACCTGACAATGGATAGCATTCCTTTAGCACCTTGTTGTCACTTGTCGTGTTAATCTGCTTTATTGGTCTTTTGGCTTGCACAACCTGTCATTCAAAGCGCCATCAGCGTCGTGTGAACTTTGTGAAACAATTTCCAAAATTAAAGATGAAGTTCAAAGACAAGGAAAATTCAATAATTACATCGTAAGTACATCATTGGAGGCATTTTGTCATATCCCAGCATGTCAGAACATTTTGCGATGACTTGCGTACATTCCAGCAGAATTTGAATTCATTTTAAGCAAAAACTGTTCGAGTAGTGCTTTGTAGATGATAAGCGTTATTCAGTAGACTTGGCCGATCACAATCCTGGATGAAATATGGCGGCGGACAACATCTTGATGTTACAAATCGGTTAACGTGACTAAGCGTACCTAAGATTTGTTTAAATATTTAAATGTCGAATGATTAGCGGCCGAGCTATGCTAATAGATTAAAAGTTCACGACAACTTGTTTACGTTTTCCCCCAGACAATTGCCATAAGTGAAAGGAGCAATCATCCACCGAAAATGTCGTCTCCACTACATACACATCTAGACACATCGTGATTATATTTTGGCGCGTTGGCCAGCCAAGCCACTTTGTCATTTATTCAGTCTCAACAGATGTTACAAGGATGCGCAAACTACAACTGAAGTATAAAAACTAAGTGCACCAAAGCCAAACACGAAAAGCCTTGAAAACCAGCAGGTGGTAAAACAGGAAAGGAGTGCCCCGGCCAAGGCAGTGCTGTCACTCTTTTTAAAGTTTTCAGGTATCTTAGATTAACGTAGTGCCGCGACACACATACTTTATAGGATCTTACAGTTTTTAGCGTGACATGTTAGCGATAAATAAACATGTAACATTTTGCATATTCTTCAGCAATATCAAACTTCATTTCCCAAAAAGGCGCTTCATTTGGTACAATAGGGTTTCTATTTTTGATACCCTGAACATAATCCTGAGTTTGAACCGTCTACACCATCAAAAGGAATCGACCTACATATCGAAATAAGTTATCAATAGAATTAAGTTGACTACCTTAAATAACGTAGTATCTCTGTCACATTGTTCCGCGCAAATTGCGTAATCAAATAGTAATAATAATTCTTCATTGAGCTCAGTCATATAATTAACTGAATAATTTCACATCCTGAAATTATATGGCTTGATAAAATTGATTCTATCTTTATTGAAATTCAAGTTCGAGCTGGAGGCTAAATTAAACAGTTGGTTTCCTTGTTAACTCTCCGTATAATTTAAGTTCTATATTGGCAGCAGGTGAATAAAAAGAAAACAAAGAAGGAGAAATTCAAAGTTAAAACATGTAATGTGTAAACCATTGTTTAGCGCAAGTTAAAATTAAAAGGTCTCTCTCCTGTGAAGTCCTCTCCTAAACTTCCACTCATTCACTTTCTCCCACGTGATTCCTCTTTTGTGCTTATGTATGTCCAAACAAAACTAACCGCCCTTAACTTTTTTGCCTAACTATGAATTAGATCAGTTTTTTTTTTAGGAACAACAGTTACTATAGGGATGATTCTTTTTCTCTCTTGTTTTATCTTGCACAAGCAAAACTTGAGTCAAAACTAGCGACTTTTTTCGCGCCTGTTATATAAACACATCGCTAGCACCCCTACACGCTTGTTTCGGAAAAGGCATCAACAGGTACGCTGTAATATGGGCTGAACTCGTCATGCTTGCTCAAGTCGCAGTATGGCACATTCCTTGTCATGACAGTTTCCACTCTGCCCATCAACTCCGAGAAACTGGGGCGAGTAGCTGGATCTTCCCTCCAGCATTCATTCATCAATTCATATCTGTTAAAAGAAGGTGAAAATTTAGGGGAAAAAACGGCTTTGAAGACAAACTGCAGTAGTTTAATTTTGTAAATACTGATCCAACAGTTCTTTAAAATGAATATTAACCCTTAAAAACGACGTTTCGACGTCATATTGACATCATTATCAAGTTAGAAAAAGAATAACAGCACTTTTTTCGCTTATTGCAACATTTATAGGTCCTTTATTGATATATCTCAATACAAGTAACAGAAAATCAAAACAAGAACGATAGGCTAATTTCGATCTATTAAAATTGCTACTTGGTACCGAGGCTTGAGGGACAAAAACAAAAGAAATTGTTTATTCGTGCTCCAACTTCTCTGATAGTTCAGAGAAGCGATCAGCCATTTTTCACACAAGAGCGTGTTTACAATTACTCGTCAACAGATTATCTGCCGTGCGGCAAAGCACATTAAGATGGTTCTACGCATGAGCAGACCATTATTTGTAGGCAGTTATTTAATGGTTAAGTGGTGGGCTCTCGGCCAATGAAAAAGAAGAAGAAATGCATCGAATGATAAACTCAGTCATACTTACACTTCATCACAGCACATTGCCGGCCTTTCCATCCGATAACCATTTTTCAGTGCTCTACATATTTGTGTGTTGGTCATTGTGGGGTAAGGTGCACCTCCTGCGTTGGATCCGATATCAGTAAATGAAAAGCAATGACAAAAAAGTGCAGAAGCTAGTGTGCACATGTACCAAAAGTTAATGGAGAATGTTTCGTGGACCTGGTCAGCCCGTTGTATTTTGACCATGTTTTAGAATGTTGTTTAGCTGCGTAAAAGCAATAATACTAATTAATATTAGGTCGAAATGATCTTGATTCGTCTTTCAAAGTCTACATCGTGGTTTTACAGCCGCCACTATGGTTTTTCTAACTTTGGTTTTGGTCCACCTATAACGCGAAACAGAGATCACAGAAATTTCGCAGACATGAAAACAATAGCCTTTAGAAATTTCGGCGGCATTTCGTCTAAAAGGAGTTTTCGTTCATTTTCGCCGAAAAGCTAAGTATTTTGTGGAAATATTTATATGGATATGTTTTCTGACACCTGCATTTCTTTTTATGGTCCTAAATGATCATTGGAGGCTTTTACATCGCTTAGACAATTTGAGTGTCTCTCCTCAGCGGCGGACGAATTGAATTTTTGACATATGTTTCTTCTTATTTAACTGAGTTTATTCAACTGATTTGCTTTATTCAGTTTGTTAATGGCTTTTCTTTCTTCCTAAGTACAAACATTCAACTATGTTTTTCGATCGAGTGTACAGAAAACCAAACCATATTTCTAAACTAGATTATAAAAATAAGAAACAAAAAGAGCGACCTGAGCAGGTGTTACGTACCCATGGTGGCCATTTCCCAGAGAAGAACACCGTAGGACCAACTGTTAAATATTAAGCAAAAATATATAACTATTAAGAAAAAATAGATTCTTTCTAGCACCTCATCATGTTTTGCTTCAACTAAATCCATTAGAGCCTATTTATAGGGCGTGTTGGTGTGTCTACTCCAGGAGACCATCACGTCAAAGAGGTATTCACTTTTGCCTGCTAAACGCAGCATTTCTATCTCTCCCTGTGTGTTTCAGCAGAGTTTGAAATTTACAACAAAGTATTACATTTTTCTTTACGCAAGGCATTTATCATTAAATTAAATGGTTCATTCTCTTTGAAATTCGGCTTTCAGTAGTTTTGGTTCTTATTGTTGTTCTACAGGAATTACAAAAAAATAACTTGAGCTTTTAACAAATAACAATATTCAAGAAATGTTAATTCGTAACGCAGTGAAGCACAGTGGCGGATCTAGGGGAGGAGCCCGGGCCCCCTTATTTTGGGTTAAAAAAAAAGAAGTCACAGAAGGAAGAAAAGCCGACAGGGCAAGCAAAACAAAACCGCACTCTCCCACCCCCCTTAGCTCAAGGTCTGGATCCGCCACTGAAGCAAATGCACAGTCAGGAGATCTACTTACACATCACTTTTGATTGTAAAAACACTGAACTCGAACGATTCTGGGGCCATCCATTTCACAGGAAGCTTTGTCGTCTTTTTGGCGGTGTACACGTCTTCATAGATTTGACGCATCAACCCAAAGTCCGACACTTTGACCCGATTATCATGACCAACCAGAATATTACGGGCTGCAAGATCACGATGAACGAAATCTTTCTCTGCGAGGTGATTCTGTTCAAGAAGAAAAATTTTTAGAAGGGGCATAATACTCTATGATGTTAGAAGTTGATGGACCTCACACAAAAAGACTTTGATGACTTATTACTCTTACATCGGCAAGCTCTTATCCTCCTTGTTAACATATACGTGATTTTTTATTTTCCAGCTTTACAGTCGATTTTTACTCATAATTCATGCTACTTGCATCATAACTTTGACTACCCCCCCCCCCCCCCTTTACTTACTTAGTCAACCAACCAGCAAAGGATGAGAAAAAAAATTGATCGGTTCGTAGACTTCAGTGGGAGAAAAAAGAAAAGAGAAACTACGCATTTGAAGAAAACACATTAGTCTTAAAAGAAGATCAACCACGCTATGTGACCAAATAAACCGTTTAAGTATATACCACTTTATTCACACAACTCTTGTTATTATTTGGCGGTGTTCCGTAAAGACTGGGAACTACCAAACTCACAAAAGTGATTTGTTAAAATCGACGTTAACGGCAGGCTAGATTTTCCCATCTACCTTTCACATTGGCAGTGAGAAAGTTGCAAACAAAAAATACATACATGCTAATGGAAGAAACTAAAGACGAAGAGAAAAAAGGCAAATAAAACGAGCAGACTTTGTTAAATTAAAGTTCAAACCAGGCAACCAAAACACCAACTGAATACGAAATTGAGACGTTTTTGCAAGTCCAGAAGCAAAGGTACTCAATACAATACTAAGAGCGACTTAAACGCGTAGAAAAAATACGACTTTCTTCTGACCAAATTTTTCATCCTCATTCGCAAAATTAATGGCAGCGACTACGCACCAGCTACAATAAGAGAATTGAAGTTTTTAATAAGCATCTTATTAACCGAGCTTGGTCGGTTTGTATGGAAGAATCTTGACCTTACCATCCCCCTTGCTATTTGCCAAGCAAAGGAAAACAACTGCTGTGAGGTAAAGCTGTCGTCTCCTTCATGTCCATCATAGAGATCCTCGTCCGAAAGCAAATGTTCAGAAGCTTTTCTCTGTGTTGTCAACGGTATCGCCGACAGTTCGATGTCAGTTTCTGTGTTCAACGAAATCTTGCCCTCATCCTGAATAGACAAAACAAGACATTTAACCAACTGTGTATGGCGATAAGAGTTGGTTTGTTATAAATAAGGCATTTCACATCAACAAGAAAGTAATTGAAAGGAGGAGACATGCCCACTCTTCAGATTTGCCCAGTTGCTACCAATTGAAATTTTTTTGTGGCACGAAGTAAATACCAAGTATAAGAGCATGCTTTGAGCATTCTCATATGGCAAAAGTAAGAACCAACTACTGCGGTCACCGTTTTAACTCGTGAATTGCAATAGCAAGTTACGAGTTGTTGTTAGTGTGGAGATTATGCGAATAATATGTAAATTGGGGGTCGGTCTCTCATCCGTTAACTTTTTGGGCTATTTCTGCTGACCAGTAAATAAAATGTAGGACATCAATGCACGAGTAAATATTACGGGCGCATATATCGTTTGAGATATTACATAACTACTTGAGTTGCACTGAAACTGGAAACTTTTATTGTTTGCTACTTTACTGTTGTTCTTTTCTGTTTTACCTGCGTCCCTGGGGCTTCTAAAATGCGAAAATTTAAATGATGTAAATAGAATAAGAAAACACTGAAAGCTCGCTCTCACTTCAGCAATATTATCCGACGAGCTGGTCAAATCAAGGATAAAACCTTCGTTGTCATATGATAGAGTTGAATTCATCTTTGCTGAGGTTTGGTCTGTCAGTGCATCTTCTTCCGTCGTCTCTTGCAGGGCAACTTGCGTTTCCTGTGTGAACTGAATTAACATTTAACTTATGCACAACCTATACCTTCTTCTTGGTGATCGGATATGAATTCACAGAGGTTGCATTGGTCTGCCAGAATGTGGATAGTCTTGCCAGTGTCTTTGTCATGGAAAAAATAGGTACTCCTACAGAGTAGAACAATTTGGGATTTGTTGTACTGCCCTCTACCAGTCGCAGCCGCAAACAAAAATATCATCCAGAATGAAAAGTTCTAATACTTTCTATTTTTTTAATTTAGGCACCTTACTTGGCAAGATTTGCTATGTCCTTGCTTCTCGTCACAACGTTTATCTATCGTCGGTCCATCGGTGGCCAGATTTGGCTCGATCTAGAATACAATCAACAAGAGTGTCCCTGCGTGAGTAAGATGTACCAGTACGCTTTCATTGATCAGAGAGTTTCTTGTTAAGGGGAACGCGTAAACAGAACCGGTAATTTATAGTAATTGCAACACTCCAGCCCCACCCCCTCCCCCTCCTCCTCTACCTGATTGTATACCTTACATGCATCTATCTCTGCGCACAGAGGCCGCGTGGCATTCCTTGTGGCAAGCAAAGATCTGGAGCAAGACTGGAGCTAAAGGTTGCATCCTCGTCTTCACATGGCAGAGTCAAAGTAGATAATATAAACTTTTGAGACAATGCGACAACTTCCTACCGATCTTCTCTTGCGTCGTAACCAATGCAGCAAGTCACCAAATGGAACGTACTCTATCACCAGAAACTTGTGATCCTGCAGTGTGCAACATCCAACCAGGGACACAACATTCTGGTGTGCACCCAACACTTTCATCATCGCTATCTCAAACAAGAATTCGTCTTCTTGTGTTTCACTTGGATCATCTAACCACAAGGAAATCATAGAAAACTAGATATTTTATCTCTACCAATAGTCATGTTGTTACCTCACACGGAATTCGTCTTCTTGTGCTTCACTTGGATCATCTAACGACAAGGAAATCATTGAAAACCAGATATTTTGTCTCTACCACTAGTCACGTCGTTACCATAATGCTAAGCTTCAATTGTTAAGCAAACCCTAATGTAAGCCGTTCGAAAAATATTGGTGTGTTTCATGCCAACTAAAACACAGTCAGTTCATTTTCTAGGTTTCAGATTGGTTTTGTGACGATATGTTATGTATTTCATGAAAAAAAAACCAACTTCTTCTGTGAGAAAGGAAAGAATATATATAGAACGTAAAATTCCGAAAGTAACGACCCTCCTTATTCTTGAATTAGCAGCCTTTGGGGCTCACTAGCTACCTCCGGAGGATCGTTAATTTCGGGGAACAAAAAAATGTCTTCTTCCGAAAAAGAGGACGGAAATTCGTAAAGACAGTTGCCAAAATATGAGGTGAAATTCATTGTTCCAGTTTCATGTTGCTGCCACAAAGAGGGACTCTTCATGTCGATCTAAATGCAAACGTGGCAAGGTAATGCAAACTAAAATGCTTTTGATAAACGTAGAATCTGTGAAAGATCTGATCAGCCAAAAATAGAAACACAGTTGAGCAAGGCTGATACTGTGAGGAAAATCTAACACTACAAGCACAGGATAGAGTCCAAAATTGAAAGCCAAGATGCAATCGTGGATCGTTCCTCGTGTCTATATCATGCATGCTTTCAAGATTCTCTCGCAGGTCTTTCTGAGCCCTTTTTAACTCCTTTCAGTCTTGACAGTGATTTCATAAAAACAAGAAATCACTATTCGTCTTCATAAAATCCATACACCTTCATAGTCAACGACAAAAATCATTGCAAAACCTGCACCTTGTAACTTTTTGACGGCAACCACCTGATTAGATTTGTTTGATTCCAACACATCTCTGCTGTCAAACACTTCTATTCCTTGTCGCTTCTTCAGAATTGCTTTGTAGACCACACCAAACGCTCCTCTACCCAGCTCTTCTTCGTATTCTATTTGTTCAGGAAGAATTTCCCATTTGTCTAATGGAATAATTTCACGTCGACGCCGAGCTGACCTGTAATTATAATGACAAAAATGCCGTTTATCATAGTGTTCTTGGCATTGCCCACTGGTTTCTGTTTGACAAAGCAGCTTTTATAAGTACATCATGTCTTTACTGCTCATAACTGAAGATTTTCCGCGAGTGGTTATAAAGGATAAGAGTACCAGCTTAGTCATTAGTATACAAGTGATTGGGTGATCAAACTAGGAAAGCGGATTTAATATACTCTGTCACATAACATGTGTTAAAACTGCCTTACAACTGCTATTATGAGGTTTTGCACGAAACAGAGGGTGCAAGTGGAAGAGGTAACCTTTCAGACCGCTTGCGACTGGACGTCCTGTGGCTCCAGAAGGCTACTGCAGAACACAGTAACAACAAACTACAGGCGACACCCAACGATATGTATGCAATCGGTACATCGATGACCGTACTTTCTTCTGTTGGAACCTCTGGCGTTGCTTTATCTTCTTTGATCCCTGAAAAAAGTACATAAATATAAAGAGCAGTTAAAACAGCAACTCTTATCTATTAAATCGATATGAGCCTGGGTGAGACACAAAGTGCCCGCGCTGATTTCATTAATTTCTTACAACAGCAATGTTCAAGCTACAGTGGTCACACTCTGTGACATGACTTAACGTTTATATGGCAGCCGTATTTAGAAAGGTCGTTTTTACCCAAATTTGGGCTTTTAGGCTTGAGCTTCTGTTTTAGTTCGAATTGGAACTTTGCGACGATTTTATTACACTTTTTTTACATTTTCCTTATCCTTGATTTTTTTTCTGGTTTTTGGAACTGTCCATTGAATTCCAAGATGGCGGATCCAAAAGGGGGACATTTCCGAATTTGTGACGTTATTGTCGCTTTCTGTGACGTCATGACTGACACACGCTTATCAGGTTTGGACGCTTTGCTTTGAACGAATACTTTTGGAGATACATCTAATAATGCTCTGGTTTAGTAATTTGGTAGCTTTATATTGTTAACCGTCGTCCCAACGTTACCTTCATTGCATAAATTTTCGCTGCAGCATCGCACTTCACATTGTCCAGTAGAAGTAGTGCATTTGTCGAAAATGTTTGCAGTGTTACTACAATCTTTATTATTGATACACCCATGTTTAAAGCGCTTTGTAACACTGGATCCATCTTGCGAGGTCTGCTGCATCGACGCGTAATAACAACGGTCAGCCATGGAACTTTGACACGTGACTTGTTGGTGACGTTCTTGACACTCCTCGTGAGAAACCGTGCTACTGCATTCGAAACAAGTGAGGCCCGATTCTAGGCGAAGAAGAAATTTTAGAATATTCATCATAATCGATATAGATAGCCTGGGCTTTCTGGTTCTTAAGGTACAATATAATTTGAATCTTAAGGTATTGAAGTCTTATTCTGAGAATTTCTGTTACTGGAAGTTCAAAGCTCGTTTTCTCAAAACGAGTTATTTTTGCCTTTGAGAAAATATATTTTGAGAAGGATTTGTCCAATTGAGCTGAAGTTTTTAGGATTTGTTGTTCTAAGTAAGTTTTTTGTTTTAACCATAGAACCTTTCCATCCTGTGCATTTTGTCGAAGTTAAAACATATGCTGGATTTCTGTATCAGATTTGACTGGTCACCATTTCATATGTTTTTAACTTTTCAAAAATCTCTGTGCTTAAAAATGTAAGCTATTTGTCTTCTTTTAACAAATGTAAAAATTATTCATTCTGAACAGGTCTTGATCAGGAGTTATCTTTTCTCAAACAATCACTGGTATCCGCCAGTAGGTGACAGATTTAATCAGCCGGTGTCAAGTTACAATGTAGTTCTAGGTAGGTAAAGTCTGCATACGACTCAAGTGGCTCATCAGGTCGGAGCTTATCCCGGTTTCAGTAGCATGAAGCGACTAGGAGTATTTCTACTCCCCCCTGGATGGGATGCTAGTCCATCGCAGGGCATGCCCCAGCCTGAAATTCATTTATACACCTGGATGTAGAGAGGCACTGTGAGAGCAAAATGTCTTGCCCAAGAACACAACACAATGTCCCCGGCCAGGGATCGAACCCGGACGGTTCGCTCCGGGATCGAGCGCATTAACCATGAGGCCGCCGCGCCTCCCATTGTTCTAGGGCACAAAAAAATGTTTTTTCACAAGCTTTGGTCTTTAACTTTTTAAAAATGTATACTTTGCCATGATTTAGAATGAAATCTTAGCCATGAGAAAAGTTTGAAAAAATGGTGTGTTTTTATGTGTTCCCCCCGCCTTAACAAAACTACTCGTATTATGCACTTAAAGCTGCCTAAGTAGCAGAGAAAAAAAAAATACGTCAGCAAAATTGCCTTTGTTACACATGTCATGGCTGCAACATTCCACAAATGATTTCTTGGCTGTTTCTGAGCACTGGTCAGTTGTGGTGCATCCTTTATGGTATGTTACAGTTCCATTGTCGTCCTTTGAAGTGTATGTTGCTTTAACACAGCGGTTCTTTGGTAATGTGCAGTTCACTCTTGTTTGGTTCTTAGCACAGTCTGCAAATGATATGTTGCTCGAACACTGATAACAGGAGATGTCTGCGAAAAGAGTTTTATATTAACATTCAGTAGTCTACAAAATTAAAATTCGCGGTTGTTTGGAAATTATGAAGTTATTTCTGCGCCATATGAAGTCATAGTTCCGTGCTAGGGACTTCAAAACAACTATGTTTGGACGAACTGTAAATCCTCTAAGTTTCATTTTCATACTGTAGGAGTTACAGGGTGAGGATTTCAGCCTCTCTCCCTCCCTCCCCCCCCCCCCCCCCAACCCGGAGCCAGGAAGACCAAACAAATCCTGATCTGAATAGGTTTAACACGCTCTTAATCAAATGTTAAACCTACCCGTATTACAAAGTGTATCCACACAACATTCCATAGAACTCTTCTCCTTTTGTCTGCATTGATCTGCTGAAGTGCATCCTTTGTAGAAAGCGGATTCTTGATCGTTCTTGTCTCCTGTTGAATTCTTTTGTTTGAAACAGTAATTCCGGGGAAATGTGCAATTGACTATCTCTTGCTTCGTTGTACAGTCGGCAAATGACATATTGCTTGAACATCGATAACAGGAGAGGCCTGACAAGATAAAAACAATCGTTTTCATTATTGCGAGGTTATTAATCTTTAACTTTCCAACGTTAGCAACGCAGCCTCCACTAATTACAAATTACAATGGATTTCTAAATTTTTGATTACTCGGTTTCAAAAGCGTCACGATTATTCCATGCAGTTTTTGCTTCCTTGGCCAGAATTTAGGAGATATCACGCATGTTTTCTCAAGCCAAATTGTTTATCAGCGATGAAAATATGCAAGTGCTCTATACTTTTCGCAATTTTTGAGATACGCTTTAAAAAGGACACACTTTTTTACTTTTCCCCTTGTCACAGCAATTCTAAGGATTGACATTAAGAGGCAAAAGAAACAACAGACCTAACACATGAGATGATGATCATCGTTTTCCACCAGTAACTCATTCACTGGACTTTTTTTTTCTCATTCCTACATTACGATAAATGATTTATTGAAACAAGAGAAAATGAGGAGGCAAAGAGGGAGGCTCCTAGTCCAGGCCTTGGGATATGTCAATTCCACTAAAGTTATTTATAGATGGGTTCTCGCACGGAAGTCTGTTTTCCGAGACGTCCGCATTAGGGCCAACCTCGATCTGATGTTCTTAGTGAAAGCAAAATAATGGCGGACAGCGTGAAGATACAGTTTGTCGATGAAAGCGAAAACAAAACAAAAATTTTGAACTTCGTCGTCTGCAATCCGTGTCCATCTTCAGTTTTCCTTCAGTTTAAAGGTAATTTTGTACCTGGTAAAAATAAATCAAAAATAACCTCCATTTGGCGCGAAAATATGCTCGGAATAGTACTGTACGCGGACATTATCTGAGAGCGTAGCTCGAGGAAACCTGTAAGCCACGAGGGATAGATAATATTTAAGGACAAATATCAGAGCATATCTCGCGCTAAATGGAGGCTATTGTGTTTATTATCCTTCAAATATTTTTCGAAACACGAGCAGTTTTGAAAACTGGGGAATATCCAAGTGATATTCCCCAGTTTTAATTACAGCAGTGACGCAGTCACGTGACGCATTTAGACGAATCGCAAGCAAGCGAAAACAGTCGATGGATTATAACTCAAAATATCTTTACGCGTACCATTGGCTGGTTTTTCACACATATAGAGATGTGACTTATCACACTGAAAGTCATCCCACAAACCAAACATTTGAATAGCCCCCACTCTCACACAGTCCTGGTTATGGTAGTTGTCAGGCTGTTCCAATCCCCACTTGGAGAATTCGAAGTTACTTTCATCCACTTCCCATGTAAAGGTTCCTTCATGTTCGATGTCATTCAGTCCTGTCCACACGTACTGTCACGGAGAATAACATTAACAACTGAATTGCACAGCATAGTTTATTGATTTGTATTGTCAGAAGACTTTTTTTGAAGAGTAAAGTGATGTTTACTTCACAACAAGAGAACCACAAAGTAACCAATGTTAATTAAAGGAGGCGATATTCACAAATTCACTGAAGAAAGGGCAACTTCGCTCAATGCCATGACCCCCTGGGGGTAATGGCTGGGAAAGAACAACTTACAACGATTTATTTCTATTCCGTATCCAAACAAAATAGCGACTTTACATTGAGAGAAACCGTGTTCCCGGAAAGCAGTTCTGATTTGGTGACTGTTTATTCTATATAAAACACCACGGACTGTCCCGTGATATGATATATATTTTACCTGTTAGATAAAGCTGGTAATGGGCATGCGCTTTGTTTTAATGTCAATGGAAGTCGACTAATATCTCCCTCTTCCCTTTTTGTGTATCATTTTTTACATTTCTGAGCAATACCACTCGCTGCGCAGAATATTTCTTCAGCTACCTTAATTATATCTACAGTACTATCTTAACACAACAATATAGTTGCGTTATTCAATTTAGAACAGCATTTCATTTCCGATGTTCTTTCTATTGTGTTCATGAGCTTCTTATTAAATACCATCATGTCATGCCCCGTCCACACTACGCCGGAGAAATTTATTTTTATGGTTAGGCCTACCGTTCACACTAATCCGTCACGAAAACGGAGCTTTTCGAAAACGCTCTTCAAACCTGAAGAATTTGAAAACGCCCACTTTGCGTTTCAGTATGGACCGTTTGAAAACGGAGCTTTTCGAAAAAGATCGAGTCAGGATAATTATCTAACCTCCCTGGCCGAGTTTTCCTCATCCTAAAATTCATCAAATTGTTGCGTTTTTAAATTCCTCCGACACAGTGTGGACGAAGAACATTCCATGCGTTTTCAGAGTGAAACCTCCGTTTTAAAATTCCCCCGGCGTAGTGTGGACGGGACATCAGTAGCGTTCAATGCATTTACGTTTCGGTTCATTTGCATACTCACTTTGACTGCTTGGTTAATACCGGTTATAATCAAGTAGACTTCTAGAAAGTCTTGCTCCGATGCGTCATCTATCTTCATCAGATAGCCTCCAGATGCATGGCAATCCTGTTTTGCATTACTCCATGATTTTGCCTGTTCAATTGCTTTGTAGCATGAAAAGCCATTCAGAAACCATCCATCAGGACAGGCAGGTTTACCTAAATCAAGAATTAACTTAGGCTTTTTTGCTAGGTTTTCATAATAAAAAAGATGACGCAACTGTGAAGTGCACTTTGTAAATCGGTGACCTACAACTGTCAAGTCAAATTAAAATTACTCACATCAAATTAGTTACTCACATCAAATTAAAATTACTCACATCAAATTAAAATTACTCACATTAAATTAAAATTACTCACATCAAATTAAAGTTACTCACATCAATTTAAAATTACTCACTCAAATTGACATTACTCACATCCGATTAAAATTACTCACATCAAATTAAAATTAATCACAGCAAATTAAAATTACTCACATCAAATTAAAAATACTCACATCAAATTAAAATTACTCACATCACACACAAATCGCTCGCATCAAATTGACATCGATAACATCAAATACAATTCGCTAGCATCAAATTTGACATCGCTCACAAATACAAATAGCTCTCATCAGACACAAATCTTGACGTTAAATACAAATCGTCACATCAATTGATCAGCGGCTAAGTCAATGAATACTATCCCCAGCGTTTACGCGGTCTTCCACTTTACCACCATTTTGTGCGATGGTTCTTTGACTCCATAGTAGTTCATTCATCTGAAATATTCTGGCAAAATGTCTCACAGTAATTGTGGGAGCGATGTTGATTTGAATTTAATGTGACGATTTGTATTTAATGCGACGATTTGTATTTGATGTGAGTGATGTCAATTTGATGCTAGCGATTTGTGTGAGATGTAAGTAATTTGATGTTAGTAATTTTAATTTAATGTCAGTAATTTTAATTTGATGTGAGTAATTTTTTTTGATGTGAGTAACTTTAATTTGATGTGAGTAATTTTAATTTAATGTGAGTAATTTTAATCTGATGTGAGTAATTTTAATTTGATGTGAGTAACTTTAATTTGATGTGAGTAATTTTAATCTGATGTGAGTAATTTTAATTGATGTGAGTAATTTTAATTTGATACGAGTAACTTTAATTTGATGTGAGTAATTTAATTTAATGTGAGTAATTTTAATTTGATGTGAGTAACTTTAATTAGATGTGACTAATTTTAATTTGATGTGACAGTTGCAGGCCACCGTAAAATAATGAACCCTTAATCTTCCCCCATTTTATGCCTATTAAATCTGATTGACAGTCGCCGGTGATAAAACTCTAGGAAATCGGAACCACAGCTAGAAATGCTCCCACCTTTAGGTCTCTCGCAGATATAGAAACGAACCCAGGAGCACGGTTGGTCGTTCCATAAATTATTTCGAAGTCCAACACAGTCTTGATTTCCAGTGTGACTCGGTTCGCCATTCTTCCACTTACTGTAAACAGAACTGTTAAAATATGTCCCATCGCTCCAGACGAACTGACCTTCGTTAACTCGGTCATTCAAACCAATCCACAACAAGTCATTCTGAAAATCAGAGGAGAGAGACTTTATGAATTCTTCTTCCCTTTTATTCTCTATGCTGACAAGGTCTCCTCCATATCCTAAACACACTGCACGAGCATGGTCCCAGTTAAGCCTCTGTGAATGTACGAAGCTGGTCATCACTTTGTAGCAGGAATCGTCAAACTCATCCCATTCAGTAGGGCAATCCAAAGCTAGAAAACAGAAAAAAATAGTAGTTGTGTAGCTTTTTCTTGTGCAAATGTTTTCGTTTTTTACATCAAAAATGGGAGTACGAATAGGTCGAGAGCGAGCAGATTTTCCTCATCTCCCGGAACATGGTCACGGTACCATACCTGGTCATCATAGTACCGTGAGTGCGTGAAATTTTTTTTTTTTTTTCAAAAATATGTATAGATTTCTACCTAGCATTCTTCAGTTTTAATTCAAAAAGAGTAGCATTCATAACAACGGTGAATCCAGCTTAGACATATCATGTTGTTAAAATACAATAAAAGGCGAGTGTCTGCAACTTTATCTTCACTGAGAAATTTAGTTTAGTTGTAATTGCAAAACTGCGCGAAATCAATAACTTTTTCCCTTTTTCATTTTTTCTGATAAACTTCGCAATGATATTCATTACTTAACCATATCCAGACAAGGGTTGTTTTCGATCTTCTACGATACGATTAGGCAGAATCCAGCCACCTGTACCCTCAATAATATTTAAGCAATGGTAATGAAACGTAGCGGGTCTTATTTACCTGCTTGGTATGCATATACTGGAGAGGTAAAAACGTAGCTCGGAGAATATCACGGCTTTACCTTAAACACCAACTTAAGGCACTTGTTTGGGTTGATAGTGATAAGTTAACTTAAAATAGTTCGATGACCTCACGTGGTGGTAAATAAATGCTCAGTTATATTTTGCAAAGGGAAGAGAGTTCTTCAGTTTCACACTATTTGTTATGGCCACTGAATTGCGGGAGTGGATGAGATAAAATGTTCACTTACAAGCTGTAGATATTGTTGCCATCAAAAGAAATAAAGCAATCGACGTCATCTTTATCGTAGCTTGAACCAAAAGAGAAAAACAACAAACGTGTCGGATGCGTGTATTAACCAGAACAAAATTGAGAACCACAAAATGAAGCCAGGTGTGAGGGCCTCCCGTGGGTTTTGAGAAAAAGAGAATATGATTATTTATGAAGATCTCCCAGGGGTTTTCGGGAACAAGGGAACAAAGGAAAAAAGTTGTAGGGAACAAGGGAACATGAAACAGTTTTGGGGATCACAGAAAAAATTGCTGAGAAAGGGAGGACCAACAGAAATTAAATAAAAGACGTAAAAGGTACTTATCTCGAGACATTTTCTCTGCACCATGTCGTCAATGTTTTTTTCATTATTATTATTATCTTATTTGCTAGGATTTTCGGTGGTCGTTGAACTAGAGTATGGCTAAGAGTTTTGAATTTACTTTCGGGGACTGAGCAACTTATGTAGTAAAAGAGAGAACAAGCGCGGAAAAGCTTCGGGAACAAGGGAAGATGGGCAAATGTTTGAAGGGAACTGGGGAATAGGGACCCCCTGGGGGAAAAGCAAGCAAGCATCTATAACAATATATTACGGAAAATTGGGCGCAAAATGCTAGGGAACAACAGAAAGTATTAATAAGAAGCAAGCGACAAAATGGAAGGATCAATAGAACATATATCGCCCCGCTGAGAGGCTTTAAACATTAAGGACATTAACGCACACTTATTAAATGCCATATTCCGCTTATGTCATCTCAGGACATTCATTTTAGTTCAAAAACCATCAACGGTTGACCCAAACAACCTGTATATTATTTGTCTTTTATTCCGTTTGCCTTTGAGTTTGTCTTAGCGTTGCCGACATTAAGAAAACAGAAAACACAAGGATAACCTAATAAAGACGTATTTACGCTTTTGCAGCAGTTAAAACAGAAGAAATTAGGTTTAGAAACACATTTTGTTCTGATAAGCGTCTGTGCTTTTTAGCGGGAAAATCCCATCCTACGTTGCCGCGAGGTTGACTGCGAGATACTGGGTACCCTATTTGCCACTATTCGCCACTATTCGAGACTGTTCGCCACTATTCGCCTTATTTGAGACTATTCGCACTATTCGTGCTATTCGCTATTCGCTATTCGGGACTATTCGCTGTTCGCTATTCGCGACTATTCGCTATTCGCTATTCGGGTTTTCCAGACACCCCTTTTTGTGATCACGATGATTTATAATTTATTTTTTCTGCGATAATGGAGCCGATATAAGCAAGGATGGAATAGTTAATCATTTAATAACTACAATAGCTCAACAGGTCGTACCGGCGTTATAAAATGAACTAGATGGTATGTTTCTTAAGGAAGAGCTAGATGTTTTTTCAATGTTAAAGTAAATAAAATGTGTCCAAATAATGCGTAGCCATGGTAACCGGCTTGTCACTAATAGACCGAAAAATAAGAAATACCACTACCGATAAAGGTGTCAAAAATGAAACGCCAAATGAATCGGATTTATAATGAAGTGGCAACATTAATAGAGGCTGTCCGCGTAAGAACGGAAAGTCAACTATTATATCCAATGTACAAATATCATATTTACTTGGATTAATTCGATTTTTTTCATTTTATTGCGAGAAGTTTTTCGAGGTGACCTCAAAACAGGCTAATTCTTCTTGGGAGACAACAAACTAAATGTTTAATTTTACGTGCAAAGGTTCCACTTTTCTTCAATATTTTAAGGGTTTAACAATTGTATTCTGATCAAGTTTACCAAACTCCGGAATCATCTGGAATCGAGTAATTGAAATGTAAAAACGTATAGAATACACTTTGTGGGGCACTCTTCTTTGCATGCCACACAGAGCTCTACGAATTTGCCAAGTACTCCGGCGCCATTTTGATGGTAAACAAAGATAACAGCGGTCGCACCTACGAACAGTAAACGCTTGGAAATAAAATAACCACCACTAATTGTGGATTTTAAAGTGGATTTTCCTCGGTTTTGCCGTTGTTTCGGGAAAAATGTAACTTAATTCGGCTTTTTAAACAGTATGAACGATGAATATTTTCTTCCCATCGATATGCAAATTACTGTAGCCGGATGAGTTTGTGTTGCGATATCACATTAAACTGCTTTATTTAAATAATGATATTTTCTACGGCAAATGATTGTTCCTTACCTGAGGGGAAAACATCTCTCAGCTTCTCTGTAAAAGTAAGTTTGTGACCTTCTTTTATTCCCACGATGCGGTAACACGAAAGTGATTGTTTTAGCTTCACTTGTTCGCTTTACTTATTTGAATTAAGACGAGCCAGATTGGTTCTTTTGTCTAAAACCTTCTCTTCTCGAGAATTTCCGTAACACCCAAACCTGTATGCCACTGAATTTTCTTTAGTTCATGAGGTTTTAACAGGATCAACCTCGTTTTCTGCGAGGTTTTCAAGGCGACCTCAAAATAGGCTAATTTGGCAATGTCAGACGCTGCCAATTAAGACAAAGTTGAACAAGCTGAATGTTTCACATGCAAAATTGTCACTTTTCTTAGATATTTGAAGGGCTTCACAATTATGCTCTGTTCAAGTTTGACGGACGGTTAGGAATTTTTTAAAATACCTCTTGCCAAACTCCGGGATGTGCGAAGCGTGACAGCTTTAGTTAAAGGCTATTTTCCTCAAATGTGCATGGGACCTAATCTAGGATCGAGTCTGTGATAATTCCCAAGTAATAATAGCAATGTAAAACTTATAGAATAAAATTTGTGGCCACTCACCACTGCGCCCCGTACAGATTTCCACGAATTTGCTAAGTATTCGCCATTTTGGTAAATAAAGGTAACGGCGGTCGCACCTACAACCAATATATATTGGCCGTAAATGCTTGAAAATAAAATAACCACCAGTACCAGTTAGATTGCCGCCACTACAGGTCAGCTTGTTGGAATGAAAAAACCTGAGTTTTAGCAGCGTCTGACATTTAGAGCTAAATTTAGGAGCAAATCAACCCGTTTTGAGGTCACCTTGATCACCCTCTCGCAAAAATATTGAATATATCCAAATAAACGTGATATTTGTACATTAGATATAATGGTTGACTTTCACTGAAAAAATGAGACCAATCGGTGAAGGTCCGAAATTTGTGTAATCCGTTCTTACGCAGACAGCCTCTTAATTGCCATTACCAAGGCAAAACAATGGTTCGAAATCTTAATAGATACCTCATCTCACTAAACGTGAATGTAAACACAATCGAACTTCTGTAATACGGACACAAAAGAGAACGTGCGGAGTGTCTTATTATGGAAATATCCGTATTACATTAATTAAACAAGCCATGAGGAAACGTTTTCGGACAACCAGAGGTTATTGCGCCATTTTAATTTGTCATAATCAGTTTTACTATTTAGTCTATCTTAGCATTTTAAGTAATTCGTTTTATTTTATTTATTGTTTCTGATGCGTATTTATGTGTGTTAGAGTTATTTAGTTTTTAGAGTTATTATCCATTTTATAAAATATTGTATTTTTAGATTTATCTAAGTGAGGGCCACAAGTTTGTTAATGAATGTCCACTACCATGTGTTACCCCTCGAAAAATAAGATGATGATATGGAGTCAAGGGTTTATTTCAGAAACTTTATGCTATAAACTCATTTCGGTCTTTAGCTCTTGGCAATTTCTACCTTCTCTTTGACTGGCCACACACACAGACGTCCTATTGATATTTTATATGTTGTTTGCATTCGCTCTCTTTCTTCCTTCCTTTCTTCTGTCCTACCTTCCTTCCTTTTTTACTTCCTTCCTTCTTTCCATCCATCTTTGTTTTTATTATATATATTACCTTACTTATCTACTTCTCCAAATCGTTGCTTACTAATATATAATAGGTCGAGCTTTCTCAACAAGGTTTCCTTGCAAGGGTTATAAACTATGACGAAAGTAGCCACTCATTTCTTGATGGTGTCGGAAGGTCTTTGCATTTCTCTCTAGCTCTACTCGCCGCTATCTTCAACAGCCTCAGCGGGTACGTTGTAGTACGGACTAGACTCGTCTCGCTTGCTCAAGTCGCAGTAGGTTACATCCTTTGTCATAATAGCTTCCACTCGGCCGATCAATTCCGAAAAACTGGGGCGAGTGGTTGGATTTTCCCTCCAGCATTCAGTCATCAGTTCATATCTTTTAAAAGAAGAAGAAAATGATAATGTGACTTTCAACCCGACAGCTTAATTTTATAGGTAAAGGTAAAGTCTGTTCACGAGCCAAGTTGCTCATCAGGCCAGAGCTTATCCCGGTTTCAGCAGTGTGAAGCAACCAGGAGTATTTCTACTTCCCCTGGATGGGATGCTAGTCCATCGTAAGATTACCCCCCAGCATTAAATTCGCCGGTACCCATTTATACACCTGGGTGAAGAGAGGCACCGTGAGAGGTAAGCGTCTTGCCCAAGAACACAACACAATGTCGCCGGCCAGGGCTCGAACCCGAACCGTCCGCTCTGGAGTCGAGCACACTAACCATGAGGCCTGAAGCGCCTCCCGCCAGTTTAATTTTTTAAGTACAGTGGAACCCTGTTAATCCGGTCACCAACGGGCCACAAATATCTGGCCGTAATAACGGGATAGCCGTATTAACGGGATAGGCGTGTTAACGAGATGGCCCTATTAACGGGATAGCCGTATTAACGGGGTGGCCGCGTTTACGGGGTGGCCGTATTAACGGGATAGCCGTATTAACAAGATGGCCCTATTAACGGGATAGCCGTATTAAAGGGGTGGCCGTATTAAAGGGGTTCTTTGAATATGAAAATGACTGACTGAGCTTTTTTCCGGGCCAGAATAAAGTGGCCGTAATAACGAGGTGGCCGTATCAACGGGGTGGTCCTAAGGCGGGGTTCCATTGTAAGTATAAAGAACGTTAAGGTGTCATATTTCTTTATTTCTTTATTTCTTTATTTCTTTATCTTCTCTTCTTTATTTTTTCGATTTCTTTGTACTTACTTA